>NC_057861.1:699637731-699937731 GCF_019393635.1 Dromiciops gliroides | reverse complement strand
GCCCGGGGTCACACAGCTAGTAAGTGTGTGTTAAGTGTCTGAAGCTGGATTTGAACTCAGGTACTCCTGACTCCAGGGCCGGTGCTCTATCCATGAACTCTTCTTAATCAACATTGTTCCTGGAATCTCCAAGCTACAGGTCTCTCGTATCGTATTCTTCCTGTGGCCCTAATCACCATCCTAGTCTCTTTCTGGAAGGAAGGAAACAAGCATTAAAGTGCCTACTATATTGGCAGAAACTAGGTATAGATCAACATCTTACACCTTATACTAAAATAAGGTCAAAAAGGGTTCATGATTTAGACATAAAAGGTGATATCACAGGTAAATTAGGAGAGGAAGGAATAGTTTACCTCTCAGAACAGTTTATGACCAAACAAGAGATGGAGAATATTATGAAATGCAAAATGGATGATTTTGACTACATTAAATTAAAACGTTTTTGCACAAACAGAAGCAATGCATCCAAAATTAGAAGGGAGACAGAAAGCTGGGAAACAATTTTTATAGCCAGTGCTTCTGATAAAGGCCTGATTACTAAAATATATCGGGAACCCAATCAAATTGATAAGAATCCAAGTCATTCCCCAATTGAGAAATGGTCAAAGGATATGAACAGTCAGTTTTCTGATGAAGAAATTAAAGTTATATATTGCCATATGAAAAAATGCTCTAGATCACTATTGATTAGAGAAATGAAAGTTGAAACAACTCTGAGGTACCACTTGACACCTGTCAGATTGGCTAATATGACAAAAAAGGAAAATAATAAATGTTGGAGAAGTTGTGGAAAAATTGGAACACTAATGCGTTGTTGGTGGAGCTGTGAACTGATCCAACCATTCTGGAAAGCAGTTTGGAACTATGCCCAAAGGGCTATAAATACCACTATTAGGTCTTTTTCCCAGGGAGATCATGGAAAAGGACCCACATGTGCAAAAATATTTATAGCTGCTCTTTTTGTGGTGGCAAGGAATTGGAAATTGAGGGAATGCCCATCAATTGAGGAATGGCGGAATAAGTTTTGGTATATGAATGTAATGGAATTCTATTATGCTGGAAGAAACAATGAGCAGAAGGAGTTCAGAGAAACCTGAAGGACTTGCATGAACTGATGATGAGTGAGATGAGCAGAACCAGAACATTGTACCCAGTATCAACAACATTATGTGTTGATCAACTCTGATAGACTTGATTCTTCTCAGCAATACAATGGTCCAAGATAGTTCCAAAGGACTCACAATGGAAAATGTTCTCCAAATCCAGAAAAAAAAAGAACTGTGGAATCTAGATGCAGATCAAACCATACTATTTCTATTGTTTTTTGTTTTTCTTTTTTGCTCTGATTCTTCTCTCATAACATGACTAATGCAGAAATGTTTAATGTGATTGTACATATATAACCTATATCAAATTGCTTGCTGTCTTGGGGAGGGCGTAAGGAGGGGAGGGAGGGAGAAAAATTTGAAACTAGAAATCTTATAAAAATATTGAAAACTATATCCAAATGTAACTGGAAAATAATAAAATATTTATATGGGGAAAAATGTGCCTACTATGTGTCAGGTACCACGGTAAGCACTCTACAATTATCTCATTTGGCTCACAATTCTGGGAGGTGGGTGTTATGATGATTCCCATTTTAGAGTCAAGGAAACTGAGGCTAACAGGTTAAATGACTCGCCCAAGGTGATACAGCTGGCAAGTGTCTTAAGGCTAGATTTGACTCTGGAGCCTGATTCTAGGCTCAGCACACCGCCCCCACCCCCCAATCCACTGGACACTTCTCTTATCAAGGTGTTATTTCTCCTTATTAGAATATAAACTGGAGGCAGCTAGGCAGCACAGTGGATAAAGCATGGGTCCTGGATTCAGGAGCACCTGAGTTCAAATCTGACCTTAGACACATAACACTAGCTATGTGACCCTGGGTAAGTCACTTAACCCTCATTGTCCTGAGCTGCCCACCCCCCCCAAAAAAAAGAATACAAGCTGCTAAAGGTAGCAATTGTGTTTGCTTTTCTATCTCTATCTTAGCATAGTCCTTGGCATGCAGTTAAAGGCTTAAATGTTTTTTTCCTTCATCATATGACCATGCATTTGGGTCTGTTTCCTGATTTGTAAAATGAGAGGGTTTGACTCAATGACCTCTAAAGTTTCTTCCAGATCTAGAGCCCCCACTGGGTTGTACAATATCAGATCATTTAATCAACAAATGGTGAGGTCCCCAATGTATACCACCATCCTGGAGACAGTGGAGGAATCAGAAGTCTCAGAGAAGGAACAGACAAGAGGGAATGATGGCCCAACTGTCCTGTGTTCAGTCCCCCTCCAAGTGCTCAATAAATCCAAAGACATTATTCTTCATCACCTGCTATTACTACACATAATGGCCCTGAGCATCCTATGAATCTAGAGGCCAGTGCTCCGGGGCGCCATGTCTGTTTGAGTACAAACAATCAATCTTTGCACTTGTAAAGAAATCCTAGTATGGACACATGAACTTTCTCATCTGATCTTCACCCTGTCACTTTACAGATGAGAATACTGAGGCTTCAGAAGGCATGTGATTCACCCCAGGTCACATCTAGGACTAGAAAATGTCTAATCCTATATCCTTTTGCTTGGGATCTCCAATCCTTAAGCAAATCAGACCACTGAATATTTAAGATAGAAAAGTCTATGGCAGGGCAGCTAGGTGCCGCAGTGGATAGACCACCAGCCCTGGATTCAGGAGTATCTGAGTTCAAATCCGGCCTCGGACACTTAACACTTACTAGCTGTGTGACCTTGGGCAAGTCACTTAACCCCAATTGCCCTGCAAAATAAAAAAAAAGTCTATGGCTCCAACTTGTTATAAACATAGAGAAACTGAAACTGAAACCTGAGGGAGTCATTGGCAGAGCTGGGATGTATAAACCAGCTGGGATGTATAAACCAGCATGATGTATATTTATGGGAAGGTGCACTGGACTGCAGAACAGGAAACTTGAGTTCTGGTCTCATTTCTGTCCTCTAAATTTGGTGTAACTTTGAGCAAACCAATGTTTCTGGGCTTTGGGTCCCTTTTCTCTAACATGGAGACATCTGATCTCTCAAGTCTCCAGGATCCACATCCCCCACTCCAATTTATGATTGTTTTTAGGGTTCCTTGGCCTATAGTTTTTTCCTTTCTCTTGCCCAAAGGGAGAACCACAATGCTATCTCCCTCTGCCCATAAAACCTGTGTGCATGTACACACGTACACACACACACACACATACACACGTACACACACATACACACATACACACACACACACACACACACACACACACACACTTTTACTTCTGCCAGGAAATGAAGATCTGGCCCGGGATGTGGTTATTTTAGCTTGAGCCTAAAGCAAGTGGGGAAGGCTGATGGAGAAACAACAAAGCTCTCTTTGCATGTCTTCTTTCTTTTTTTTAATGAAATCTGTTTAATGGTGTACAGGGGTGTAGCAAGTCTGCTTCTGCTAAAATTTTCCAAAAGGCAAGTTTCATATTTTTAAAAATAAACATTTTTATTAATAAAGTTTATAAATCCATAAATAGACGAAAAGGTAAAATATCAAAAAATGACTAAAGTATACAAAGTTCACTCTCAAGGCCTCACATTCCAAATTGCCTTGGCCTTATCCGGGTAGGTCAAGTCAAAAAAAGAGAATGGTTTCCCGTGTTCTCCTGAGGAGTAAAGTGACCGAGGAGCTACAGGAGACAGAGAAAGTGACAGAAAAGAGAGAAAAGGGGACCCCAAGAGGTGGCCACCCAACACTGTCATCTCTGAAGTCATTTTGGAAATGAAATAATTGAATTCAATATGAATTAAGAGCTTTCTTCCCTCTTCTGCCCATTGGCAATCCAGAATCTATGCTGGACCTCAACTTTCTGCCCTAGAGGGACAAACAAGACAGACCTCTATCGGCCTGGGGGCATCTATGCTCTCCCCCTGCCAGATTCAGGGCAGATCTATTTGGGGGATGGCAGTTTTCACAAAAATGAAAAAAACAAAACAAAACAAAACCCTAGTCTTGAAATGATACCCCACCCCCACCTCCTCAGAGCAGAGAATGCCCAAATCTGTTTCCAGTTTCTATTTTAAATACAACATACAAACCCCGCTCATTGGACAAGCCATCTCAGCAGATGGCCGGGATTAGACAGTTCAGACACCTGGGAGATGTTGAGGCAAACCCTTTGAACATAAATCATGTTTCTCAGCCCCCCCCCCCCACCCCATGCTAGGACAAGGCCACGGCCATCCAAAGCTTCCCTGGGTCATGTTAACTACAGTTGAAACCCAAACTGGCCTGTCAGAGCTGGTTGGAGATGAAATTCCACCAGAAGCGAGTGTCCATTTCATGCTGTTTGCTTCCAGAACGGCCAACCTCCCCTGCTGGCCTGGCTGGCTACACTGGGCCCTAGCAGTCCCTCCCCCTGCTCTTTGGTAATTTATAAACAAGGAAGAGATTAGAACAGGTTCTCCTCACTCTAGGGGGTGGGGAGGCATCCCAGGGAGGGACATTTAAGAAGGTTGGGGTTCAGCCTAAGCCAAATCCTCTAGCAGTTACCCAATAGTCTCTAGTGGGTAAACATGAGGCTGAAGGAAGGAGGGCTCACTCCTCACCTGCTCTTCCCAAGGCCCAAGTGGAATGAAAACTATTCTGCCAATTCCTTTTAGATCTGTATATTGCATTTGTTGAACACATACTTAAAACCTACCAATGTGTGGGCATTGTGCTAGGCCCTAGGGCAAAGCTAAATAAGATGGGGTCCTTGTCCCTGGGGAGCTATCCATGCAAGACCACTACCACCTCATAGCTTGAATATGCAAGAAATAAAGGAAGGGTGGGAAGGCCTTGTTACCTGTGGTAAGAGGTAGCCTTTAATCAGGGCCTTATGGGATGGTTAAAATTTTGATAGATGGAGATAGTGGGTGGTACACATCAGGGAGAGGTAGAATAATATCAGGAAAGGAACAGTGCAGGGAAAGGGTAAAGTCTAGTTGAATGGCAGGCGGCTGAATTTGGGATTTATTCCGCAGGCAAAGGTGAGTGTATGGGTGGTAGGTATATCAAGGGGAAGGATATCAGAGATGTACTTCAGCAAACCAAGTCTGGTGACACATAGGATATATCCCAGGGGGAAGAGAATGGAAGCAGAGGCCTAGTTAAAAGGTTATTACTGTAATCCAGGCTTGAGGTGATCAAAAAATCTGTAATGGGGTAGGAGTGCCAGGTACCTAAAAGATCCTAAAAGAAGAAGTCAAAGGAATTTGGGAAGTAAGAAAGTGGTCAGAGACAAGGGGAACTCAGTTTCTAAACCTGAGGTGCCACTGAGAGAAATAGCAGAAACTGGGTTGTGTGTGTTTTAAGAAGAAGGGAGTTAGAAACTGGCCTTAATTTCTACTCAACATGGGAGAGTGAAATTCAAGACATAACATCAAGGGAAATAGAGGAAGGGCCCTGGGCCAAACTAAGGGAACAACAGCAAGAAGTTGAAATCATCCTCAACAAAAGCCATGAGAGAACCCTAAACCTCACTCTCCACTGTCCCAGACAACCAGGAATGCCCCTATACTCCAGTCTTGTAGCCGTAGCCGAGCCATACATACAACCAAAGCCTTTTCTTCGGCTCAAACGCTACCAAGAAACACTAAATTTGAACTTGGCTTCTCTATAGGGGTTGAAGAGGGAAAGTTGGGGGGGCTGAGGAACCAACAGAATAAGAAAGTAAGCTACGGTTCTGTCCCTGTGGGTTGACAAAAATTCAACTTGTGCCCTCATAGAAAAGGGGAATTCTACAGTAAATGATGGTCTAACAGCGCCATCCTTAGCTTAGATAAATGGCCATTATTAGGGGCTAAGGTGGGTAGGAGAAGCCACTGGTCTCATTTTAGTCCTAGGAAATGATTTTTTTTCACCTCATCTTATTGTCTACAAAGTCCTTTCCTCACAATAGCCCTGTGAGGTGAGAAAGATCTGGCTCCCAGATACCCATTTTGGGTGGTTTCCTTTCCCAACATTCAGGGCCCTTTTCAGAAAGAGGCCTCTCCTTTCCCCCTTTATACTATTAAGAGGGATCTGGGAATGGAGCAACTCTCTCAAATATGTATCTGAGGAGTAACTGTGGAGACCAAAGGGGACAAGCCAGATGACTTGAGACCAGGCACTTTTTGTTGGGTTTTTAGTGAGGCAATTGGGGTTAAGTGACTTGCCCAGGGTCACACAGCTAGTAAGTGTTAAGTGTCTGAGGCCGGATTTGAACTCAGGTACTCCTGCACCACCTAGCTGCCCCCCAGACTAACTTGGTCCTGGTCCCCCTACCCCACATCATGAAGAGGCAAACGACCTAGTTAACCCCCATCCGTGCTCAGAATCATTATGATTTGATGATTTTAGCAGAAGATTTTGACAGTAGATTCTAGGAAAGCTGAGATCTCAGGGCCCTGCACCTCCTGTTGGCAGCTTTGTGAGAAAGAAGGCTTGGGAGAGGAGTTTGGAGCTTGTGGGGAGGGAGGGGGAAGTCTGGGAGGAGAGAAGAACACCCTTCCTACCCTTCCTTCCCTCCCCCACCCCCTCCACATTCAGCCAACCACCAGGACTCCATCTGGGGTCCTCGCTCCCTTGTTCTGTGTGTAGCTACCTTCTGAGGCCAGAACAGGGCCAGGCCTCAGCATGGCAGGTGTTCCCTTTCTGAAGGTCTCTTTCTGAAGGCTAGCAGCTAGCTCACTCTTCCAATCTGCTATCATTGCTCAGTAATGTCAGCCTGGCTTGGTTCCATTCATCCCCAGGGCTAGCTAGCCTGGAAGGGAGGGTAGGAACAGGTCACAGAGCCTACCTCCTTCAGGGATGAATGGTTGGGGAGGATTCTAATCCTGAAACCCAAAGAAAGGATATGAGGACACAAAGTGGCCTATGATATTATTAAAGTGGGAAGACAAGAGTAGCACAATGGTAAGGTGAGGATGGGTTATTTTTGCCCATCAAAATTCTAAAGAGATAACCAAAATGGGGTACTCTGACTCTAGAAGGCCCCTGAGAATGTGCCCAGATTCAGGAGGTTAGTGGTACCTAAGAGATAAGGCTTGGAGATCCAGCCTTTTCTTTTTTTCCATTAACCAAATAGACTAAAACAGAAACCTGTGTACGTGGAAACTCCCGACGGGTTGGCCATTTCTGTGCAGCTCCCAATGATATCAGTTGGCTGGTGAGGAGACCCAAAGAAGCTTTCAACACTGCTCCTTTGGGTTCACAAATCTATTTTCTTTCTTTTCTTTTCTTTTTTTTTTTGCTAGGCAATTGGGGTTAAGTGACTTGTCCAGGGTCACACAGCTAGTAAGTGTTAAGTATCTGAGGCCGGATTTGAGCTCAGGTCCTCCTGAATCCAGGGCCAGTGGTCTATCCACTGTGCCACCTAGCTGCCCCACAAATCTATTTTCAAGAGACCTACAGTGCCTACAAGAGTGGGGCTAAATTTTGTAGGAAGAATAGAGGGTTGTTTTTAAAAAATCATTTTTCACTTGGAGATAGGATAAAGAACTTTCTCTTCACCAGATCTGAGTCTGAAGGAAAAAGCTAACCTTTCAACAGGGCCTCCCATTTCCTGAAGAGAGGAAGTAAAGGAACAGAGGGGACAAGTGGCCCTTTCTGGCCCTACCATGTTAGAAACCAACAGGGAGCTGGTGCAGATTGGTGCCAGCACTGACCCTCTCTCTTTCCTGTGTGCCACAGACTCAATGATGAGCTGTAGGAAAATGAATGTAAATCCATCTGGAGGATTGGATTCTTTGGATGGAAATCTCCAAGCCTGAATCTCTGTCTCAAGAGAGTGAGTCCTCCCCTCCCCTAACCATGAGCGAAAAGCAGGCTGGAAGGGCCTTACCCTCCCCTCTGCTTCTGGAGTATTTTCACTTTCTGTTTAATGAACAGGTTCACATTTCTTCTAAAAATATAAACCTTCTCAGGAACTGGTTTTCACTGAGAAAGAGAACACATCATGACCACAGCTGCTTTGGGTGAATTGCAACCAAACTCCTCCCACCTTATCCTTGTCTGAGCCTGGCCTCTCCGTCCTCATCCTCCATTCCTGCTCCTCAGAACATCTTAGCTGTTTAACTACCCTTAAAGCAGAGCCACCACTGCTGCTTGGCGCTGGGAGAGAAAGAGACTTTTAGAACCAGGAAAAAGAGCCAAGTTTTCTAAGCTAGAAAGAATAAGTTGGGGCCCTTCCTGCCCTCCTGCTTTGGGTCCTTGGGCTCCGAGCCCAGGGGAGAGGGGAGTCTGAGCTAAGCTGATTGATGGGGGCCAAGATGGCGCTCACCACATCCTGCTCATCCGATTCTGTTGACAGAAGGGGCGGCCCTGGAAAGGGCAGATTGCACCCTGGGCTAAGAAAAGAAACCTGAAGTGACCAGAGTCATCCAACCAATCAAAGCAGCATGAAAATCAAACACAGGAAAGGAAAAGGGAAAAAAGGATCTAAACCCTATTCAAACTCCACTCAGGTGGGCCACTGGGTACCTGACCTTAAAAACACCAACCCCCCAAAAAACACACTCTTGGCCTCATTATAGTCTGAATGATTAGAATAACCATGACAGAAACCAGGATTGGCAAGGGGGAAGTAGGTAGAGACAGAGGAAGGTGAGAATGGTACCTCAGGGATCTCAATGGCTATCATCTCCCTTTCTCAGCTGAGGACAATTCTCTCCACTTGTCCCACCAATTAACTTTGGGAGCTTGGATGGCTCCTACAAGGTGAAGGATTTAAAGGGACACAAGCAAAGGATGCTGGGTTGAAACTTTTTCCTCAAATGAGTTTGGGGGAGAATGCTCTGGCCTCCCTTCCTCTTTTCTGCATCTAAACCAAAGTCAACTAATGAGCAAGCCTACAGTCATCCTTATAGCAAAGGAGCCATTAGGGACCTCAGAGGTCCCCTTCCCCCTAACTCCTTCCTTCAGGGAAACTCTCCCCTTTTGCATTATGGCCATAGCAGTAGACCCAACTGCTTTTAACTATGTCCCTTTAAAAAGGAAAAAAAAAATCGGCAAAGCACAATCAAAACTGGTCTGGCGGCTACAGAATCGTTGGTCCCCCATTTTGGGGCAGGAGTTATTGCAATAACACTACTTAGCATTAGGTCAGAGAAAACTACAGTATTAGCACTGCCTATCATCCCATCTGCGCTGGTGCCTGCCCACCACCTGAGCATGGCACCATCAGCACCCACAGCCCCAGCTTTCTGCCACGTCCTTGCTGTCCAGTTTGATGTTGTCCGTGTTCTTCTCATTGAACACAGGTCCCCCGTGCCTCATCATGAGCTCGGTGGCCACCTTCACAAAGGCTTCCTCTACGTTACTGGAGTCCTTGGCAGAGGTCTCGATGGCACAGAGGATCTCGTAACGCTCGGCCAGAAGCTGGGCTTCAGCCAGCTGAACTTCTCGAAGGTCACTTAAGTCTGACTTGTTTCCTGTCAGGAGAAGCCAGTTTGTGTCAGTTAGGCAGATGGAATCTTCTCTCTGAGGCTTGAGGAGGGGAAGGGAAGATGTGGATAGAGTAGGAAGGAGGCAGACAGGAAGATTAAAAAAACCAGCAAACCTCCCCAGGGGAGGAGAGTTCTGCATACAGTCAATAAGCACTGATTAAGGACCTAGAGGTGCTTATCATCTTCCCCAACACCACAATTAAACTAGCTGCCCCCTAAAACTTCCCTCTTCTCTAAGTCTCTCAATAACACTGCTTTTCCTCTATTTTTCTATACTCCTCAAAGCTACCTCTTTGTATCTCCCAAGCCCAATTCATTACCTAGCAAAGGGCCAAGCTTAATAAATGCTCATTCACTTTTTCTATAGCTCATCTCCACAATAGTCCCCTTCATTCTATTTTCCCTACCCCCTTAATCTGATTATAAAGGCTCCTGAGTAAGTACAGCAATAGGTGCTGGGGAAAACACCAAAAGATTGTATCATGTGGTCCTGAGGTCATGGAACTTCTTTACAATTCATCAGGGGGAGATGCAATGCCCACATGAAATGGAAAAACTATAATGCAGAAGACAGAATGAGTATGAGACAAGATACAAGTTGCCATGAGTCAAGAAGAGGAAGAGATTGAAACTGGGGATGAGGGGGGCAGCACAGAAGGCATTTGAGATGAATCTGGAAGAATAGATGAACAATGATTCTCATCTGCCCATCCAGATGGGAGATGCTTCACATACTGGGGGTAGAGATCCAATAACTCACTTGTTGAGTACCCCAACCTGGTTTAGCCTGTCTGCTGGGTGGTTTTACCAGGGTGTGGCCCCTGTGCATGCTACAGCTTCTTGGAGCCACAGGAGAGAGTTGGGTGACAGGTAGACCTCAAAAGGTAGATGAGCAGCCTGACGGCTCAGCAAGCCCTCACACCAGAGGTACTAGTCGTCCTCCTTGAACACTCCATACACCCCCATACAATTAAGAGCAATGACTGGACATTTCAAGAAGGCAGATTTCAGGTTAACATAATGGAATTGGTTTTGCTTGACTGTGCCTTATCTGCTACAAGGGTTTTGTTTTTCAAATGGTGAGGGGGAAGGTGAGAGGAAGCAAGGGGTAGTGACAAAGAAAGGATACTGGGGCAGCTAGGTGGCTCAAGCACTAGCCCTGGAGTCAGTAGGACCTGAGTTCAAATCCGGCCTCAGACTTTTAACACTTACTAGCTGTGTGACCCTGGGCAAGTCACTTAACCCTCATTGCCACCCACACACACAAAAAGGATACCAAAAAGTAATGTACAGAAAAGAACAGAATGAAGGTCAGAAGAAAGCAGACAAGAAGCTTTGAAGAGTGAATTTATTTATATACTTATACACATATATTTATATATGCGAGATGCAAGTATATAATAAATTTACCTTTCAAAGCTTCCTACTTGTCTGTTTTCTTTCTTTCTTTCTTTCTTTCTTTTTTGGTGAGGCAATTGGGGTTAAGTGACTTGCTCAGGGTCACAGGGCTAGTAAGTGTCAAGTGTCTGAGGCCAGATTTGAACTCAGGTCCTCCTGAATCCAGGGCCGGTGCTCTATCCACCACCTAGCTGCCCCTGTCTGTTTTCTTAAAATGGGCAATGGATTTGGAGTCAAAGGACCTGAGTTCCAATTCTAGTTCTACCACTTAATACTTGAGTGACCTTGGATAAATAAATCACTTAACCTCCCTGGGTCTCAGTTTCCTGAAGTGATGGCTAAGGTCCTGAGTTCTAGATCCAAGTTCCTATGAGGTTAAGCAGGGGACACAAATCTTGCCAGCATCTCTGTTCTGAGAGCACTTTCTATAAGGTAGTGGTGACAGAAGTCAGAAGATGAGCGAGTGGGTAGTAAGTCATGGTGGCATCTGATGGAGACCCTTTTTTCCCCAAGAACATGGGAGAAGAAAAGAGAGAACAGATGGCAAGTTTGATGGAACAGAAGGGTCAAGGGATTTTTTTTTTCTTTTTGGATTGTGGAGAGCTAAGCATGTTTGTAAACAGATGGATAGGGACCAAGAGAATGGGAGAGATTAAAGACATATCACGTGGGTAACTGACAGGACAAAGTTCTGGAGGAGGGGCAGGAGAATCTAGGGATTCTCAAAGTATAATTGAGAGCTAGGCAGAGGTGTGAACCTTAGCAAAAGGGAAGGTTTCCTTTGAGATGGGAGGGAAGGAGGTTTGAGGAGAAGCAGGAAATTGAGGGAACTGAAGAAAAATGACTTTCATTTTCTCAATAGAACTGGCAACAAAATCGTGACCATGGAAGGAGAAGGGCTGAGGGCTTACAGAGACACTTGAAATAGTCATGGGGAATCAGTAAATTCAAGTGCTTAATAAATTATTGAATGAATGAAGTTTAAGTATGGAAGTAGAATAAGGTCCAATAAGAAATGCCTTTTGAGTAAACAGCTTTTTTTCCTGGACTAGCTGAGTACCAGTGGCTTGCAGTAGGGGTTTTGGAGTCAGAAGACTTGGGTTCAAATCCTGGCTCCCCCTTCCCCCCCTACCCCCCCCCCGAAGATTCTGGGCATTTCATTCCTCACATCTTGTCCTACATAGAAAATAAGAGGATTAGGTTTGGTGACCCCTGACGTTCTGTCCAGCTGATTCCTGGATTCAAGCTTGCATTTCAGGACCTAGGGCAGGTCAAAAGCTAATCAACTAATTGGCACTGTCAACTCACCTTTGCACTAATGACCACCGTGACATCCTTTTTTCACTCCTGCTCCCTACCCCAGCTAGCCCACAGTTCCAGTCTCATATCACATTTTGAGAAACCCCTGGTGTGCGTGTGTCCAAGAGAGACAGAGACAGACACACACAGACACACAGAGAGACAACCCCCCCCCACAGACACACAGACACACACACCCCCTGAGGGTTGCCCTAAAGGTTCTAAGTAGGACTAGAAGTGAAGATATTTGGGTTGAAACTCTGGCTCTACCACTATGCATTTGGGCCTTAGTTTCCTCTCCTATACAACAGAGGATTAGGCTATAACACAGCAACCCTACTTGGGTTAGGTGGCCAAAGCACTTGGTACACTGTAGGTGTTTAATAAATGCTACTCTACTGAATTGAATAGATTTGACTGCCCGGAATTCAGAGGAAAGAAAGTCCTATAACTCACCAATCAGTAGCTGGACTATGTTGGCGCCTGCATACTTTCTGACATCCTCAATCCAGTGGGGCACAGAGTGGAATGAACTCTTTTTGGTGATGTCATAGGCAAGGATGGCTCCATTGGCGCTTCGGTAATAGCTCTGGGTGATGGTACGGAAACGCTCCTGCCCAGCTGTGTCCCAGATCTGCAACTATAGGAACACAAGGGAGAGATCTAATTAGGCACCAGTGATTGTAAGAACCAAATGAAACCAAGGGACATAAAGGGCTTTGCTCACTACTGGATGGGCAGGGAGACAATACAACAAACAGGAAGAAATGTAGCTGTTTGCAGCTTTGATCAAGCTATACCAATAGCAAGGAAGGACTCTGTTGACCTGGCTAGTCAGGACCCCTAGCAACATATAGTATCCTTGTTGGAGATCTATCTGCTCCTTAGCCCTGACCAGCCCAGTCTCATAGAAGGATTCCAGTGAGAGGGCCCAGGGAACTGGGCAGAGAGTACACGACATAACTCCTGGTTTGGGACAGCAAGCAACGAAGGGAGTGGGCACCTAGGTTACCGTTTGCCTCATGCTACCCAGGGAGTTGTACCTTAGCCAAGGTCCTAGGAGTTACTTTCTGGCTTTTCTATTTTGAATAGTCCCCACAGTCTCATTTTGTAACACCCTGGACTACTGTTCTCATAACACAGAAAACCCCCCACCATCTCCATGAGTCTCATTGAGTCTCAATGAGTCTTCTCAATGACTCATTTCTTAACCAGAACAATAAATAATCCTATTAACTGTCACTGATCAGGAGGTCCAGAAGGGCCTCTTTAAGCCCCACTACTCACAAGACAAAGGTAGCAACTCTAAAGTCGACCTTGCAAACTCCCAAGGAGAAACTGAGAAGTATCCAGAAGCCAAGATGGTCCCTGGGGGGGGGGGGGAAGAATCTACCACCTAGCTTTGTGGAAATGATCTTGTTTACCACATCCTTGTCCACCCATCACAGATATAAACTTTCATAAGGGAAGTTTCACTGGGATACTGGGTAACTCTGTGCTGACCAAAGTCCATACCACGCCCAATTCTGTTTGTAACGTTGCTATGGGTAAAAGATGTGGCATACCTCATTGTAAGACATGAGGGTCTTACAATTCCTGTTTCCTCATGCCTTTCCTTAGCCCAATAGTGACATTACCTAACATGAGCCTCTAAAACTACCAGTAAGGGAAAACTGGGAGATAGTATGGCAGAAATTAGACCAATATCTTACACCTTATACTAAAATAAGGTCAAAATGGGTACATGATTTAGACATAAGAGGTGATACCATAGGTAAATTAGGAGAGGAAGGAATAGTCTACCTTTCAGATCTTTGGAAAGGAGAAAAGTTTATGACCAAACAAGAGATGGAGAATATTATGAAATGCAAAATGGATGATTTTGATTACATTAAATTAAAAAATTTTTGTACAAACAGAAGCAATGCATCCAAAATTAGAAGGGAGGCAGAAAGCTGGGAAACAATTTTTGTGGCCAGTACTTCTGATAAATGCCTCATCTCTAAAATATATAGGGAACTCAATCAAATTTATAAGAATCCAAGTCATTCCCCAACTGGAGAAATGGTCAAAGGATATGAACAGGCAGTTTTCTGATGAAGAAATTAAAGTTATATACTGCCATATGAAAAAATGCTCTAGATCACTATTGATTAGAGAAATGAAAATTAAAACAACTCAGAGGTACCACCTGACACCTATCACATTGCCTAAAATGACAAAAAAGGAAAATAATAAATGTTGGAGAAGCTGTGGGAAAATTGGAACACTAATGCATTGTTGGTGGATCTGTGAACTGATCCAACCATTCTGGAGAGCAATTTGGAATTATGCCCAAAGGGCTATAAAGCTGTGCATACCCTTTGACCTAGCAATACCACTTTTGGGTCTTTTCCAAAGAGATCATGGAAAAGGGAAAAGGACCCACATGTACAAAAATATTTATAGCTGCTCTTTTTGTGGTGGCAATGAATTGGAAGTTGAGGGGAATGGCTGGACAAGTTGCGGTATATGAATGTAATGGAATACTATTGTGCTGTAAGAAAAGATGAGCAGGAGGAATTCAGAGAAACCTGGAAGGACTTGCATGAACAGATGAGAAGAAACAGGAGTACATTGTACCAACATTATGTGTTGATCAACTGTGATAGACTTGATTCTTCTCAGCAATACAATGGTATAAGAAAGTTCCAAAGGACTCATGATGAAAAAGGCTCTCCAAATCCAGAAAAAAAAAAAAGAAGCTGTGTAGTATGGATGCTGATTGGACCATACTATCTCTTTTGTTTTTGGTGCTGTTGTTTTTCTTTTTTGAGATTTTTCCTTCTTACTCTGATTCTTCTTGTATAACATGACTAATGCAGAAATATATTTAATGTTATATATCAGATTACCTGCCATCTTGGGGAGGGGGGCAGGGAGGGGTGGGAGGGAGAAAAAAATTGAAATTGGAAATCTTATCTAAACAAAGATTGGAAACTTAAATAAATTATTTAATAAAAAACTACCAGTGAAAAGGTATTCCTTTTGGAGGAGTGGGGGTGGGGAAAGAACACAATATAGGGACCATAACAAAACATCAAAACCCTATTGATGGAAGAGCTGAAGCTAAGAGACTGCTGTCCAGGTAGCTGATTCTAGGAGGCAAAGGTGGATTGTCTGAAAAATACCCCACTCTTCCTCCTACCCTGTCCCAATGAGAAAACCTATGTAAACTGATGCAGAGTGAAATACATCTGACACACAACCCAAACTATTTATATAAGAACAACAACATTGTAACTTTTTTTTTTAGTGAGGCAATTGGGGTTAAGTGACTTGCCCAGGGTCACACAGCTAGTAAGTGTTAAGTGTCTGAGGCTGGATTTGAACTCAGGTACTCCTGAATCCAGGGCTGGTGCTCTATCTACTACGCCACCTAGCCGCCCCCAACATTGTAACTTTGACTTAGTTCTTTTTGTTTGCTTGTTTTTGAGGGGCAATGGGGGTTAAGTGACTTGCCCAGGGTCACACAGCTAGTAAGTGTCAAGTGTCTGAGGCTGGATTTGAACTCAGGTACTCCTGAATCCAGGGCCGGTGCTTTATCTACTATGCCACCTAGCCGCCCCTGAAAGACTTAATTCTTAATCTTGAATGCAACAAGTGGTATTGTAATGAAACCCGCTACTTACTCACCTCCTAACACAGGTCACAGACTCAAAGGGTGCAGATTGAGATGTTTTTCATTTTGGACACGGTCAATGAAGGAATGTTTGCTTGACTATGCCTATTTCTTTCAAGGACTTTGTTTTTAGTTTAGTTTTTCTTTTTTCCCTTTCACTGGGGGGTGGAGGGATATGTATATTTGTTCATTGTTAAGAGACCCAAGTAGGTCTAAGACTATTATTTAGGGTTCAATGAACAAATTTCCACAAAAATGTTTTTTTTTTTTTTACACACAACCACAATACAATTCTACTTGGAAAAGAATCCCAGGTCTGCCACTCACTGGTAATATGACCTTGGGCAAGTTATACAACCTCTTTGGGCCTCAAAATTTCCTCACTAAATCAGCTTTCATTTTCACCCTTTATATACTATTTGATGCATTTAAAAACATTACTCAGGAGTTCTTGAACTTTGTTCAGACTTTTACCCGTGAAATTTTCTTTACTGCCAACCCAAAGCGAGTTCACCTTGTGTGGCTAGCTAGCTCACCCCTCCCCCAAGACCAAGTGGAGAGTTAGGTGCCTTGGTCAACAAGAGGAGAAGCCACTGTCAAAATGTTAAAGCTTGTCATGCACTGGAACAAAACATTTCTCTGCTTCTCCCATCCGTCTCTTGCTCTGTCCCTCCTTATCCATTCTACAATTAGGGCCACCTTTACCTTCTCCTAGGTTTCAGAATTAAGTCTTCTTCCCCATTACATTCATCCTCTTGCCCTAAAAATTCCTATTCCTTTGGTGCTAGGTATTAAGAAAACAAACTAAGCTACAAGATATACCTTAAGCATTTATAGATGAATGATTCAGTTTTAAGGTACTAAGGTATTAAGTTTTAAGGTTTTTTTAATCTCTCCCCAAGCATCCCAATAGAAAATCTCTAGTCTGGGCTGCTAGGTGGGTCAGTGGATAGAGCACTGGCCCTGGATTCAGGAGTAGCTGAGTTCAAATCCGGCCTCAGACATTTGACACTTACTAGCTGTGTGACCCTGGGCAAGTCACTTACCCCCATTGCCCCTCAAAAACAAGCAAACAAAAAGAACTAACTCTTTCAAAGTTACAATGTTGGGGGCAGCTAGGTGGCGCAGTGGATAGAGCACCGGCCCTGGAATCAGGAGTACCTGAGTTCAAATCCAGCCTCAGACACTTAACACTTACTAGCTGTGTGACCCTGGGCAAGTCACTTAACCCCAATTGCCTCACTAAAAAAAAGTTACAATGTTGTTGTTCTTATATAAATAGTTTGGGTTGTGTGTCAGATGTATTTCACTCTGCATCAGTTTACATAGGTTTTCTCATTGGGACAGGGTAGGAGGAAGAGTGGGGTATTTTTCATTGCCCTGCAAAAAAAAAAAAAAAAAAAGATCTCTAGTCCAGCCTAATTTTCTACAGATAAAGAGGTTAAGTGACTTGCCCAAAGTCACACAATCAGTAGGTATTTGAGGCATAATTTGAGCCTTACATTTTCCCTTGTGATAAAGAAACATGATTAAGGAAACAATGACCACACTGACAATGTTTAGAAATATATAATAGTCTTTCTAAGAAGTCTGCCCCTTCTCTGTTCCCAAAGAGAGAGCTGTTTCATTATCTATATTCTAAATCTTGTCAAGTTATTTTGTATTAAGTTACCTGTTAACTAGAAACATTTTGCTCCTCCTTATCTTCACATTATGTGTCTTTTTCTTATTTCAGAAGTAGACGCAGCAATAGTAATAGCTTATTATTTATATGGTGCTTTCATATAATGGTCCTGCAAATTAATCTACCCATTTTATGGATGAGGAAATTGAGGCTCAGTTAACAATACCAGTGATAATCACCTGATTCTAAATCTCTTTCCACTATTCAAAGCTTTCTCATTTTTTCCCTTTCTCTGTCTAATGACCACCTAGAAAAACAATTACATGTTTAAAAAGATTATATCAGTCCCTGGCTGTATGTAACCCTGGAATGAATGATGTAATCTCAACTCCACACAGTATCATCTTTATGGTGTTCTTTTCCTCCCAAGAATATCATGCCTCTGTAAGCTAATTTTCCTGGGGAAGGACTCGTGGAGAGGCAATATACTGTATGTAGTGAACAGTGCTGGATCCAGGAAGACCCTGTTTCAAATTCCACCTCACACACTCACTAGCTGTGTGACCCATGGCAGGTCACTTCCCCTTTTAGTTTCCTAATATGTAAAATGAAAAGATTGGACCACATGGTCTTTACAGGATTCGTTCCAACACTAAACCTCTGGTCCCACAGTGACTAAAGAAAAGGAAGAACCCCCCCCCCCTTTCAATGCAAACAAGTTTGAGAATGGAAAATAATTCATAAACGAATATATGCTATATGATGCTATCCCTGTCAGTTATACAGGAAAAAAACATGTGTGAATAAATAGTAGCTAACATGTATATAGTATCTTACATACAATTATCTTTACAACAAGCTGGAAGGTAGATGTTAATATTATCTCCATTTTACAGATGAGGAAACTGAGCAGAGATTAAGTGACTTGCTTAGGTTTAAATAGCTAATAAGTATCTGAGGTGGAATTTGAAACAAGGTCTTTCTTCCTGACTTCAAAGTCCAGCTCTTTTCTCTATTAGCTATGTTATTTTATATTATTAGAAAATGCCAGCTATTTACACAGGAATAATGTCAGGCTTCAAGACAAGCAGCTCACGTACAGCTTAGACTTTCAAGCGCCGCTCCTTATTTTTTTTATAATATCCCTTAGTTATTTGGAATCCATACAATTTTCCTGAAGGATCTTAGATCACACAAAGAAAAAGGAAAAGGACCTAAATGTACAAAAATATTTATAGCAGCTTTTTATGGTGGCAAAGAATTGGAAGTGGAGGGGATGCCCATTAATTGGGGAATGAACAACTTGTGGCATCTGACTGCGATGGAATACGCCATGGAATGTGCCATAAGAAATTACAAGGAAGGTGGTTTCAGAAAATACCTGGCAAAACCTATATGAACTGATGCAAAGTGAAATGAGCAGAACCAGAACACTATATATAGTAACAGTATGATTGTACAATGATCAACTGTGAATGACTTAGCTATTCTCAGTAATACAATGATCCAAGACAATTTCAAAGGCCTCATGATGAAAAAAGTACTATGCACCTCCTGAGGGAGAACTGATGTATAATTTTCTTGCTTTCTTCCCTGACATGACTAATATGGAAATGTTTTGCATGATTTCACATGTATGATTAATTGATGTCATTTTGTTTGCCATCTCAGTGTGTGGGAGAGGAGTAAAAGGAAAGAATTTGGAACTGAAAATTTTAAAAGAAAAAAAAGAAATAAAAGAATCTAATATCACTAGCTCATAAAAGCAGAATTTAGTTTATGCTGAATAGTAAATGTATCTGTAATCCAGGTATAACACCTCAAGTCTTCTGTCTTTGTTTTTTTGGGGGTTTTTTTGTGGGGCAATAGGGGTTAAATGACTTGCCCAGGGTCACACAGCTAATACGTGCCAAGTGTCTGAGGCTGGATTTGAACTCAGGTACTCCTGAATCCAGGGCCAGTGCTTTATCCACTGTACCATCTAGCTGCCCCCCGCTTTGTTTTAAATCAAAATCACAATGTATCCATAAGGATATTACCTTAACCCCTGGAGAGGTTAGCAATAGTCACACAGCCATATTAAGTCATCTTTACTCCAAGACTGCTATCCACTACCCTCTGTCTCTCACCAGCACTAACAGGCTACCTTCTAAGTGAGCCAAACAATCTCTGAGGGGCAGGCAATCACTTAATGTTCTTTAGTATCCCCCAGCTACCTAGCCCAGTTATCTCCACAAGAGATGCTCAAAGCGTCCAAGGCTCACTAACGTTAAAAGATGTAAATTTAGGATGAAACAAACTACAAGAAAGGAGTAAATTTGGTATCCTGGGGGTTAGTCAATCCTGAAAATAGAAATAATCTCCAAAAAAATATGAACAAGGATAAAAGATTTAAATGCTTAAAGGAGGGGCAGCTAGGTGGCGCAGTAGATAGAGCACCGGCCCTGGAGTCAGGAGTACTTCAGTTAAAATCCAGCCTCACTTAACACTTACTAGCTGTGTGACCCTGGGCAAGTCACTTAACCCCAATTGCCCCCCCCCCAAAAAAAGTGCTTAAAGAAAGTTGGGCTCTTAAAAGTTACAGATGCATAAAATATTGGCAATGATGGTAGAGATTACCTTGCTTGTTTTAAAATAAGAGGAAACAGGCCCAAAGGGGTAGTCATTTACCCATGCTCACACCCAGCTAGGACCCAGAAGACCCAGGACTAAGATGTTTATTCTCTCCACCTCTGAGGCTGACATCAAGGAGGAGAGTCATGATTCTCCAGTCTGACCTGTGGTGTCCTCAGAGACCAAACAAAGACTGGGCCAAATGGCTTTGGCCCAGCATAGCTATTTTTGTGTTCTTAAGTATAAACTTCTTCTCAGGGGTGGGCATACAGCCCTCAAAAACCCAAAAGAATGGTGGACACTGCCATCAAAGCAGGATGGGATGACTGAAAGGCTATTTTAGTGGGGGTATGTATGAAGACCTGGGTTCTAGCTTTAGCTCTGCCATTAACTTGAAGTATGGCCTTCAGCAAATCATTTCATATGTTTAGACCAAGGGACAAAAGGTTGCCTGTGTCCCAATCCACCACTCACCCCTGTGCACATGGCCTAAGGCAAGTCCTTTCCCATCCTTGGGCCTTGCTTCTCATCTGTTAAAGGAAGGTACCAAACCTGATGAACTCTGAACTCAATCTAAGGTTCTCCTGGGCTCTAGAATTACTCTTGGTAAATGCTTAATTTGATAGATGGTGCAGAAACTTCAGTGGTGTTGGGCTGAACCACTGAATGGTCTGAGAGAAGGTCTGACCCAATGCTGAGTTCATGAGTGCTTTCGTCGTATTCATATTCAGGGCAAGAGGAAAAAACAGTGAGCTAGGCACTGGGGCTCAGATTTGTCAATCTTTGTCTTTTTTTGGCCAGGACTTTAGGATAATGGAAGAGATAAAAAGTCAGTGAGAGTCAAAATGGCAGAAATGCCACTGACCAAGCTTTCCAAGAACCAAACTTGGAAACTGTCACAATCATTTCACTATAAGACTGCCCCCCCCCCCAGGATGAAAAAACAAGGGGAAGGAAAAGAGGAAGTCAATTACTTGGCCGCTCCCCTTATAGTGCAGACCCACATGACCACCACCACCTAAGCCACTAGCCAATTACCTACTTAATTAGATCCCTATTCTTATTAGTGCTCTAACTCAATATGAAATCCCATCCCTCTGACTAAACAGCAAGACCTGATACTTCAGTCTCCAAAGGACCCCAGGGGAAAGAGAGATGTAAAGTTTAATGAGGCTGATTAGACAGTGTTCACTTTAGGGAGCAAGCAGATCGAGGACTATAACACCCAGACAGGTCTCAGCCCAGAATTATCCTTGCCACCTTTCACTTCATCATTATTTCACTCCTCTAAGCATCCTTCCCAGAAATCTAAGGTGGCTTCCCCCATTTCTTTTTCCATAGCTGCCCCACCTCCCTCCCACACCAACCTCTCTGATCTCTACCAAGTCTATGATGGCTAAATGATCTCAAACTCAACACTGATTGCTCTCCACACCCCCTAGTTTCATAATACTGTCTGAGGCATTCTTTCTTCTCTTCTCTTTTTTCTTTTTAAATTATAAAAGTATTTTATTATTTTCCAGTTACATGTAGAGATAGTTTTCAACATTTGTTTTTATAGGATTTCTAGTTTCAAATTTTTCTCCCCCCCCAGACAGCCAGTAATCTGATATAGGTTATATATGAATAACATTAAACATATTTCTGCATTAGTCATGTTATAAGAGAAGAATCAGAGCAAAAAGGAAAAACCCCCAAAAAGAAAAACAACAGCACCAAAAACAAAAGAAATAGTATGGTTCAATCTACATCCATATTCCACAGTGTTTTTTTTCTGGATTTGGAGAGCCTTTTTCATCATGTCTTCTCTTTTTTCTAACTGAATTTTCCTTTTCTTTTCTGGGGGGTGGGTGGATGTTTCTTCTCTCCTTTGCCCATTTACTTTGTTTAAACAAATTCCTAAGCCCAACCAAACTGCACTTGGAAACTCAAGGTTGATTAATTCACACACAGTTGATGCCTCAGGCTTCTGTCTTTCTGAAATTGTCTCTCACTACCCATCCCCATCTCCAAACAAACTATGGGATCACATGATAGACTTCAAACTACTTAAAACAACAGCCAAGTCTAAACAGCTACATGGACTCCCCCCTCCACACATCCTATTTGAACAGTTCTCTGCTTACATTATCTAAACAAACCAAGCGAATCAACACGGACTTTGGATTATAAAATTTATCCACTCCCTGTCTGTCCCCCCGTCCCCCCCCCCCCCTGCCTTGTTTAATAAATCTTAACTTCCAGTTAGCAAACCAGCCTTTAAACTCTTCTCTGTTCTTCTCTGGGAAGAAGGGACTAGGTTGAGCAAAGGTGTAATCCTTCCATAAATTTGTAAGGAAGGATCCCAGGCAGCAAAGGAGGCAACCTTGGAAACTGTCCAGATCACCCTGAGAAGGAGGAAGTTTAATAATATTTGAAGAAGTGAACCAATTGCATTTCCCTCTCAACCTCCCTTTCAGCAGGGGTTAGCCAAGAAAGACCCGGAAAGAACTTTTGTGGGCCCAGGAGGTCTTGGGGTCTTCTAGGCAAATTTACAGTGTGAACCTCAGAACTATGGTTTCAGAGCAATAATGAGCCTAGAGAGGTAAATGTTAAGAGGAGCTATGAGAGTAGTTCTCAAATATCTGGAAGGCTGTTGTGGAAAAGCGCTGATAGATACCCTTGTGTTTTGCTCCAGAAGGAGGAATTAGGGACCAATAAATAGTAATATGGCAGTTAGATGGTACAGTGAGTAGATAAAGTACTGGGATCTGGAGTCAGGAAGATTTATCTTCTTAGAGTTCAAAGTCACTTCCTAGCTGTGTGACCTTGGATAAGTCAGTTAACCGTATTTGTTTCAGTTTCCTCATCTGTAAAATGAGCTGGAGAAGGTAATGGCAAACCGCTCCAGGATCTTGGCCAAGGAAACCCCAAAATGGGGCCATGAAGAGCAGGACATGACTGAACAAATATGGTAATACAGGGAGGTAGATTTCTACTCAGTTAAGAAAGGACTTCCCAAACATTACAGCTGCCTAACAATGGAGCAGGCAGCTTCATGAGCTCTCCCCCTAACTGGAAATATTCCAAGTGGAGGCTTGAGCACCAGGATATTGTATCATAGAACCCCAAGAGATCAAAATGAGGACACTCCTTGTCACGGTTCCTCTTGAAATGTGGTACTTAGCACATTAGATATGGTCTGGCTAACAAGTTGGCTGAGTAGCTAGATGGTGCAGGGGACAGAGTGATAAGCCTAGAGTTAGAACTTAATGAGTTCAGGGGCAGCTAGGTGGCACAGTGGATAAAGCACTGGCCCTGGATTCAGGAGGACCCGAGTTCAAAGCCAGCCTCAGACACTTGACACTTACTAGCTGTGTGACCCTGGGCAAGTCACTTAACCCTCATTGCCCTGCAGCAAAAAAACAAAAACAAAAAAACTTAATGAGTTCAAATCCAGCTTCAGACATTTAGTAGCTGTATAACCCTGGGCAAATCATTAACACTGTCTGCCTCAGTTTCCTCAACTGTAAAATTAGGCAACTGTGATGAGGGTTAAGTGAGTTAGTATTTGTCGAGTGCTTAGCACAGTGCCCGACACATAGTTCATTGTTGTTGTTCAGTCACATCTGACTCTGTGACCTATTGGGGGTTTTCTTGGTAAAGATACTGAAGTGGTTTGCCATTTCCTTCTCTGGGTCATTTTTACAGATGAGGAAGGAGAGGCAAACAGAGTTAAGGGACTTGCCTAGAGTCACATAGCTAGTCAGGTCTTCTTAACCCCAGCCATGTACTCTATAAAATGTGCCATATAGATGCCCCGGCATACAGTTGGCACTTAATAGATGCTTTTTTTCTTCCTTCTAGGGAGAGGCTGGGATGGTGATTAGGGCCACTGGAAGGATATCATGATAATACTACAGCTTAGACCTTCTAGGAAGGTTAAGTAACAATTTAATGAAGCTGGATACAATGCATTTAAAGCTATCACCCAGGCTGTAGAGATTAACACTTATCTTGTAAAAAAAGCTTATCTCTTTCCTTATTTGCTGAACTTGGAGTCAAGACCTGAGTTCAAATTCTACCTCAGACACTTAGCAGCTGTGTCTATCTCTGGGCTTCAGTCTGAATTATAATATGGGGATAACTGCATCTGCCTCATAAAGCCCTTTCACCTTACAGTGACATATGCTAGCTAGATCATTAAGTGATTTTGCCAAAGGTCACTGGACATCTGTGGAATATGAACCCAGCTGATTCTACTGTCTATAAATGCTAGGCAAGTCCTTTCCACCATGTCACGTCTCCCACTTAAAACATTTTGGTAAATACCTGCAATATGCAGTCAATAGGTGATTTTTTTTCTCATATGTGGTATCACATAGGTGCAGATGACTAGGTGTTAATTGGTGTTTTGGCATCTCTCTCATCCTAGAACTGCTGAGAGGATAGTAACTTCCTATTAAAAAAAAAATAATAAACCCTAGAACAGGGAGAAAAGAGCAGCCAGGCCAAGGAAGTACTTTCTAGGGATTTCATAATGTCCCCACTGAGTAAAATTCTTATTTATTTCTGTATAAAATTATCCTTGCTTATTAGGTTAACAGGACATCACCAGGTCTATTATAGCACTTTGGCTAAGCACCATTCCCCCCCCCCCCTTTCATCTAAACAAGAGGCTTGGGTTGAACCATTTTTCTCTCCAGTAAAAAGGGACAGTGGAAATTTCCTTGCTTCTCCAAACTAGCAGAGAAACTCAGAAGACTCTGTTCCCAGGACAACCCTTATGAAAACTGGTCACACTGACCCAAATAGAAATTGCTATTTTTCATCACCTCCTAGGACAAGATGAATCAGAATTGGGAGTGTCATTTGTGACCTGAGTCTACCCACAACCCTTTTGTGGAAGTCTGACTGTCCAATTTCACTTCTCCAGGGATGGACTTCCAACCACCACAGACCAAAGAATTAGGTGGTGAGTGGAAAGAACTGCTTCCCCAGGTTGTGGATCTTTTTAAATTTTATTTTCTTGCCCTCTTATTTCTCTATACATTCATTCTTTTTTTTTTTTTTTGCAGGGCAATGGGGGTTAAGTGACTTGCCCAGGGTCACATAACTAGCAAGTGTCAAGTGTCTGAGGCTGAATTTGAACTCAGGTCCTCCTGAATCAAGGGCCAGTGCTCTTTCCATTGCGCCACCTAGCTGCTCCCTATACATTCATTCTTAGGGAATGCTTTCTTAGGATAGCATGAGTCAAGGTAAAAGGGTCATTCTCTAGGACAACATGGCCGGATGGGAGAGACTGGATTTGTATTCAGAAGTCCAGGATTGGAGTCCCATTGGTGTCAACTGGTCTTGTTTGAGTCCTCCCTTCCTAGTGGCCGGCTTCCTATATGACCTACAGCAGATCACTTTATTAATTTCCTCTCCTTGGACCTCATTTCCTCTAGCAGTCACATAAAGGGGGTAGACTAGAAAGTCTACTGAAAGCAAGGATGGTTCATTTTTTACTTTTCTATTCCCTGTTCTTAGCTCATTATTGATTGACTGATTTCAACCTGGAAAACCTGATTCTCCTAAAAAATCCTACTTTTTATTCCATTTTTATCCACCAAGGGATTTCATGGCTTAATTGCAGGCATACTCCTCTCAATAACAAGTCAGGGTCCTAAAGCATCAAAATGACTATGCTATCATGACAAGCTTGGAAATTCAACAATTATATTGGGTTTCCAATGATTGATGGATATATATGGATATGGTCCTCATCTGTAAAATGGGGATAATAGTACCTACTTCCCTGGGTTGTTATGAGGACCAAAATAAGATATTTATAAAGTGCCTTACAAACCTTAAATCCCTCCATAAATGCTAGATCTTATTACTAGTCCCACAAAAGGAGACAATTTATATAGGAGAAAAGGCGCTGACTCTGAAATCAGGACTTATGGGGGCAGCTAGGAAGCGCAGTGGATAAAGCACCGCCCTGGATTCAGGAAGACCTGAGATCAAATCCAGCTTCAGACACTTGACACTCACTAGCTGTGTGACCTTGGGCAAGTCACTTAACCCTCATTGCGGGGGGGGGGGGGGGGGGGGGGGGGGGGGGGGGGGGGAGAGGAGAATATCAGGACTTAAGTTCCAAAAGTAACCCTCACACTTAATACCTCTGTGACTCTGGCAAATTATTTTTTTTTATTTATTTATTTTTTTAGTGAGGCAATTGGGGTTAAGTGACTTGCCCAGGGTCACACAGCCAGTAAGTGTTAAGTGTCTGAGGCCGGACCTGAACTCATGTACTCCTGAATCCAGGGCCGGCGCTCCATCCACTGCGCCACCTAGCTGCCCCGCAAATTATTTACCCAAACTTCAATTTCCTTATATAAAAAGAGGTGTTAGAGTAGAGGACCTCTGTCCTGGAGGGCAGATGATCGTATTTACTTTTATATCTTCCTTAGCATCATCCCATTTGGCCAATTACATTAGACAACCATTAGTTTTAATTAAGCACCTTTGATATTTGAGGCACTGTGCTAGGCACAGGCGTCAGAAGACAAAACAAAATCCCTAAAGTTTATATTCTGGGGGGGGGGGGGAAGTGACCATAATAAGTACACCAGTATAATACACAAAGGAGAAATCAGGGAAAGCTTTAGAGAGGGAGCCTTGAAGAGATACAGAGAGCCTGAGAAGCAAAGATAAGGGAGTGCATTCCAGGCATGATGAATGCCTTGTGCAAACACAAGGAGGTGGGAGATGGGATTACTGAGTTTGGGGAAGAGCTAGTATCCTAATTTTTTCAAATGCAGAGATTGGGAGTGGGGAGAGTATGAAATAAGGTGGGAAAGGTAGGTGAGAGCTGGAGTCCCTTAAATGCAAGGAATCTGTATTTTAGCCTTATAAGCAATAGGGAGGGGGCAGCTAGGTGGCACAGTGGATAAAGCCCGGCCCCTGAATTCAGGAAGACCTGAGATAAAATCTGGCCTCAGACACCTGACACTTACTAGCTGTGTGACCCTGGGCAAGTCACTTCAAACAAACAAATATAAGCAATAGGGAGCCACTGAAAACTTTTTATGCAAGGGAGACATGATCTTACCAATAGTGCCTTAGAACCTGGCAGCTAAGTAGGAGATGGACTAGAGAGAGACTTCCAAGATCAACCAGTTATTACAATAGTCTAAACCCTAGCTTCTTAAACTGTAGGTTGCACAAGGGGTCGAATAACTGAATGTGGGGGTTGTGGAAAATTTCAAAACAGTAAAAGGTTATGTATACCTATTTTATATATCTATATACCCAGGGTTGCATAAAAATTTCTTGGGTGAAAAGGGATCGAGAATGGAAAAAGTTTAAGCCCTGGTCTAGATAAGTGATTCAAGCAATTCAACAAGATGTATCTTCCATAAAAAGATACACACATATATATAAATTCACATTTTGAATATATGGCACTTAGGTGGCTCAGTGGATAAGAGCCCGGGGCCTGTAGTCAGCAAGATCTAAGTTTTAATCTATCCTCAGCTGGGTGACCTAGGGCAAGTCACAATCTCTGCCTCTTTTTTCTAATAAGTAAAATGGGAATATCATCTACTTCCCAGGAATGTTGTGAGGCTCAAATGAGATAATAGTTTTTCATAAACCCTGTTATGACAGAGATTACATATGACTCATCTGTGTCTCACCTTTTACTACAGGGTCTTACATACACTTCTTAGGGGCCCAGGATTTCTAGTTCAACTTTCATTTTACATGTAGAAAGAACCAGAACTTCAGCAGTGAATTCACTTTTTTTTTTTTTTGGCAGGGCAATGGGGGTTAAGTGACTTGCCCAGGGTCACACAGCTAGTAAGTGTCAAGTGTCTGAGGCCAGATTTGAACTCAGGTACTCCTGAATCCAGGGCTGGTGCTTTATCCACTGCGCCACCTAGCTGCCCCCAACTATTATTCTTAATGCCACATTATGGATGGTGCAGTAGATAGAGTGCAGTGTTTAGAGAGTCAGGAAGACTCTGAGTTCAAATCCAGCCTCTGACACTTACTAGCTTTGTGATTCTGGGCAAATTACTTAACCCTGTTTGCCTCACTTTCCTCATCTGGAAAATAAACTGGAGGAGATGGCAAACCACTCTAGTATCTTTGCCAAGAAAACCCCAAATGGGATCATGGAAGAGTTGGACAGAACTGAAAACAACTGAACAAAGCCTTTGGGAATTCTGGGTTGTAGGGGGAGGACTTGAGTCAATTCACCTAATACAGACTAGTCATGTTGAAAGCTACACAGGGTTCTAAAAGGTTATTTTTAACAAAAATGGCCAATATTTGTCCTCAAACTGGCCCCAGTTTTGAGTTTGTTTAGCCCATTAAAAAGCACCAGGTGGGGGGCAGCTAGATGGTACAGTGGATAAAGCCCCAGCACCAGCCCTGGAGTCAGGAGGACCTGAATTCAAATCCGACCTCAGACACTTAACACTTACTAGCTGTGTGACCCTGGGCAAGTCACTTTACCCCAATTGCCTCACCAAAAACAAAACAAAACAAAAAAAAAAAGCACCAGGTGAGGCCACAGAGATCATTTAGTCCAATTCCCCCATTTTGCAGGAGTAAATGGAAGCCTATAGAGATGAAGTGAGTTGCCCATGGTCACACAACCAAATCCAAATGCATTCTTCATTCTAAGTTTAGAAACCTGACCTCCAACAGAAAACAGAAGAACTCAATTCTCTAGTGATGTCAGCAAAACACGTCCCATCATGCCTCAGACTTCAATTTAGGACCCAGGGACAGACACCACCATGCCAGCTAGCCTCAGACCTGTCCAGCCAAGTTGAGAGGATTACTAAGAGGACTCTAAGTTGATGAATTTTTTGGCCACAACCCTCAAAGACCATCTGTTAAGATGTAAGGCTCAGCAGATCAGATTTAGAGCTGGAATCAGGTTTTAGAGGCCATCTAGTACCCCCCTTTCCTAAGACCCTCCCCCCAACTTCATATCAGCAAGATTAGGAGGCTTGCCCAGTTACATGGCCAGTATCACAGACAGGCTTGTGATCTGTGTTGGAAAGTGATGTATACATAGTAACAAAAATGACAGATCCTTACTGGTTTGGGTTTTTTTTTGGGGGGGGGGGACAATGAGGGTTAAATGACTTGCCCAGTGTCACACAGCTAGTAAGTGTCAAGTGTCTGAGGCCAGATTTGAACTTGGGTCCTCCTGACTCCAGGGCCTGCACTTTATCCACTGTGCCACATAGCTGCCCCCAGATCCTTTCTGTTAAGAATACAACACATACATTCAAAGAAGTGTTTCTGCCTTGGGAGGTCTCTGGAAATCACCTGAAAATC
This sequence comes from Dromiciops gliroides, assembly GCF_019393635.1. NCBI lineage: Eukaryota > Metazoa > Chordata > Mammalia > Microbiotheria > Microbiotheriidae > Dromiciops > Dromiciops gliroides. The sequence continues at coordinate 699,908,305 of NC_057861.1, read as the reverse complement.
AACTTGGGGAGCTAAACTTATTCAAACAATGTTGTCCAAATGCTGCTCAAAATACATCTCTTCTCTGAGCTAGAGGCCAGGTGATGCAGAGATGCAAGAATCACACATACTTTTCAACTATAAACATCACCAAATTTGTTTTCAACGAGGGATAAACTTCACCAACCCCATTGGTCAGACTTAATTCTAAATGTTCTGAGGCTACTTCAAAAACAAAAAAACAAAACAAAACCCAAAACACCCTTACTCAAAAGATTTCCCAGACCTGAGTTTGCCAAAAATGAATTTTAAAATTCTTAATGTTGTGGAGCCCTTACCCATCTCCTGCCCATCCAGAGGATATGTAGATCATCTTTGCTTACTCATAACTCAATGCTGGGAATCCACCCAATGGCAGCCCCTCTTGAATAGATTTCCCTCCCCCCGCCCCAGGAGACAACATGGGATCTCATCAAGGGACAGTCACTTGGGTTTGGTATTTGCCTTGCTGTGTTGACTGTGACCTTGGGCTTTAGCCTTCAATAATCAAGTTTTTAAACCTGCAAAAATAGGGTTATTCATTGCCCTATGAACTTCACCAACCCCTTGCTAATAAAATGTTTGTTTTCCTGAGCCAGGAAATTTCATCAGTGTAGAGAACGTTAGGGGCAAAAACCTCTACCCTGGTACTTGCCCTTTCAAGTTCTGAGGGCTGTCTGGGGCATTAAAAAGTTACCTAACTTACCCACGATGACATATCTAGCTATTCTCAACTCCAGTGCTCTAAGCACTGCATCTCCCCCCTGCCTCTCACTGTATAAAACATAAAATATTAACTTTCATTTGTTTAAAAAACCACTCTCATCTTTTGAAAAATCCTATTTCATAGATGAGATTGCATTAAGTCCAAATTTTGTATAAACAAAATTTAAATATTTAAACATCACCTGTTTCACTGCTTTGAACTTGTGCCAATTCTCTTGATCTGGAATGGTTCTTTGGTGGAGTTTTGTGTTTTTGGTTTTTTGCACAAGAGAGTGATGCATAATTTATAAGTCATTGGATTTAAAAATCATGTAAAATTTTAAGAGGCAGGAGGTACCATTAAACTTGGAAGACAAAGATCTGAAGTTCAAATCCCCCTTCAGATCATTACTAGTACTATGACCAGTCACTACCGTCTCAGCTTCAAATTTCTTATTTCTAAAATGAGGATAATTACAGCATGGATTGTATTGCAAACCTTTGTCTATATAAAGATAGTAACAACTTGGCACAAGTGTTATCTCATATGATACCAACAACTCTGGGAGGGCAGCTAGGTAGAGCAATGGTCATACTGGATGTAAAATCAAAACTTTCTAAGTTCAAATCTAGCCTCAGACTCTTGTGGCACATCTAATAAGAGGCCTCTACCATTTGTTGGGCAGCTAGGTAGCTAGAATACCAGGCCTGGAATCAGAAAGATTCATCTTCCTGAGTTTAAATCTGGCCTCAGATGCTTAGTAGCTGTGTGATCCTGGACAAGTCACTTAACCTTGTTTGCCTCAGTTTCCTAATCTGTAACATGAACCGGAGAAGGAAATGGCTAAACACTTCAGTATCTCTGCTAAGAAAACCCCAAATGGGGTCACAAAGAATCGGACGCAACGGAAACAACTCTTCGGAAAGAGGTATTATTAGCCTATTTTATACCTAAGGAAACTGAGGCTGAACGGTTAAGCTACTTACTCAGAAACACACGTATCTAAGTGTCTGAAGCAGGATCTGCACTCAGGTTTGCCTGACTCCAGGTCCAGTGCTCTAACCACCAAGCAATCTTGCCTGTGGTAGGGAGTTGCCCAAGGCATGTACAGCTGACTTATTCAGGGTCACCCAGCTGGCAACTATTCAATCTTCTCGATAAAACAAAACTGCTTAAGAATTCAGGCATATTATGTTTGCACACAGCACCACGAACAAGAAACATTTCTTATCTGTTCAATCCAAAGGCCCAGCAGGATCTCTTTAAAAACTGCTGGTAGCTCTTGGCTCTCGGGAGTTATAACAAGGCATGAATCTACTTCAGCCTGCTCATTTCCTCAGTGGATTCTGGAGTCAGAGAAGGGTGGTTTGTGGAACCAATGTGAGATGTGGAATCAAGTGCTAGGATTCTTTGGGGCCCTGAATTTCCTCATTTGTTCAATGGGTTGATGGAACTCATCTTTCAGAGTCCACTTCAAATTTGTCCATTTTCTGTGATCCTGGTCTCAGACAGGCTTTGAAGGACTTAAAAAGTTCCTGCTGTGAGGCTAATGATAATAATAGCATTAATCTGGCATAATAAGGGTCATAAACTCCAAGGTACTAATGAAATGCCCCCCCCCAACTATGAATTTCATCTGCCAAGCGGAACTAGCTGTGTGACCCTGGGAAAGTCACTTAACCCTGTTTGCTTCAGTTTCCTCCTCTGTAAAATGAGATGGAGAAGGAAATGGCAAACCACTCCAGTATCTTTGCCAAGAAAACCCCAAATAGGGTCACAAAGAACCAGACATGATTGAAACTTAATAATAGGCAACTTTGGGGGTGGAAACCACTCCCCTGGTACTTCATCTTATAAGTCATCTGAAAGTTGTCTGGGGCTCTAAAAAAGTCAGTGACTGGTAGTAGCTGGTGGCAGTGGACCTGAACCTCAATCCTAAACTTGGGATCAGGATTTCAAATCTGGCTTCATTAACTTAGTAGCTGTGTGACCAAGCAAGTCACTTAATTTGTTTGCCTTAGTTTCCCTAACTGTAAAAATAGAGACAATGGGGGCAACTAGGTGGCATAGTAGATAAAGCATAAGCCCTGGATTCAGGAGGACCTGAGTTCAAATTCGGCCTCAGACACTTGACACTTAATAGCTGTATGAACCTGGGCAAGTCACTTAACCCCCATTGCCCTGCCCCCCCCAAAGAGACAATGGCAACACCTTACTTTGCAGGGTTGTTACCAGAATCAAATGAGATATTTGTTAAAAAAAAATGCTAGCACCTGACACACAGTAGGCTATTATTTATAGAGACTATGTTATATAATTATCTCTAACTTCCATTATTACCACCTCCCAAATAACCTGGAAGTCTAATACTTAGATTCAAATCCCACCCTCATGACATATACTGTGGTTCAAACCAAGTCACAACTTCCCAGCAGCCCCCAAGTCTCAAAGTCTAAATTGTGTATAAAGTCTTGATGGTGGAAGGAAGAATTTTCCCATTGGACACCCATGAAACCAAAGGTCTGGTGGGGTTTGGGGGTGGTCAGTTGTAGACACTGCACTGGACTTGGGAGAAAACCATCAGGTAGATTGGTACCTGCTCTCTTCAAAATAATTCAGGTTTTGAAATAATGTTTCTTTTTGAGTCATCAGCTCTTTGGGCCCATATGAGAAAGCTTATGGACCCCTTCTGGGATGGATGTTTTTAAATGCATAAAAGAAAATACTTAGATTATAAAGGGAACCAATTATTTTGGAAGTGCAGCTTTCAAATTATTTTACAAGGTCAGGTTAGTTTAAGAGAACTGCATACGGATCACAGAGAAGTAAAATGATTTTTGTCCAGGATCATATATGTAAGGAGATAGGACTCAAAACCTAGATTATTATACTACATCGCTTCCTACTTTACCCACTGGAGATACTGAAAAGAATTGACACAAAGCCAAAAACAGAAGTGACACATGAGATATATCTATATCTTGTATAGACAACAGAATGTAGGCCAATATTCCTGAGGTCTCATTTATAGCCCATTATCAAGAAATTACTCCCTACTAATGAGTCATTTATGGAGTGACTCGAGAGCACATTCCCCAGAACAACTTGAGTACCAGTGAATGCAGTACTATCCCTATTCACAAACAAAGAAACTGAGGCAGCGACCCGAGAAGTGCAAACAGATAATAAATGACTAAGATACTAATCTGTCTTCTCTTTTCCAATCCAGGACCCCTCCCCCCTTTCACCAGCTTGACCTAGTCCCTTCTTCCAGGCTTTGTGGTTTTTTGATCATACAGCATAGTCAATAATGATTAGGAACTGTGAGATACACAGAGGCATTTGAAATAGGGGTTATACAAGAAAATGTGTGTGTGTGTGTAGTCATACAATTTAAAATGTAAAAAAGCAAAAAATGAAGGGTCCCCTCCTATCAACTTTTTTGCTAGTCAGAGGCATGACTTGGAGGTCCAAGATTCAAGGCCAGATTTAGCCACTTACAAAGCTAGGTGGCACAATGGATACAACACCAACCCTGGAGTCAGGAAGACCTGAGTTCAAATGTGGTCTAGCTTTTTTGTGACCCTGGGAAAGTCACTTAAGCCCAATTGCCTGACTTTCCCTCTCCCTTCTCTCCCACCTCTCCCCCCCCCCCCCCCCTCTCTCTCTCTCTCTCTCTCTCACACACACACACACACACACACACACACACACACACACACACACACACACACACATCCCAAAACAACCCCACCAGATTTAGTCACTTACTAGTCATTTGATCCTTTCATCAAATAATTTAAATCTAAGCCTCAGTTTACTTGCCTACAAAATGGGGGTCTACACTTGTAGTACATATCTTACTGAGAAAAAAAGCACTTTGTGCTGCTTCCAGTGAGGTTTTCAAAGTTTTCTTTCTTTTTTTTTTGCATTTTTAAAAAAATTGCTTTTTTTTTTTTTGGTAATGCAATTGGGGTTAAGTGACTTGCCAGGGTCACACAGCTAGTAAGTGTCAAGTGTCTGGAGGGTTTCAAAGTTTAACAAAGAAAGGCTTTCTAATACTGTACTCACCTTAAAAATCACTGCATTAACTATTCCCAAAATGGAATAATCATTATGCCTGAGAATTATTCCTTGAGAGTCCTGGGCTCTTTCATTTTTGTCATTCTATTTTCAGTACTTAGCACAGTGCTTGGCGCATTGTAGACCAAAAAGCCCCAAAACAAAACAAGACACATTGAAAAGAATATGCAGACCACACTTATCTATATAGGGGGTTGCTCCTCTTGCCTTCTCAATGGGTTGAGGGAAGACAGGGGAGAATTGAGAATTGAAAACAACAGAGTTATTGGGGGCAAAAATTCAATACGCATTAAGGAAAGAGACTGGTTTGAATTCACACACCCTCCCCCTTCAGGGTTAAAAAAAGACCTTACTTCCATATATTTCTTTTACTCTTCTCAAAGTCATTGCCTATATTTCCAACATTGTCATCTGGTAGATAAGACAGTATTTTGTCATTCTTGTTTATTAAGTGAGGCAGACCTTAATGATAGTAAGACCATGAAGTGCCCATCACTTCTGCATGGCTTGGCATGCATATCAAATGTTTTGTTTTCCCTTTGATGATGTGCCCCAAAGCATGGTTTACTTTGGAGAGGAGGCACCCGAAATTAAATGGTTTTTGTTGGTCAGCCCACACTGACCTAGAATCTAGAATCTCTTATCTAACAGTATAGATATTTTCTAACTTATTTTATTCAAATCATGTCAAAACCCAATCAAAGTTTCATAATAAATGGAAATGTGCCACAACAAAACAGATGGGAGGGCAGTATTAGGAAGGGAAGGGTACAAAATAAAAAAAAACAAAACCTACTTTGGGGGGCAGCTAGGTGATGCAGTGGATAGAGCACCGGCCCTGGATTCAGGAGGACCTGAGTTCAAATTCAGCCTCAGATACTTAACACTTACTAGCTGTGTGACCCTGGGCAAGTCACTTAACCCCAATTGCCTCACCAAAAAACCCCCCAAAACAAACCACTACCAATGACCTTTGACCTCACCCCTTCCCAGTTCTCCAGGAATCTATTATCATTTGTTAATAAAACTGTCAAAACTTGAACATTTCTGCAGAGGTGAAGCATAGGGAGAGCTTTGGAATGGGTATTCCCTTAAACATAAAGGCCTGAGCTCTGACAAAATTTCCCCAAAATAACAAGTTAATTCTTTAACTTGAGGTTAGAGAATTAGGGGTATGGATCTATGAAGTGCTTCCCTTAGATGTATGTCCTCCTGTGCATTCAGAAAATATTTTATGCAACAGACCTCTGTGCTCTTACAGATAAGAGGTCAAGTAGTAGCCAGGGGGATTCAGACCCAGTTTGGATTTCAGGGGGATGGCCCGATTCTCCCACAATGCACTAGGCAGGAAGGTCATAGTAACCTCACAATTCATCCTAGCCCATGAGGCCTTAGGAAAGCATTTTCTGCTAAATCAACAGTTTCTGGATTCCTTTTCTCACAGCAATCTATGGGGCCAAAATTCTACCTACTGTAGGTTGGAGACTGACCTACTATAATTTAAACAGCACTTGAAGCTGCTATTTTATTCATTCTGCCACTGTCCCCAGGATTTGGCCCGAAACACCCTCCCTCTTTCCCTTCAGCCCTGGCTGAAAAATCTTCTAAGTTATTTAAAATCTACTTTCCCATCTTTTTAAATGGAGTGCAGTGAAAATAACTAGAAATATAAAACTTGAAACCTGGATAGGACTTCAGAGGTAATCCAGTCCAACCCCCATTTTACATATTTGGCCAAGTGAGGTCCAAATAAGTCATCTGATGTGCCCAAGGTTATAAGTTAGTTACGCATCAAGGTAGAGCTTTTATCCAGCTTTCATGATTTCTAGTCTAGGTTTTAAAAACCATTTTTGGTTCATGATCCTGGAACTTGCTGTGTCTCAGGGTCACTGACTCCCAACAAAAATGCTTATTGTAAATGGTCAAGGAAGCATGGAACATCATGCTGAGTGGGTGCTGGCCCAAGGACACATCCCAGAAGTATTTTCTTTTTGTAAATTTTAAATTAAGGGGGCAGCTAGGTGGCACAGTGGATAAAGCACCGGCCCTGGATTCAGGAGGAAATGAGTCCAAATATGACTTCAGACACTTGACATTTACTAGCTATGTGACCCTGAGCAAGTCACTTAATCCTCATTGCCCCACAAAAAATAAAATAAAATAAAATAAAAATAAATTACATTAAACCCTGACTTTGTTTTTCTTGTGAGTTGGTTCCTTCTCATAAAAAATCTTTCTCATAAAAAAAAGAGCTAAGGATTGTAGTTATCATTACAGAATACTAGAGAGCTAGGCCCCAACTCCTTCATGGTTTGGATTAAAAAGTGGGGTCCAGGGAAATTGGTTTATACAAATTTTCACAATGAGAAATAGTAGAATTGGGAAGATTACCAATCTGAGGTTCTTCCCACCGTACTCTCCATTCCAGTTAATCCAGGTAGCTTTGAGCAGGTTAAGACATCTTTGGGCCTCAGGTATAAAATGTGGAGGTGACTGGCAAAGGTCACTTCCGTTCTTACTTCTTTATTTTTAAGGGGTGACAAAATCTTATGCTTTCATTGATACAGGAAACTTCTAGTGACGAAGCTCCCTCGGCCAATGCCAAGTCAGCATCAGCATCTGTGTTGTTTTTTTTTTTTTGTGGGGCAATGGGGGTTAAGTGACTTGCCCAGGGTCACACAGCTAGTACGCGTCAAGTGTCTGAGGCCGGATTTGAACTCAGGTACTCCTGAATCCAGGGCCAGTGCTTTATCCACTGCGCCACCTAGCTGCCCCAGCATTTGTTTTGAAATGATCTTAAGACTTGTTTGGGACACTGAGTCATCAAGTGACTTGGACAGGGTCATATCTCCACTATATTGTCAGAGACAAGACTTTCAATTACTATCCTAATGTGATTAAGTATGAAGAATATAAAGAAACTTGGAACAACTTTAGTTGAGTAAATGGAGGAGTCTGATGGGGGAGGATGGACAGGAAGAATGAATGAGATAAAATTAAGACTCCTAATGGAGACTTTGTTAATTGAAATGAATTTCAATGCCGATAGTTACTAAGCAAGTTTCTTTGTACAGATATTCAACGTGAAGTTTCTGTGACATTTTTCTTCACAGCGTTATTAAAAATTTCAGTGAACATCAAAATCCCCCAATGTCCCGAAATGATCTAGGCTTTCTTTGGCTGTCAACGGGTAGGCACCTGTTGACAAAAGACCATTTCATGCTCACCATGAGAAAGAGAAATGACTAACCACCTACCCTGCATAAACTTGTGCTCTGGGGCATAGTACACCAAGAGCTCTCCCCTCTTAAGTACAGGCTGTTATCACTGACTGGTAAACAGGCACAACCTGCCCAGATCCCAACCAGCCACAAATGTGGTAATACAGTCTCAGGAGGCCACTACAGATGCTTGCTGAGCAGGCACAGTCTGGGAGGTTGGAAACCACCACCACTATTTATACCTGTATTCTTGACACTCTTCTCTCACTCCTCCTCCCCCTAACCCCTCTCCACCAGCTGGCACAGAGCACAGAAATATCCACCAACTCCGGAGCACCACCCCCTCCCACACCCACATCCAAAACACCTGGATGGGCCACCTGTTCCAAGGCGAAAGTCACGGATCACTTCTTAAAGTTACTCAGCAGTTTTTAATAGCTGTCCTCCCCTCCCCTAACTAAACACACCATTTAGAAAAACATGGTGACTGGATTCTTTGAAACAAGAACATCATCTTCTGCTTCCTTTGTGACTCCTACTGGTGTTCTCAACACTAGGGTCACAAAAATACTATTGACTTAAATGTTTTATCAAAGTTTCTATAAGGAAAAAGGAAGGCAGATATCTTCCCTTTTTCTCAGAAACAAAAACCAAGTTCAGTACTCTGACCAAGGTCAATAGTGAACTAAGACATTAACCAAGCAAGCTGGGTTCTGGTTTTAGATGGACCACTCAGATAAAGGATTGTTTAATTAAGTAATCAATAAACACTGTGAAGCACCTATCCTATGCCAGGGACTGTGCTAAGTGCTGGAGATACAAGAGCACCTTCAGACCCTCAGTTTCTTAATCCATCAAATGGGGAGAATGGGCCCATTGCCCTCACAAAAGCCAAATGTGAACATAGATGGAAGTGTGCTTTGTAAACTGGAAAGTCGATGTGAAATGTTATTGGGAGGCAGTTGTGTAGATAATCTAGGCACAAATTGCTTCCACTTCTGCCAGAGTTATCTTGGTAATTTTCTGATTTTACTTTGTTCGAGGGCACTTGACCATCTGCTTCTTCTGGACGCGTATCAGTGGGGAAGCACATAATCTATAGTCACATATGAATTTATACGAAGGCGTTTTTTTCCCTCTCACAGTAGCCCTTGGGAGGAAAAAAATAACCTCCATTTTACGGGGGTGGGGGATGTGTAGGGTTCAAGGTCACACGACTAATAAGTAACAGGGTTAGGATGAGTTCTAAGTACTAAGTATCTTTTCCACCTCTCCACACTCTGCCCTGTCCCTTAGGCTATATTGCCAAAATTCACTCCTACCCTCCAGTAATTTCCAGAGTTTTCCATCTATGTAAAATTCCTGAGCAGCAGCACTAGGGTCAGTATTTTCAGAGACCTGCCCACCCATCTCTCGAGGACTACAGGGGGCCCTCTAAGGGTGGGGAGGGTGTGGACTTCCTTAAACCACTTCCACCACCTAATAGCCTAAAGAAGCTTCTGTCTAGGTCCCAGACAGGGCGGACAGCTTGGCAGGAAAGTTTCTATCCCTAGGCAGATTTCGTGACCGAGTTTATTTCCAGCTCACCCCTCTCATCCTGTGAAAAGCACCCCCCCTTCCTTTTTGGAAGGAGTGAAAGGGGTGGGAGGGGGAAAGGCTGGGGATTTTATTCTGGGTAAGTTTCTCTCAGTTTCTGAGATCCGGTCAGCTAACAGTGGTCCAGGGAACACCAAGGAAGAAACAGGACATGTCAGCAACGAATGGAGACCAAACTCTAAATGAACCCCAAGGCGAAAGCTTGCTGTGACAAGAGGGTGGAGGAGGGGGCGGCCGAGTGGAGCCAAACAGGATTTGAAAGTTTAACATTCTAGGAGAGTCTTGGCTGTAACAAAGAACACTGGAAAATCTCTCGTTGTGACCACTTCTAAAAGAAACCGAAAACTCCATCCTAACTTTTTTACAGCGCCTACCCCTTCTGGAGAGAAGAGGGTTAGGACGAGAGGACCCAGCAGCATCGGGACCGCTGGTCAAGGCCTAGGTCAGGAGGTAAGAAGGCAACAGAGAGGTCCCTCCCGGGAGAAGGCACAGTCCTGCCCCTCTTTCCATCCCCGATCCCCAGGGCACCAGGCGATAACACACATACACACCCTCCCCCCCTTCCTGAAGGCCAGGCTCGCTTTGGGGGATTGGGGGTAGGGGAGAAACAAAGCTATCGGAAACTCGCTCCCCCATGCCCAGAGGCCAGGATCCAGGGGCTACCCCGGAATCTGGCACACTACCCCTGCCAGGAGCTGCAAACAGGAGTCCCGGCTTCCCCTCCCGACCTAGCTGGTCGGCCCCACCTTGACCCGCTTTCCCTGAATCTCCAGCGTCTTCATGGTGAAATCCACACCGATGGTGCTGCCCTGGCGCTCCGAGAAGCTGCCCGTCTTGAAGCGCTGCACCACGCACGTCTTGCCCACGCTCGCATCCCCCACCAACACCAGCTTGAACAGGAAATCGTACTGCTCGTCCGGCTCCCCCGGGCCCGGCCCCGGCCCCGACATGGCCCCGGCCCCGCGGGGACAGGAGGGCACTGCAGACGGGCGGTGGAGATTAGAGAAAGAAGGCCACGGTCTCCGCGCAAAGACAGCGCACTGCCGGTCCTTTCCGCCGCTTTCTCTCTTTCTGCTCCTCCTCCCAACGACGTGGAGCCGTCGCTGCTCAGGCTGCCGCCGCTGCACCTGCGGAACAGACACCACGGAACTGCCGCCTCGCAGCCAGGCTCGGCCCCAAGTCCAGCCCGGCCCCGAGCGCACCGCCTCCTGCCCGCCCCGTCTCCAGTCCGGCCCCTCAGCACCGCCCTCTCCGCAGCTCGGCCCACAGCATCGCCGGCTCCTCGGTCAGGGTCCCGGGCATCATCCCTGCCCCCTCCCCCACCCCTGCTGAACGCCTGCCCCCATCCCCTCCGGACCCATCCTCAGTCCAGTCCTCAGCCCCGCCCCCATCCTAGTCCGGCCCCCTTCTGGCCCCGCCCCCATAATGCTCCTTTGCCTCGCTAGTCTGGTCCCTTTGCGCAGCCCGAAGCACAGCATCACCTCTCCCCCGTCGGACTCCTCGGCATCAGTTTTCCTCGCCTTCCATCCCCCAGCCCTGCGGGACCCTCTCTCCCCAAACTGGGCAATACCCCACCCCAGTCGAGTCCCGGACCCCTCAGCCCCACCCTCATATAACCCTCTCATCCCCTCCCTAATCCGAACCTTCCCTCCATCCCGCCCCCTTCCCGGCCCTGCCCCTTAGCCCCGCCTCCATCATTCTCTTCTTGCGTCCGGCCGCGTAGTACCGTCCCTAGCGCTATCTAGCCCAGTCCTGCCCAGACCCCCCCCAACACCCCCCCCCAACTCGACTTCTTGCAGTTCTCTTTCCTATTTCCCCCGACCCCACACCCCCTTCCGACCTTCCTCTGTAGTCCTCTGCATTAGGCGGACCTTTCTGCATCATCCCCACCCCCACACCCCAGAGTCCCAGCCCTTCCTCACTCTGGCCCCTGCGCTCCGCCCACTGTTCTCTGCCCCTTAGGTTGGGTCTTTGCTGACGCGAGCCTCTCCCCCTCCCTCTTTTCCTGCCTCCGGGGGACTTCGGACGTGAAGAGTCCTGGGGCTTCCTGCTAGTTGCCGAGAACTTTAGCTTGACCTGGGTCGTATGAGGTCAAGTCTAGGTTTCTGGGCCCAGAGAGGGCCATCTGAGCTACAGTAATCCTATATGCATGAATGCACTTTAGGGCTCATCCGGTCCAGACCCCTCATTTTACTGAGAAGAAAACAGTCCCAGAAGGAGGAAGTGATTTGATTTACCCAAGGTCATATAGCTGACCCAGATTAATAATGCTCAGCTCTTCTGACCTCCTGAGTTCTGAGGTTCTTTTCGCTCAGACCCAAGCTGCCTCGGTCATTCTCAAGTGTGAGCAAAAATCTAGTGCCCCAAGGAAAACTGTGACCATTTGTAGGGCAAAGCATAACGTCTACTTCACTAACCTCCAGTCATGAATAAAGGTGAGCCATAATTATTACAAGTCAAGTTAACAAGCTTAATATGAAGTGCTTCCTACACACCTTACAGCCTTACTCCCGACAGCCCCTGCACTCAGGTAGCTCTCCTTAGATTGCACATTTTGGTTAAGGAAACCACTACACGTACATACTTTTTTCCGGCCTTCATAAAATACCAGGGGCAACTAATATTGAGATGAACTTAAGGTCACCTTCCACGCTATTTTTAGAAACACTCCAAAAGGTTGCCATCTTTTTACTGGAAAACCATGTACTTTGTCTTAATGACGAGAGTTTGTGGTCATTTTAGTGTTTTGCTGTCACATAATAAGCGTTTAACAAATATTTGTTTAATGAATGGGTATTTACTTTCTGGGGTTTTAGCAACCTGGAGTTTTTCAGAACACTGCCCATTTTGTGATGACCCCTAAGCCCTAGCTAGAAATTGTTCCCTACCTAAATTTTTTTTTTGGTGGGGTAATGAGGGTTAAGTGACTTGCCCAGGGTCACACAGCTAGTGTCAAGTTTCTGAAGCCGGGTTTTGAACTCAGGTTCTCCTGAATCCAGGGCCAGTTCTTTATCCACTGCACCTCCTAGCTGCCCCAATTATTTATCTTGATGTACCCCATAACTGTTGCTGGGGCCCCATCAGTTCAACATTCCTGCCTATAACTTTGTAGATTATGAAGTCAACAACAACAAAAATTAAAATCCATGTTACTTACAGCCCTGGGTCTGCGTGTGGTCCTTTCTGAAGGAATTCCTGATCTTACAAAATATTATTTAAGAGGTTAAGAAATGTGGCAATGACCTTGAAATCATTGAACTTGCAGAGTTTTCCACATGATGTACTGAGTAAATTGGTCTGTGGATATGCATAATATGGAGGTGATTTATTTCAAAAGACAAACAAGAAGCCACTGGAAATTTTTTAGACTTATTGACTCAGATTTGACGTTATATTAGAATATTGACTAATGAAAGGCCTAATTACTCAGGAATGGTAGAAGACTTTTCTCCCCTTTTCCTCCTTGGTGGAAAAGAAAATAATGATCTATTTGCAAATTACTATACACCCTGAAGAAAATCTCACTGGGGGCAATACAATTTTCAAAGCAGCGAAAGATCGATTTTCTAGCATCTGAGAGAGAGAGAGAGAGAGGAAGATGCTAAACTATGGGGAAGGGGGGTTGAGGGCTGGGGGTGAGGTGGAATTCTTGGTTTGAAAAAAGGCTATTGAAAGGACATTGGCAACTAACTCATGCTTACTTTCCTATCATCAAAGAATTGTATGATCAGAAAAAGATGTGGGCCTGATCAGAATCTTCAAACAAATGTTATAGGTACCAGATAATAGATGAGTTAGATAGTAGATGGACTGAAGAGGCCCACAGGACATGGATAGGTTCTCTAGAGAGTGTAGGGGTTGTGGCTGCATGTAGCCAGCTCAATTTTTTACAAGGTCAGAGAATCGGGTTTTGAGTGACACTACAAAAAGGTAAAGAGTTCACTTGCCCGAGGAGGCTACATTTGTCATAACCTAAAGCTAGGAGTAAGTGAGCAAGCATTTATTAAAGCCCCTGCTATATGTCTGGCTCTGTACTTAAACTCGGGGGTTACAAAGAAAGGCCAAAGCCAGTCTTGCTCTGGAGTGCAAACATCGAGTGTCTAGACAAACAAGATATTAGAATCCTAGAGGGGAGGCACTAGTATGGCCAAGAAGCAGAAGGTGAGGGCAGCTAGGTGTCGCAGGAGATAAAGCACCAGCCCTGGATTCAGGAGGACCTGAGTTCAGATCTGACCTCAGACACTTGACACTTACTAGCTGTGTGACCCTGGGCAAGTTGCTTCACCCTCATTGCCCTGCAGGAAAAGAAGAAGAAGAAGGAGGAGGAGGAGAAGAAGGAGAAGAAGGAGAAGGAGAAGGAGGAGGAGGAGGAGGAGGAGGAGGAAGAGAAGGAGGAGGAGGAGAAGGAGAAGGAGGAGGAGGAAGAAGAAGAAGAAGAAGAAGAAGAAGAAAAAGAAGAAGGAGGAGGAGGAGGAGGAGGAGGAAGAAGAAGTTGGGAGATGGATTATCTTGTGCAAGAAACAGTAGAAGGAGGGCCCTTAGACACCTTTCAAGGGCTTCATTTTATGTACAAAGGATGAAAATGAGGGCCAGAGAAGGGAGGTGACTTGTTCTAGGTCACCCAGGCGAAAAACAGCAGATCTGGAATTCCAGATAAGGCCCTCTAGAGCCAAATCCTAACCTGTTGCCATCGTACTTGTCTACCTAATAATCAGTTTCATTGTGGGTTAGTGAAGTCTCTGGCTTCCAAAGGGTGATATCTTCAAAGCCAGAACAATCTTCAAAGGTCCCTTTGACCTTGATGACTGACTGGGATGTTCCTGGTTACACCTGCTCCAGGAAGATATATGGGAGTACAGGGACAAGATAAATGAAGATTGAGAAGTGGGGCTATACTGCAATTTACACTATTATCTCTCCTCCACCCTACCCTTCCCCACTTCACTATTACTATCCAGGGTACTACCATCCTTCCAATCACTCAAGTCTTATCATGTGCCTGGATGGTACAATGGACAGAGCTCTGAGCCTGGAGTCAATAAGACCTGAGTTCAAATGTAGCTGCAAACACTACTTTTATTATGTGTGCAGGTCACTTAATCTCTGTTTGCCTGTTTCCTCAACTATAAAGTGCTGATAAGAATAGTACCCACCTTCTACGGTTGTTGTAAGGATCAAATGAGATAGGAGTTTATTAAAGGCTTTTCCCTGTTATCGTCCTGTCAACCTGAAAATTAATTTAAAAAAATCAATATAACAATATTAAGGTCTTTCTTTCATCAGGGCAGAGTAGTTATAACTAGCAATACCACTCTAGCAGGTGCTAGGAGTACCCAAAGATGGGAAGAGGGGCAGGGTTTATATGGGGTACCAGAACAGAAAGAGTGAAGACTTCCTTTGGGAAGATAAATTACCTCTTAAATTTCACCAGTTAAGTTCTTTTACATAACAAGCTGAGAGGTACATCTGACATATGTAGGGAATCGGAGAGGGGAAGGCACCAGCATCTCAAAGGACAGGTCAAGGGCTCCTAGGGAAGGGAAGATTCGACCCTTGTCTTGAGGAAGCCTGCAGCTCAGCAGGAAGAGGGGAAGGCGTAGGGCTTTGTGAGCACTAGGGACAGCCAATGTAAAACTTGGGCTCAGGAGATGCAATGTGGTTTGCAGGGAACATGGAGAAGGCAAGGGCATGTAGCTGGATCCTAGACTCTGCAGAATAGAGGGAAAGATAAGTGGACTGGAAAAGTGGGGAGGGGCCAGGTTACCCAGAGTTTTAAATCCCAAACATTTGATCCTGGAGGGAGTAAGAGCCCACTGAGCAATCAAGAGTCAATAAACTCAATAAACGTTTATCAAGCACTTACTAAGTGGTGGCAGGTGCTAAGCACAGGGGATTCAATTACTGAAAAAGGGACAGACCTTGCCCTCAAGTTTACAATCTAAGGGGAAAAGACAGTACCTCAAAGGAAGATGAAATGGGAGGAGGAGAGAGAAGATTAAAGGGCAGGGTGGGAAAGTTAGAGAAGTTTCAAAGGAGTGAAACCACCTGAGAAACGAGGAGGGAATGACCTAATTACATCTATGCTTTATTTTATTTCTAGAGGCAGTTGGGGTTAAGGGGCTTGTCCAGGGTCACACAGCTAGTAAATATCTGAGGCTGAATTTGAACTCAGGTCTTCCTGACTCCAAGGCCAGTGTTCTATCTACATAGCCAGCCCTGAGATCTATAGTTTAGAAAAATCACCTTGGAAAACTTAGTAAAGGATGGGTTAGAGTGGAAGTGCTTGCACATCCCAGATTACCTATCTTCTCTCTATATGAGGCAGCTAGGTGGCTCAATGGATAGAACCCTGGTCTTGGAGTCAGGAAGACCTGAATTCAAATGTGACTTCAGACAATTACTAGCTGTGTGACCGTGGGCAAGTCACTTAACTGTTTGACTGACTCTGCTGGAGAAGTAAATAGCAAACTACTCCAGCATTTTTGCTAAGAAAACCCCATGGCTAGTATGGGCATCCATGGGGTCACTAAGAGTCAGTCACCACTAAACAGTTCACTCTATAAGTCTTTTTTTTTTTAATTAAAAATTTTTTTTTAGTGAGGCAGTTGGGGTTAAGTGACTTGCCCAGGGTCACACAGCTAGTAAATGTTAAGTGTCTGAGGTCAGATTTGAACTCAGGTACTTCTGACTCCAGGGCAGGTGCTCTATCCACTGCACCACCTAACTGCCTTTTATAAGTCTTTTATGTATCTAATTATTTACATGTTCCCGCCCTCATTAGAATATCAAGTCCTTGAGGTCCTAGACAGTTTTTGCCTTTCTTTGTAACCCCAGGACTAACATAATACCTGGCATATTATGAGCACTTAATAAATGTTTGTTATGTGCAGCTAGGTTGTGACCTCAGACACTTACTAGCTGTGTGACCCTGGGCAAGTCACTTAACAAGCATTTTTTTTGAGGCAATGGTGTTTTTTTAAATCATAAAAGTTTTTTTTTATTATTTTTCTGTTACATAAAAGAAAGTTTTCAACATTTGTTTTCATAAGATGTTGAGTTCCAAATTTTTCTCCCTCCCTTCCCTCCCCCCTCCCCAAGACAGAAAGCAATCTGATATAGTTTATATATGTACAATCACATTAAACATATTTCTGCATTAGGTATGTTGTGAAAGAAGAATCAGAACAAAAGGGAAAAACCTCAAAAAACAACAACAACAACAAAAGTATAAACAGTACAGTTCAATCTGAATTTAGAATTCATAGTTCTTTTTTTCTGAATGTGGAGAACATTTTCCATCATGAGTCTTTTGGAGTTGTCTTGGATAAATTTTTTTTTTTTTTTGTGAGGCAATTGGGGTTAAGTGACTTGCCCAGGGTCACACAGCTAGTAAGTGTCAAGTGTCTGAGGCCAGATTTGAACTCAGGTACTCCTGAATCCAGGGCCGGTGCTCTATCCACTGTGTCACCTAGCTGCCCCTAAAATGTTTGGTTTAATAATAATAGCTAGCATTTTTGTAGCGCCTTAAAATCGGCAAGAACTTTACATGTGTTTGTCTCATTTGATCTTCACAACTACCTAGTAAAGTAAGTACTATCATCTTTCCATTTTACATATGAGGAAATTGAGATACATAAAGATTAATTAACTTGCCCTGGATCTCATAGATCAAAGCTTCTTAAACTGTGAATCTTGTAACTGAATGTGGGGGTTGTGAAAAATTTGGCAGCACTAGAAAGTAATGTATAACTATTTTATATACCTATATATCAAGGGTCATGTAAAAATCTCTCATGTGAAAAGGGGTTGTGAGTGGAAAAAGTTTAAGAAGCCCTAGTATAGATAGTGTCATGGGAAATAGGTGGTATAGGTCCTTAGGTATTCCTCTTTAAAGAATTACACCCTCTAGCACACAATCCAATAAGTCTTTTTTTTTGGGGGGGGAGGGCAATGAGGGTTAAGTGACTTGCCCAGGGTCACACTGCTAGTAAGTGCCAAGTGTCTGAGGCTGGATTTGAACTCAGGTCCTCCTGAATCCAGGGCCAGTGCTTTATCCACTGCACCACCCAAAATGGTCTTTTATTTAGGCACTTAGAGAAAGTAACCAAGAGGGAAGTCAAAGACTTTCCTTAAGGGGAGAAGATATCTTAGAGATATCTTGCTCTTCAAACAGAAGAAAGGCAAAAGCTTTTATAGAGGACTGATAGGGGAGGGGGGGAAGGGGGGGATGGATGGATGGGGTAACACCTGACCATGGAAAGTTCCTTTTGGGGGTGGGGAAAAGCTTGAATGAGGGGTGGTGGTCCTGACTTCTGGAGTTATCTCTGTCTCTTGGCACCAATCAGGCCGTAGCCATGCCTAATGGGCTTATCTCCCTTACTTCTTAGGTGTGTCCATCCTGATAGCTAGTTGTCCAGTTTAAATAATAGCCCCTTAATTCCTCTATATCTCCCAACCCCATATCAATAGTAAATATCTGAGACGGGATTTGAACCCAGTTTAGCTTGACTCCTAGTTCAGCCTTCTTTACTGATCTTCCACCTCATTGCCTGGGTGGTAACTAACCCTTGGAGGGAGTACTTGTTAGGGAATTCTTCAACCTAGAGATTCTAAAAGCTTCTCAGAGAGTAATTCCTCCCACCCCGGTGTGGTCAATAGATCTAGAAGCAAGGCTCCAGTTATCTTAGACAAGAAGATAAAAGGACAGGTGCTTGCTGGGTGCACAAGGCAAAAAGAGTCTCTGGGGAAGCTGCTCAGATTTTTGAGATTGAGTAATAGGAATAGGATGGTAGGTGATTTGGGGGAGAATGTGTTAACCTTGGACTCTTGGCAATTGCCAAAGATCAGCTTTGTTCCCGTGGGGATGTTTTCTCTGTAGTTAAGGTCAGAATATCCTGGGGCTGGGTGTGTGTGTGTGGGGGGGGTGGATGTCTCTAAGACAGTGAAGGCCTCCTGCTAGAGAGAAGTAAAGCTGGTCCTGTCCTTGCTAGTCAAAGGGTTTGTCTTTATTTATTGAAATGACCCTGTCGTTCTATATCTTTGATTTCTAAAGTTACTTTTTCTGAGATGTTTCCCTCAAACTCAGTCTACCATGTGCATATTGTTTGTTGTTGTTTGTCCCTCATTCTTTTTTGTTTTGTTTTGCTGGGCAGTGAGGGTTAAGTGACTTGCCCAGAGTCACACAGCTAGTAAGTGTCAAGTGTCTGAACTCGGATTTGAACTCAGGTTCTCCTGGTGCTTTATCCACTGCTCCACCTAGCTGCCCCTTGTCCCTCATTCTTTTTGTTTTGTTTTTTTGTTTTTTGGTTTTTTTTTGGTGAGGCAATTGGGGTTAAGTGACTTGCATGTCTGAAACCAGATTTGAACTCAGGTCCTCCTGAATCCAGGGCCAGTGCTTTATCCACTGTGCCATCTAGCTGCCCCCCTTGTCCCTCATTCTTGAAGAGGACCATGACATAGGTGGTGATGTCATGACTTGCCCTGAATTGGATTTAAGTGAGAAAGGACTGTGCAAATCTCACTCTCTCCTCCAGAGCCATCTGGGTCCAGTGGCAAGACATGCCAGGATGACTGAAGATGGCCCTGGGTGTTTAAGGCAATTGGGGTTAAGTGCCATGCCCAGGGTCACACAGCTAGTAAGTGTCTGAGGTGAGATTTCAACACAGGTCCTCCCACCTTCAGGGTCAGTGCTCTATCTACTGCACCACCTAGCTGCCCCTACCTCCATATACCTGATTTCCTAAACTTAGCAAAATAGAAAATCTTTGCTGGGAAAAGACATTCAATTCAATAAACTTTTAAAAAAAGCATTTGTTTCCACCCAATAGAATAGCTTCCTGAAGGCAGAAACTGTTGCATTTTTGCCTTTGTATTCCCAGAGTCCAAGCAATGCTTGGTCTATATTAGTTGTTTTGTGCAAATCGCTTTGCTTAGTGCTGAAGAAGGTACAAAGTTTAGATCAAAATCCATGAAACTTACAGTGTAGTAAATAACGAATTCTCCTATCCTAAGGGCTGGAGTTTCTAGTGTTCTCCTATTAAATATTCTTTCCTAATGAATATGATTTCTGGCATTATCACACAAAATGTGCTCACTCTCTCTATACTCTAGAAGGAGAGTTCTCTTATTGTATATGAAAAGAAATGAATTCTATACTTTACCAAGCATGTGCACATAAAAAAAAGAGATAAATTAATTCATTTCAATAGGATAATATGGTTATTTATAAAAAATTCTGTACGGGGTTAGCGAGTTTCTTGTACCAGGCAGAAGTATGCACACCCTAGGTTGGAAACCCCTGATTGTAGGAGACAAATACTTTTCCCACTATTATACTGTAAACTGAGGATAATAAATAGGACCTTATCTTCCAGGGTTGTGCTTAGCACAATATGCTTATTCCCTTCCTTCTCCCCCACCCCCCTAATTGCAGATAAAGCTTGAAGACTACAACTTGCAGAGAAAGTGCCAATTTATATTGGTAGAAGGCATTTCTTCACCTGGGAGTTCCCTTATACCAGTGATTCTGAAACTTCTTGGTCACAGGACCTATTTTTAGTCTTGTTGAAAACCCTAAAGAGCTTTTGTTTATGTGGGTTATTTCTATAGATATTTATCACATTAGACTAACTAATAACATTTAAAAATATTTAATACATTTTAAAATAAGAGTAATAAAAATATTACATGTTAACATAAATAACACTTTTACAAAAGTAGCTATATATTTTTTTTAATTGTGAGAATAGTGACATCACATTTTAAAAAATATCTTTCATGTCTGGCTTAATAAAAGATAGTTGAATTCTCATCTCTGCTTCTGCATTCAATTTGTTGTGATAAGTTGCTTTAGTTGAAGTATAGGCATAAAATCCAGCCTCCCACAAATACATAGTTGGAAAAAGGAGGAGGATTTTAATGGCCTTTTCAGTTAATTATGGATATTCTTTGAGATATTCAAACCAGGCAAATAGTATTTCTTTTTGGTTAATTGCACTGTGGAATCTAAAACCAGATCAATAAACTTTTCATAGTCAGTTATATTAACATCTTTGGTCTTGTACTTTGAATCCTTAAAGAGGTCTTTTACCCCTGCATGGTTTTGCAACGTCATGTATTAGTTGTTTGGAAAATATTGATCCAATGAGTTATGCAAATCTTCCAAATGTTGACACATTCCATTGTACAATACAAAAAAAATCATATTCGTTAATATCACTGGCCAACCCTATCAGAAAAATCTTTAAGTATTGGGAAGCTGCCAAACTTACAGTAATCGATACAAGAATTTCAAAATTTTAATTTTCTCTCCAAAGCTCAAATTTTATAGTTGGCAATCTTGTTTGTTGTTTTTCTCAAAGTGAAAGGCTCACTGTTCATTATAAAGAAAATGCCTGCCAAATGTCCAAGTCTGAATAACCATAGCTTGTCTTTCAAATAAAAGTGGTGTCAGTTCTGCTCACAACTTAAATAATTAATTATACAAGTAGTGTTCCTGAGACAACCATCTTAGTTGGGTATGCAATTCTTTCTGCATATTTTCCATTTTGTCCCACAATATTAAAAGAGTGTAATCAAAGATATATTCAAGGGTCAAGATTTGATAAAAAATAATTTTTATTGCTTCATTAAGGACATTTTTCCCAAATTATTATTTATTACTATTAAGTATTGTAACAATTTCATTACAATCCCATTTCATTCAGTGGCCAATTTCAATTCAATTTATAATATAATCAGTTCAGTTTATAATTAAAAGCTTTACATGAAAATTATCACACTTTCTCCTTGCAACCTAAATATTAACAGAGAATATGGCTTTTTTGGGGGGGCGCGGGGCAACTAGGGTTAAGTGACTTGCCCAGGGTCACACAGCTAGTAAGTGTCAAGTATCTGAAACCGGATTTGAACTCATGTCCTCTTGAATCCAGGGCTGGTATTTTATCCACTGCACCACCTAGCTGCCCCCACTGAAACATGGCATTTTTAAAAACTTCAAGTGTAGGGTGAAGAATACAATGATTATTCTTACTATTGCTTTAACTGATCCTAGGGGGACAGCAGTTTTTCCCATGGTTGCTTTTGTACTGTTAGTACAAATGTCAACACAGTTGTCCCTAGAGAAACTGTCAGATTCAAAAAAGTGATTCACCACTTCAAATATTTCAGCATATTTTTCAGCGTATGGTGGAAGATGTATTGATAACATTAGGCATCCTTGAAGAAGCAGACTAGTAGGAGAGATGTTTTGGAATAGGATTGGTTTTGTTTTTATCATCTCTCAAAATTTTTCAGTCCACAAACATCTATTAAGCAACTGTTATGTGCTTTGGTTAATTGATCTGCTCTGTGTGATCTGGGCTAGTGCTGGAGAACTACCAAACCTAGGTTTGTGGCCAAGCATTCACATCAAAAATCTTCAATGATTAGTCGGTGCTGATTTCTGAGGAATACAAGCAAAATCGCAAGTCCACTCATGTTTGTAGATGTGTCCATTTCGAAGACAAATGTACAATTCTGCAGATGCTGTATTAATTTAGTCTTTGTGTGCAGCTAAAGCATTGTTGTTGTTGCCATCATCCATTGTCTGTCTTTCTGTCTTCTCAAAGAGGACCAATGACTTCAGGAGGCTGATGTTTTGACTTGCACCTGAATTCACAGGTTATGTAGCCTTTGGAAAATTCCACTGTATACTCATGAGAGAATGAAAGTAAAAGAGGAAAATCATGAACATAGTTCATTATTATAATTACGAACATAGTTTTGACTTCCCAGGTCCCCTGAAGGGGGTCTTTAGGACCTTCAGTGTCTGCAGACCACACTTTGAGAACTATGAGAAGTGATTATTTGGAATCAATATCTAGGAGATTCACTCCTGACTTGCCCAGTCATTCCAAAGTCCTTCTTGATAAGATAAATTCTACTCTCCTTGGTCTTGGTCACAGCTAAAAAGCTCTGGAAATCTTTTTTTCCCCCTTCCCTCAGGGCAATGAGGGTTAAGTGACTTGCCCAAGGTCACACAACTAGTAAGTGTCAAGTGTCTGAGGCCAGATTTGAATTCAGGTCTTCCTGAAGCCAAGGCTGGTACTTTATCCACTGTGCCATTTAGCTGCCCCTTGCTGGCCTCTTAATAAAATGATTAAGCCACCCAGAAGTGTCTCATATTTTTATTCATCACAGAAACACTGCCCTATTCCAGTGAAGTCATGGGTCTAGTTCCTACCTCCTGTCCTATCTTCGTCAATGGGATCGTTGTCTCCATTGTTGCTACATGCCAGATCATAGGATCTGTACTTAATACAGAATAAGAGGCTACAGACTTGGTATCATTGGAGGATACTCTTTTCTACTTTAGATTCTTCCTCAAGAATCACTCATCACTAGGGAATTATCCTCCTGGTATATACACCCAGTCTTGGTTCTCTCACTTCATCTGTAGCATCTGCCCTTCTGATTGAAGGGCAGAGCCAAAACCTCTATTTAAGGAGGGGGCCTGGGCCAAACATCTGTTTCTCACATTGCTTTGGGAATTTTTTTGATTTCTCTATCGGGTACCTCCTGGCACCTTCTCCTCACCCCCCTTCATCCTTTTTGCTTTCAAGCTTTCTTTTGTATGTTTTCTTCTCCCATTTAGATTGTAAGCTTCTTGGGGGCAGAGACTGTCTTTTTTTTTCACATTTGTATCCCCAGTGCTTAGCCCCATTCCTGGTACAATAATAGAGGCTTCATACATGTTTATAGACTGATTTTTTTTTTGTAACAAACATTGATTTTATTTTTTCCAGTTACATGTAAGGGTAGTTTTCAACATTCATTTTCATAAGATTTAGAGTTCCAAAATTTTCTCCCTCTCTCCCTTTCCTCCCCCCTCCACAAGACAGTAACAAATCTGGTATAGGTTATATATGTTCAACCCACAAGTGCTCTTTTTCTCAGTTCTTTCTATGGGAGTGGATAGGATGCTTCATCATTAGTCCCTTGGGATTGTCTTGGATCATTGCATTGCTGAGAGTAGTTAAGTCATTCACAATTGCTCATCAAACAATACTGCTGTCACTATGCACAATGTCCTCCCAGTTCTGCTCATTTTATAAATTCATATAAGTCTTTCCAGGTTTTTCTGGGATCATCCAGTTTGTCATTTCCTATAGCACAATACTATTCCACTACAATCATAGCACCACAGCTTCTTCAGTCATTCCTCAATTGATAGACATTCCCTTGATTCCCAATTCTTAGCCACCACAAAGAGTTGCTATAAATATTTTTTGTACAATTTTCCCCCCTTTTCTCTTTTTCCCAATTACTATTGTTAATGGTTTCCCTCCATCCTATTCCCTTCCCCATGATATTTAACCTATTATCTATCTTCTTTCTGAGGCTGGGTTTTGGCTGGGGTCTCCCTGGGTCAGGGGTGGATGCTTTGTCCACTGTGCCACCTAGCTGCCCCATGATGACATCTTTAGGGTAAAATTGAGGGGTGAGAGGAATGCACTGGGGGGGGGGAGGCAGGCAGAGGTAGCATGGGGTGAAATCCCACATGAAAGAAACAGGAAAGGGCTTATGGAGTAGGGGAAGGGATGGGGGAGGAGCAGGGCAGTAAATGAACTTTACACTCATCAGAATAAAATCAAAGACCTTAATCTCATCAGAGTTGGCTCAAGGAGGGATTAACACACACACAATTGGTTGGAGTAATCTATTTAATCTGGGCAGTAAATGAGCCTAACACTCATCAGAATTGGCTCAAAGACCTTAATCTCATCAGAATTGGCTCAGAGAGGGAGTAACATACACACTCAGTTGGGTGGAGCAATCTATCTAACCCTGCAGGAAAATGGGAGGGGAAGGAAAGAAAGAGAGAGGGGCAAGAGAAAGGTCAGTAGATTGGGGGAGGGGACAGACCAAAGCAAATCCTTTTTGAAGAGGGATAGACTGATTTTGAGAGATGATAAAAACAAAAACAACCCAACAACCCTGTTCCAAAGCATCTCTCCCCCTAGTCTGCTTATTCAAGGACGCCCTATGTTACAGATACATCTTCCACCCTATCTTTTACAGGTGAGTCAGACAGCAGTTAGGTGACTTGCCCAGGGTCACACAGGTAGAAATAATCTGAGACCATATTTGAACTCAGTTCTTCCTGACTCCAGGCCCAGCACTCTATCCACTGAGAAATCCATCCAACTGTCCCTAAATCAGGGTGAGTTAATTTCTTTTGTTTCTTCCTTGCCCCAGAGTGTGGGTTATGTATCCCCCCCCCCCCCACTCCCACATGGTCTGCATCTCCTGATGTCTTTCTGAACCTAGGGATAAATACACACACTTTTTATCATTTGTCCTTTCCGTTCCCATCACATTCCCTGGCAGTGAGAATATGGACCATGACAATTTCCTTGAAGCTTGAATGAGTCTTGAGGAAGCACTTAGTCACACTGGAAGAGAGAAATGAAATTGGAGATATTTTCTCTCTCTTTTTGTATTATGTTGGAGCAAAAAGAACACCAGTTTTGGAGTTAGATTTGGACTTAGCTCCTGGTTCTTTCTAACTTGGTGATTTTAGGTTAGTCATTTACTTTCTCTCTGGCTTGAGTTTCTCTATACAAGGAGGGATCTGAACTAGAGCAAAAATCCTTAACTTTTTTTGTGTCGTGGAACCCTTGGGCAGTGAATCCAGTGAAACCTATGGACTGTTTCTCCTCTTTCTAAACACATAAAATAAAACACATCTACAAAGCCAAAGATTCGTGAAAATAGATGTAATTTTTTCCCATCCAAGTTCAAGGTCCCCTGAAATTTATCCCCTATGGGGGGAGTCTATGGGCCCCATATTAGGAACTTGTGGACTAGATGATACCTCAGGTCCCTCCCAGCTCTAATTCTATGATATCTCTCTCTTAAGGGCAATGAGGGTTAAGTGACTTGCCCAGGGTCACACAGCTACTAAGTGTCAAGTGTCTGAGGCTAGCTTTGAACTCAGGTCCTCCTGAATCCAGGGCCAGTGCTTTATCCACTGCGCCACCTAGCTGCCCCTCTGGTCAAAAATTCCAACAGAACTAAGCAAGGTCATCAGCTATGTTGGGGAGGCAAACTTGTGGCACAGTGGATAGATTACTGAGTTTGGAGTCAGGAAGGTCTGAGTTCAAATCCAGCTTCAGGCCATAACTGGCTGTGTGACCTTGAGCAAATGATTTAACCTGTGTTTGCTTCAGTTTCCTGAACTATAAAATGGGGATAATAATGGCATCTACCTCACAGGGTTATTGTGAGGATTCAGTGAGATAATACTTATAAAAAATATGAGCACCATGCCTGGTACACAGGAGATGCCATATAAATGTTTATTCCCCTCCCTGTCCTATTGTCTCCCAGCTTCTGATTAAGGAGCCCTGTTTTCTCTAGCCTTTCCCTCCTGTCTTTTCTCTTTTTCTGGAAGCCCTGTCTCTAGCCTTTGAAATTTCAAGTAAAGTATCCCAGATATTGTATATCTAGCCTTTTGTACTTTTCTCTCCTCTCCTTAGTCAACATTCTTCTCCAGGGCTTTGTCCTTTGCCTTATGACTTTTTTTTTTAAATTTAGTCCCCTTTATCAAAAAGAGCCTGTTAGCCCATCCACAGGCATTTTCACTGAGTCCTCTTCTCCCCTTGGCCCCTTTTCAATACCCCCCATTCAGATATTCAAAGTACAAAATAACACGCTACAATGATGACAGAAGAAACATGGAGAGAAAGTCCTGGATTTTGAGTCAGGGGATCTGAGATCCAAGGTCCTTGCTATCCATATGATCTTTGTGAGTCCTTTGCAAGGCCCAGTGTCTCTTGGCCTCAGTTTCTTCATCTATAAAATGAGAGGTTTGGACTAAATGAACTCTATGGTTCCTTCCAGGTCTAAACCTGTGATCCTACATGGTAAGATGTCTACATGGTAAAGGCAAGTCCCACAGACTCCAAGGAACCCCTGTTGATTTCCATTCTCCAGTGGATCCAATAGTTTTATCCATATGGGTAATCCTGTAATGTAGACCATAATCCAGCTATGCCTGTCCATTCCTTGAGACTCTTGGCCATATTTCTAGATCTTCTGTGCATTCAGCAGAGAGGCCTACTCAATGTGTTGGAAGATTCTTCTTACTCTTGGCATTGTGATGATACCATAGGAGCATGCGGGGCACTGGGAGTCTAACTCTTGCCATATCAGCATCCCATCTTTTTGTTGTTGTTGTTGTTGTTGTCATTGAGTCATTCCGTCCTGTCCAACTCTATGTTACCCAATGGGCAAAAGTTCATGGGGTCTTCTTAGCAAAGATCCTGGGGTGGTTTGTCATTTCCTTTTCCAGTGTACCCCTATTTCACAGATGAAGAACTGGGACAAAAAGGGGTCAATTGACTTGACCAGGGTCACACAGCTGGTAAGTGTCTGAGGTCAGATTTGAACTTAGATATTCTTGACTCCAGGCTGGTGTGCTATCCAGTGTACCACCTAGCTGTGCCCATCTTTCTTTTTTTTAAGTATACATTTATTTGATGACATATTTTATACCACTTCTTCATAATTCCATATTTAAAATGTGTGGTAGGCTCTATATGCCTCTTCATTGTTCAGTAGGTGAGCCTCAATTTTAATTGTTCAGAGACTATGGTCTTCTATAAATTGCATTATCAGGATGTTGATATAAAAAATGGTCCTTGTTTCAAGGAGAAGGCATATATATGAATACACATACTCATATGCATATGAATACATGCATACATATTCAGGCATATGCATGGGCACACAGGCATAAGAATGCAGGCATTCATATATGTACACACAAACATACAAATACACACATGTATGTTATATTCATAGACACATATACAATATACATACATACACTGATGGACATCTAACTGCATATCATAGTCTAGAAAATGGGTATTCATTATCTACTTGGTTTTTTCCTGGGTAGATAGGTTAACCTCGTTTGAGTGATTATGAAACTTGTCTAGGAGGCTCTGCAGTATTTTGGGGATTGATCCAATTAGTACCATATCATCTACAAACAGGAGCATCTGGAAGACCTTAGCATCTCTAAGAAGTGTTGCTTTTGGGGGGCAGCTAGGTGGCGCAGTGGATAGAGCACCAGCCCCCTGGATTCAGGAGTTCCTGAATTCAAATCTGGCCTCAGACACTTGACACTTACTAGCTGTGTGACCCTGGGCTAGTCACTTGACCCCCCATTGCCCCACAAAAAAAAAAAAAAAAAGAAGTGTTGCTTTTACTTCTACTTAGCGCCAGATCCCCTCTATGGCAGTGGTCAACATACCCAGCAAACATATGCCTCCTAGTTTTAAGCCTCAGTTGAGCTTAATGATCCAGAGAAGGTCATTGAACAAAGTTATCTTGGCTGTGAAATCTTTAAAGAAATTTTGTGTGATTTTGGCATACACATGGGTAATCAATCCCATAGGGAAACAGTTTTCTACTAAGTCAAATACTTTGATATACTAAAAAAACCAAAACAAAACATAACAACACCCCCCCCCCAACAGTAAGCACAGTGCAATCTTGTACTATTTAAAACTTTGTCAATTGTGTGATAGCGGAAAATATGGTATACTTTGTAAAAGCCTCCCTTCTTCTTCTTCTTCTTCTTCTCCTTCTCCTTCTCCTTCTTCTTCTTTTTGGTGAGGCAATTGGGGCTAAATGACCTGCCCAGGGTCACACAGCTAGTAAGTGTTAAGTGTCTGAGGCTGGATTTGAACTCAGGTCCTCCTGACTCCAGGGCCAGTGCTCTATCCACTGCGCCACCTAGCTGCCCCCAAAACCTCCATCTAATGCCATTATCAACAATACCCTTGATCCACTCAAAGATTATTCTCAAAAAAATCCAATACAAGTGGGAAAGTAGATATATGGATCATCATTTATTGACTCTTTAGTGAAAACAATAAGGTCTGAGGTTTTTTTTTCTCTCCATTTCTTTGGTAATTTCACTTCCTTCAGCTACCTTGAGAATTAATCCTTCAAGGCCCTAAGAATTGTGATGCCTCCAACCTGGATCTCCTTTCTGTTTACTTGGCTTAGTCCAGCTAGAAAGGTTTTTGTTTTTTTTTCAGCGTCATCTTTACTTCCTCATCTACAACTGTTATGTTAACATGGAAATGTGACTCTAGTAGCCTTGACAATAAAATGAAACAAAACAAAAAAAACTCATAAAAGTTTTTGTAGATCTTCTCCATCTTCCATCTGTTTGTTGTTCTCCTTTGAGATTCGTTCTTAGATGCCCTTGTGATAATACTAGATTTCTTCAGACTGGTTTTTCCCTCCCATGCCTCCTGTTGCCTTATGAAGTAATATTGCTCCTGATCTTTCATCATCTTTCCTAGTATGATTTTTTTAATCTTAAAAGCATTTTATTATTTTCTAGTTACATGTAAAGATAGTTTCCAACATTTGTTTTTATAAGATTTTGAGTTCCAAATTTTTCTCCCTCCTTCCCTTCTCTCCCCCATCCCAAGACAGAAAACAATCTGACAAAGGTTATATATGTACAATCACATGAAACATATTTCTGCATTAGTCATGTTGTGAAAGAAGAATCAGAACAAAAGGGGAAAAACTGAAAAAAGAAAAAAAAAGTAGAAACACTATGATTCAATCTGTTTTCAGATTCCAGAGTTCTTTTTTCTGGATGTGGAGAGCATTTTCCATAATGAGTCCTTTGGAATTGTCTTGGATCACTGGAATTGCTGAGAAGAGCTAAGTCTATCACAGTTGATCATCACGTAATGTTGCTGTTACTGTGCACAATGTTCTCCTGGTTCTGCTCACTTCACTCAGCATCAGTCCACTTAAGTCTTTCCAGGGTTTTCTGAAATCTGCCTGCTCATCATTTCTTACAGCACAATAGTATTCCATTCCTAGTATGATTTTAACAAAGCAATTTTATTCTAAGCAAGTGTTGCCTTTGGTTGCTATAGTTTTCCTCTTGACAAATAACTTAAGAGTTGACTGAATGAAATGGTTTTAAGCCTTTTGGATTCCTTGTTATGGCACTTTGATTTACATCAATTAAACTTTTTGCAATGAAATTGTTGTAAGAGAGTGTCAATGTTCTTTTCTCCATCTGTTTCCCATTTTTAGCATCAATAACTTATCTAAATAAGTCAGGTTATAGTTGTTTTATTTTAATACCTTTTTTATGGCATCAGTTTTGTTCTCTTAGTTTTGTATTAATCTTGAACTTTGCACTAAGAAATTGGTGAAATAGTCAATTAATTAATAGTCAATTAATTTTATAATGACTCCCATACCAGTGACAAGTTGTTTCTTGTCTCTTACAAGGAGAGGGGAGGGAATAAATATTTTTATAGTGCCTACCATGTGTCAAATACAAAGGACATTTTTTTTTTTTTTTAGTGAGGCAATTGGGGTTAAGTGACTTGCCCAGGGTCACACAGCTAGTAAGTGTTAAGTGTCTGAGACCAGATTTGAACTCAGGTACTCCTGACTCCAGGGCCGGTGCTCTATCCACTGCGCCACCTAGCTGCCCCCAAAGGACATTTTTTTAAATAAAGTATTTTATTTATTTTTTTCCTTTTACATGTAAAGATAGTTCTCAGCTTTTGTTTATACAAACTTTCCAATTTCAGATTTTTCTCCCTCCCTCCCTTCCCTCCCCCCTCCCCTAGACAGCAGGTAATCTGATATAGGTTATATATATATATATATACATATATATATATATAATTAAACATATTTCTGCATTAGTCATGTTATAAGAGAAAAATCAGAGCAATGAGGAAAAACCTCTAAATAGAAAAACAACAGCACCAAAAGCAAAAGAAATAGTATGGTTCATTCAGCATCTATACTCCACAGTTTTTTGTTTTTTTCCTGGATTTGGAGATCCTCTTCTATCATGAGTTCCCTGGAACTCTCCTGTACCGTTGCATTGGTGAGAAGAATATAGTCCATCACAGTAGGTCAACACTCAATGTTAATGATACTGTGTACAATGTTCTTCTGGTTCTGCTCATCTCACTCATCATCAGCCCACGCAAGACCCTCCAGGTTTCTCTGAACTCCTCCTGCTCATTGTTTCTTACAGCACAATAGTATTCCATTACATTCATGTACCACAACTTGTCCAGCCATTCCCCAATTGATGGGCATCCCCTCAACTTCCAATTCCTTGCCACCACATAAAGAGCAGCTATAAATATTTTTGTACATGTGGGTCCCTTTCCCCTTTCCCCTTTCCATGATCTCTTTGGGAAAAAGACCCAAAAGTGGTATTGCTAGGTCAAAGGGTATGCACAGCTTTATAGCCCTTTGGGCATAATTCCAAATTGCTCTCCAGAATGGTTGGATCAGTTCACAGATCCACCAACAATGCATTAGTGTTCCAATTTTCCCACAGCTTCTCCAACATTTATTATTTTCCTTTTTTGTCATTTTAGGCAATGTGATAGGTGTCAGGTGGTACCTCAGAGTTGTTTTAATTTGCATTTCTCCAATCATTAGTGATTTAGAGCATTTTTTCATATGGGAATAGATAGCTTTGATTTCTTCATCAGAAAACTGCCTGTTCATATCCTTTGACCATTTCTCAATTGGGAAATGACTTGGATTCTTATAAATTTGATTTAGTTCCCTATATATTTTAGAAATGAGGCCTTTATCAGAAGTATTGGCCATAAAAATTGTTTCCCAGCTTTCTGCTTCCCTTCTAATTTTGGATGCATTGCTTCTGTTTGTACAAAAACTTTTTAATTTAATGTAATCAAAATCATCCATTTTGCATTTCATAATATTCTCTATCTCTTGTTTGATCATAAACTGTTTTCCTTTCCAAAGATCTGAAAGTAGACTATTCCTTCCTCTCCTAATTTACCTATGGTATCACCTCTTATGTCTAAATCATGTATCCATTTTGACCTTATTTTAGTATAAGGTGTAAGATGTTGGTCTATGCCTAATTTCTGCCATACTATCTTCCAGTTTTCCCAGCAGTTTTTGTCAAATACTGAGTTCCTATCCCAGAAGCTGGAGTCACAAAGGACATTCTTACAAATATCTCATTTGCAGTTGAAGAAACTGAAGCAGAGGTTTGGTGAGTTGCCAAGGACCCATGGATAGGGACTAAGCTAACTGGGAAATAGCCCTGGGCTTGGAGTCAAGATACCTGAGTTCTAGTCACACCTGTTCACTTCAGAGGAAAAGAAAATCAGCTAGGACTCAAGGAGTCAAAGGAACAATCTAATTAGGAGGATTTGAACTTGGCTCTTCTTGACTCCAGTCCCAGTGCTCTATCCACTGTGTCACCTTTTAAAAGATAAGTAAATTCATTTTTGGTGATATTGTTTGGTGTCACTGTAGTCAGTGTCTTTCAATTCTTTTATCAAAGAAAGTATTCATTATGTATGGGCATGAGGCTTCTGTGGCATTTATAGGTACTTTGCCTTCCTCATTCCTTATCCCCTACTCACTTTTTCCAGTGTATTTTCAGGCCATCTCAGCCTGTGTCACTTTGCATTTTAGTCCCTGAATATCAAAGCTGATTTAATTAGAAGGCTCTTCATGAGTTCCATAGAACTGTATCCCCTCATTGGGCAAGGATGTCACATTTAAAGTACCCATTACCAAGTTCAAATGTATGTATGGTCCAATGGTGTCAAACTCAAATAGAAACGTTATGGATCCCTGTGGGCAGCACATTGGTTTGGAAAACAACAAATTGACATTATTTATGTTGTGTTGCATTTTTGTTTATTTTGTTAAACACTTCCCAGTTATATTTTAATCTTGTTCTCCAGTACTCTGGAGTTCTAGTTGGATACTTCTTCCTATAGAATTGACAGCTGTGAACTTGTTTAAAAACTTTTTTATAACTGTATTTCAATATAATTGAATGCCTTTTTAATACTATGCATCTATTTTATTTAAGAAGATGATTCTGAGAAGGGGCCCATAGGCTTCACCAGACCATTAGAGGGGTTCATGACCCCCCAAAGAAGTAAAGAACCCAATCTGTAGATAGCATTTCATCTCAGAGGTGGGTTGGCCCTTATAATCCATAAGGATCTTCCCAGCCCCAGTGTGCTTTCACTCACTAACACTAAAGACACATTGATTATTCTTCAGTCTTTTCTGAACCATTAAAGAAGCTTTTAGATAGAGACAGTTTCTGCTCATGCAAGTACACACAGATGCAATGATGTATGGCCATCTTTCCTCTCCCTTCTGAACAGCACGGAGATCATATGTTATAAGGGAAATGACCCCTGGCTTGGCTCAAGTCTTGGCTTCATCCACTTTAGAGAAGATAAGTCCTTCAGGGGACTAGCCAGGAGTCAGACATACAACCTTATTAGCAGCTTAGTCTGGGACTGGCTGTAGAAGCAATGTCGCATATGCTGTGATACCCAAATGGATCTATGATCTCATCAGCATCTCCTCCAACAGTGAGGACCATCATCCATCAAAGCCTTTCTGCCCTGCGTGACTGTCTCATCCAGGGCCTTCTATCAATTTGTTACAGGGAGTCTAGTCAATGTCCCAAAAGCCTTCCTCACTTTCTCTTGAAAGCATGAGGATCCCAGTGGCATATAAGAACTGGGTATCAGTTTTCTTTTACCCATTTCCCTTTTAGATCGAATATTTTTGAGGACAACCTTTACTACAATTCTACTTCATCATCCCTTATTTGTTATGTGTTGAAGCCCATTCACTAAAAAAGGGGGGGACAGGGGCAGCTAAGTGGTGCAGTGGATAAAGCACCAGCCCTGGATTCAGGAGGACCTGAGTTCAAATTTGACCTCAGACACTTGACACTTACTAGCTGTGTGACCCTGGGCAAGTCACCTAACCCTCATTGCCCAGCAAAAAACAAAAACAAAAATAAAACCAAAAAGGGAGGGGGAGGAGGGACAGAAGAGATGAGTTATCTATCCTCTAGATTATAAATGATAAATAAGTAGATAAGATAGAGAGAATTTATTAAGCACTTATCCTGGGGATTCAGATAGCAACAACCGAGACTGCCTCCAGTCAAGGAGTTGACATTTTAATAGACAACGACACCAAAGAGAAGCTGGGTGGGTATAGATACAGCCTACATTCCAATGGGAGTGGGAGGACCAGGATGGTGGGGAAAGCAGATAGCATGGTGTGAAGGCCTTTGGGAAGTGATGTGGAGGCCTGGGGCCAGGCAAGATTAAGGGGAAACTCACTTATCTAAACCAGAAGATGAAAGGGTGGAGTCCAAGGTTCTAAGAGATATTAATTTTAAATTCTTCATACTTTGTAGTGTTACAGACTCTGGGCCATACAACCCTACCTTGAGAATATCTAGAATATCCGCATGAAAAAATAGGCCTTTTGTTTCAGGAAAAAGTTTGGTTTCTTTAAAGGCGTTTATGACTTCCCAAAGGCAATCCAAGGGGCTCTTGTTGAATTCTGTGATTCACCCTTGTTCTTTTGCTGTGTTAGTCCAATTACTGATGGATGAACACTACAGGCCACCCATCCAACCACTTGTCATTATCTGGACAGTGAGCAGTCTTCATTCATTTGGCTTTTCCTGTGGCCTCAGCACTCTTTTGAGTGATTGTGATTCTTGTCCAGGAAGTCCCTCTAAAGGTCATGGAGCTGGGTGCAGCCTGTAAAACATATGGGGTAAGTGGGAGCTTAATATGGAGCTCAACATCTGTTGGGAATCCCTCTTCCACTTGGACCCAGTGTTGGAGCTCCACCATGACAGAGGGGAAATACTTTGGGTAAGCATATGTCTCCCCGTTTTATGAATCACCTAATATTAATGATCAGAGGGTCAGTGTTCAAGGTTATCTCCTGTCATAGCTTTTTTTTTTGGAGGGGGGGGCAATGAGGGTTAAGTGACTTGCCCAGAGTCACACAGCTAGTGTCAAGTGTCTAAGGCTAGATTTGAATTCAGTTCCTCATGAATCCAGGGCCAGTGCTTTATCCACTGTGCCACCTAGCTGTCCCCCTCTCCTGTCATATCTTTTTTTTTTTTTAAAGCAGGGCAATGAGGGTTAAGTGACTTGCCCAGGGTCACACAGCTAGTAAGTGTCAAGTGTCTGAGGCCAGATTTGAACTCAGGTCCTCCTGAATCCAGGGCTGGTGCTTTATCCACTGCACCACCTAGCAGCCCCCTGATCCTCTGCATTTTTATATCAGAGGTATCACCTGAGTTGTGCTATGAAGGAGGGAAAGTCCTTAACAGACAGAAATTGGAGGAGAGTAATTTTTCAAATCTGGCCTCAGATACTTCCTAGCAGGGTGACCTTGGTCAAGTCACTTAGCTTCTGTCTGCCCTAGTTTCCTCAAAACTGTAAAATGGAGATTAAGAATAGCACCGGGGATGGGGCAGCTAGGTGGCGCAGTGGATAGAGCACCAGCCCAGGAGTCAGGAGTACCTGAGTTCAAATCTGGCTTCAGACACTTAACACTTACTAGCTGTGTGACCCTGGGCAAGTCACTTAACCCCAATTGCCTCACTAAAAAAAAAAAAAAAAAGAACAGCATCTACCTCCTAGAGTTGTTCTGAGGATCAAATGAGAAGTACTTAGCACAGTACCTGGCACATAGTAGGTGCTTAATAATAAATGCTTTTTTCCTTTCCACAGGGAAAAGGAAAAATCGGTTGTCCTGTGACAATCACAGGAAGGTCTTTCTCTTAATCATTGCTGCTAAGATTTTTGCCAGAGTCCTCCTTAATAGGCTGATTCTTCACCTCCAAGATGGTCACCCACCCAAGAGCCAGTGTGGCTTCAGAAAGGGTAGAGGCCATTGATATGGTGTTTGCAGCCCAACAACTCCAGGAGAAACGCCAGCAGCAGAGCAGAGGTCTGTACATAGCATTCATCAATCTGACCAAGGCCTTTGATCATGTCAGTTGTGAGGGTTTGGAAGTCAAGTCGTGGAAGATCATGACAAGATTTGACCTCCCAGAGAAGTTCATCAGTATTGTATACATTAGTTCCATAACAACATTCTTACACAGGTTCTGGATAAGGTCCTGGACAAGGAGGTCCTTTCTGGAGATGGAGATGAACTTCCAAGCATTCACTCTCTACTACCCAGAGCACAACTCTGATGGGTTGGCCACATTGTTCAGATACCAAATGCATGTTTGCCTAAGCCTGTTTGACATAGAACTCAGACAGGGTGAGTGCTTACATGGTGGTCTGAAGAAGAGATAAGAAGATACTCTCAAGGTCTCTCTGAAGAACTCTGGCATCAAAGAAGATGCCACGCTCTATGAACAAAGCAGAATCATGGTAGCTCAAAAGAAATGAGATGCTCAAATTCAGAGACATCTCCATTCTGAATGTTCACACAGCCATTTGTGCCTGACCTGTGGGGAGAGTCTTCTGAGCTCTTATTGGTCTGATCCGCCACAGTCAGACATACTGCACTTTGACCTCAACATAGTGATGTCATTTTGGTCCTCTGTGAGGACAAAGGACAACCACAAGCATGGGGTGACATGTTTGGGAGAGGCCACGGTGAGCAGAGAGGCCAATGGTCATCTAGTTTGGCAGGAATGTGGATTATGTTTAGGAGAAGAGGGTAGGAGGGAGTTGGGAATAATTGTGGGGAGGACTTTGAGAGGGGTCAGAGGCTTCAATGTTATTCCTTGGGTGATGGGGAAGCTACAAAAGGCTTGAGTAAAGCAGGGACTTAATCACCAGTTAGGAAAATGACTCAAGTGGTACTGTGGAAATTCAGGAAGGCTTCCCAGAGCGAATAGTATTTCAACTGGCACTTAAAGGGTGAGAGAGAAAGAACCCAGTTGTTTAAGAGAGATGGAGGCTGGGAGAGAAGGCATTCCTGATATAGGGAACTGCTGGAGCAAAGACAGAACAGGATAATCCAATGTGTGTTCAGGAGAAAGAGAGAAATCCAAGTTGCATTAGAGCAGCAAATGCAGAGGGGAGGAATGTGAGACAAGGGGAGACAGGAAGACTAAAGACAGACAGGGGAGGGTCTTCAACTCCCAATAAAGGAGCCCAAATTTTACTCAGTAAGCAACAGGGAAACAATAGTAATAGCTAACATTTTCATAGTGCTTTAAGGTTTGCAAAAAACTTTACAAACATCTCCCTTTATCCACACAACAACCCTGGGAGGTAGGGGAAACGTGAAGTTATTATCTCTATTCTTCCAAATGAGGAAACCGAGGTTAAAGTGACTTACCCAGGGGCAGCTAGGTGATGCAGTGGATAAAGCACCAGACCTGGAGTCAGGAGGACCTGAGTTCAAATCCGGCCTCAGACACTTGACACTTACTAGCTGTGTGACCCTGGGCAAGTCACTTAACTCTCATTGCCCTGCAAAAACAAAACAAGCAAAAAAATAAAGTGACTAACCCAAGGTTACACAGCTAGTAAAGTGTTGGACATGAGATTTGAACTTGGGTCTTCTTGACTCCAGGTCCAGCTTTCTCCCCATTGAGCTACCTTGATAGACCATGAAGGGTTTTGAGCACAGATATGATGTAACCTGGGAAATTTGGAACCTCTCTTCTTTCAGGTTCTCTGCCTGAATGGCATCTATCTCTCAGGATTCTCCCTGTGCTGTTTCAGCTACACCCAACTCCTGACCGCCCAGACTGAGTCTAATATAAACTTTATTGATTTTTTTTTTTTTTGGTGAGGCAATTGGGGTGAAGTGACTTGCCCAGGGTCACACCGTTAGTAAGAAGTATCAAGTGTCTGAGGCTGGATTTGAACTCAGGTCCTTCTGAATTCAGAGCCAGTGCTTTATCCACTGTGCCATCTAGCTGCTCCCACTATTGAGTTTTACAGTCAATGCCAAACCCCCATAAATTGAATTCCCCCATCAAAGAAAGAAAAATATTAATACTGAGAACTACAAATTAACCAAGAGGGGCAGCTAGGTGGCGCAGTGGATAGAGCACCGGCCCTAGAGTCAGGAGTACCTGAGTTCAAATCCGGCCTCAGACACTTAACACTTACTAGCTGTGTGACCCTGGGCAAGTCACTTGACCCCAATTGCCTCACTAAAAAAAAGAATTACAAATTAACCAAGAACTGACTGATCCCCACCTACTTTCCATTCTCAGGCCAATGAATTGCCCAGGGCTAACCAATCTTTGTCAATTTCAGACTCTTGATCTATTTATGGACATTCCCCCAAGCAAAATGATCCTCTGCCTCCTGGGGTCCACCTACATTAAGTAGTTTGTATTTAGAGTTAAGTAGCATCTATACCTAACACAGGAGCAGTTCTATGGTTCTTTTGTCAAGGATTCATTTACATTAAGTCCTTCTACTTTGGAGCAGCCCTTTGGTTCCCTTTTGTTTTGTTACCCCATAAAAACCCTGTCCTCAGTTGCCATCTCTGGGGATTCCTAGTTTCTTGCTTTGTGATACCAGGAGCTATAGTTCCTCTGCTCGGATTAAAGACTTTATTTGTCCTATATTGATTGTTTCCTTAATTTTCAGGTTAGCAATGCTAATAATGGACCCTGTGTTTTTAGGCTCAGGTCTTTTGTTATTCTGTTCTATGACCTCATTGGTGTTTCCTTGGCAAAGATACCAGAGCGGTTTACCATTTTCTTCTTCAGGTCATTTTACAGATGAGGAAACTGAGGCAAACAAGGTGAAGTGAGTTGCCCAAGGTCACATAGCTAGTAAGTATCTGAGTCTAGATTTGAACTCAGGGAGTTGTCTTCCTGACTCCAGGCACAGCACTCTGTGCATTATGGCGCCATCTAGCCCTAGACTCAGGTCTAC
The DNA here is from genome assembly GCF_019393635.1 of Dromiciops gliroides. Classification (NCBI taxonomy): domain Eukaryota; kingdom Metazoa; phylum Chordata; class Mammalia; order Microbiotheria; family Microbiotheriidae; genus Dromiciops; species Dromiciops gliroides. The sequence goes on along the minus strand of NC_057861.1, from coordinate 699,869,915 downwards.
CATAAAAATTTTTTAATTTAATTTAACATTATTAATCTATATCCAAACCATTTTTAAATTGGAGAGAGAGAGAGAGAGAGAGAGCGCTCTGTCCAACCTGGTGTTGTTTCATATACCTTCTGACATAACTCTCTCCCCCAAGGTTTCAGGTGACATAAGAATCCTTAAGAAGGAAAAGATATCTTAAACTACAGTTTGCATGAACACATTAACATTCCCGAACTGAGCAACCAAATCACTCTCCCATTCGTCTTGGACTACTTACTCTCTTAACTCTTGGAGCTGCCTTCCATTCATATGTGAATCCTTTCTCTCAGGAGTAGGTGAGTATAGATTGTCCTCGGTCCTTTCTTTTGGGAAGGCAATGATGTAAATAATGCAGAGTTGGGGGCAGCTAGGTGGAGCAGTGGATAAAGCACCAGCCCTGGAGTCAGGAGTACCTGAGTTCAAATCTGGCCTCAGACACTTGACACTTACTAGCTGTGTGACCCTGGGCAAGTCACTTAACCCCCATTGCCCCGCAAAAACAAAACAAAACAAAACAAAATAATGCAGAGTTGTTCTTTATTTAAAAGTTTGGTTCCACCTTTAATCCACTTCCCTTAAAAAAAAAAAACACCAAACATGCAAACATTTTGGTTAGTTGTTTTGTTTGACCTTTGTTAAGGTTAAAAAGTTGGGTAGCACCTTGAATCCATTTCCCTTAAAAAGAAAAGAACAACAATAACAACAACAAAAAACCACCCAACCCTGACATATTTTTTGTTCTTTGCTCTGACCTTTCCAAGGGACTTTCCCAAGAAGTCTGGAAAGAGCTTTAGAGAGAAATATATCATAATATTTCAAGAGAAGCTAAAAAAGGAGGTTTTTATTAAGCTTCCACATCCTTGAGGGTCCATTAGCAGCTGGGTCTTCATCCACAAATTCCTACTCTAGAGGAAGAGAGACTGTGAGTTTGGGGAAAGCATTTTCTCCCCAGAAAAAGTAATCTTTGATGTCCAAGAAAAAGTACTATGGGATAATGTAAATGGAGACACATCTTCAGGCTATATTTTATTCAACAACAGGGGGATTCTAACTCAAAGTGTGGCTCCACTGAGATTTCTGGCCCCATCAGGACAAGACTTAACCTTAGAGAAATGGAACCAAGGAAATCTTTGGCGACTCCTGACACCACAGGGTTAACTTGCTCTAACCCCAAGGTTCACACATTCTCCCCCAAATCACCTGACATCCTGTCCCTATTATGCAACTTCTCAGAAAAGGAAAGTGGCTCAGCAGCCTCCCTTCCTACAAAGCTGATGGAGCCTTCCTTTTAGGTTGTAAAGTTCCTAAGAAAGCCTGTATGCTGTATGTGCCTTTCTCCCTTTAGTCTGCATTAACCACCTGGCAAGGCCTCATCAGCTGATGCTCATTAGCCTTTTTCTCTTCTAGCCTTATGTCCAAAAGACAGTCAAATGGAATTACTCTATGAAAAGGTCTTGGGGCGGCTAGGTGGCACAGTAGATAGAGCACCAGCCCTGGAGTCTGGAGTACCTGAGTTCAAATCTGGCCTCAGACACTTGACACTTACTAGCTGTGTGACCCTGGGCAAGTCACTTAACCCCAATTGCCTCACTAAAAAAAAAAAAAAAGAAAAAGAAAAGATCTTAAGACCCCTTAGGTGGAAGAATTCTGAAATACTGCTGATGTAGAGGGTCCTGCCAGACCCACCCAAGACTGTGGCTGTAGAGACAATGGCCTGGGTTGAGGCTCAGTTTCCTATGGCCCAGGCTTTGAGAAATCAAGGATCAAGGGAAGGTCATGACCAGAAGGTCCTCTATTGGGGACAGAAAGGAAGGTATTGGGCACTGTGCTAAGTGTTCTATAAATATGATCCTATTTGATCTTTTTTTTTTCTTTTTTTTTTCTTTGGCAAGGCAATTGGGGTTAAGTGACTTGCCCAGGGTCACACAGCTAGTAAGTGTCAAGTGTCTGAGGCCAAATTTGAACTCAGGTCCTCTTGAATCCAGGGTGGTGCTCTATCCACTGCGCCACCTAGCTGCCAACTATTTGATCTTTATAACCCTGGGAAGTAGGTATTATTTTCCCCATTTTAACAGCTGAGGAAACTGAGGCAAACAGAAGTTAAGTGACTTTGCTAAGGGTCACACAGCTAATAACTGTCTGAGGTTGAGTTTAAAGTAAGATTTTCCTGATTCTAGGGCCAGCTCTCTACCCACTCACTGAACCACCTAGCTGCCTTGGACACAGACTGTCAGTCATGCATTCAGAGAGAGAGAGAGAGAGAGATCAATTGTCAGGCATAAGGTTTGTTAAGTGTAGGGTTTGGAGGCAGAAGCAGTGTACATTTAAATCAGAATCATGTTGTTTGTCCTTCATTCCTGAAGAGGACCATGACATCGGGAGGGCTGCGCGAGGTTACCAGCCTCACTCTGTCCTCCAGAGCCATCCGAGTCCAGTGGCAAGATATATATTAGGATGACTGGAGATGGCCCTGGATGTTTAAGGCAATTGTGGTTAAGTGACTTGCCCAGGGTCACAAAGCTAATAAGTGTCAAAGTGTTTGAAGCCAAGTTTGAACTCAGGTCCTCCTGAATCCAAGGCCACCACTACACAACCTCCCAGTCCCAAAGGTGAATTTTTATATAGGGGAGTTGGTCTCTGATAAATCCATAGCCAGAGAAACAAAGATATAATCACAGAAAATAGAAAGTATCTAACAAGGTGTTAACCTAACTAGAGAGCTGTCTATGTATTCATTGACAATGTGAAAAAAGTTTTCTTTGAATTGAAAAGAGCAAATATTGCCCAAGCCCTGGTGGCCCTTAAAATATTTAACTAGTCAAAAGTAGTCAGTTTGAGAGAGTTTGAGGCTAGATTTCAACACGAGCTGCAGAGAGTAGAGACATTCTCCTGGTCGATAAAGACCCAAAAAAGCAGTGACTTCAGTCAGGGAGCAACCCTGGCAGTAGAGAAGAGAGCTGACCTGGGGGGCACGGAGAATGTGCCTCCTTGATGTTTCTATTTCTCTCATGTTAAGGGGGCTGTGGCAGTCTGGGAGGCTAGAGACATAGAGACCTGCTGGAGCCCAGAAACAGAGATGGTGAAGCAGGTCCTGAGCAGACACTGAGGAAGAAGATGAGGATGGTTCCTGACTCTTGACTCCCAGGAACAACTTAACGATGCTGGGTGTGGTGAGAGAGCCTAGCTAACAACCTGTGACTATGATATGGGAAAGAATGATATCTCTTCTCTTCAAAGGACTTCTGGGAATGTTCCCTTGGGGAGAGTAATGTATGTGAATTCAGCAAATAACACAGCAGCAGCTGCCTACTCCAATTTGAGCAGGAATGCACATTTGGAGTTCTATTACTGTTTAACCACAATTTCTTATAGTAAAGACATTCTAGGCAATGATCCTTGTAGGTGATCCTTGTAGATGAGGTGATGGAGATAAGAATTTTAATGAGAATGAACTATTCCTAACCTATATATCTAACTCCAGAAGATTTTTCTGTAGTGAATTACTGGTAGGGGCAAAAGTAACAAGCTAAATTTGCTATGTACTTATAACATATTATATACAAATGAACTTTTTTTGGGGAGGGGGCAATGGGGGTTAAGTGACTTGCCCAGGGTAGCTCCCCCTACAAATAAACTTTTACATTAAAAAGATAGGCCACAGGGGCAGCTAAATGGCGAAGTGGATAGAGCACTGGCCTTGGAGTCAGGAGTACCTGAGTTCAAATCTGGCCTCAGACAGTTGACACTTACTAGCTGTGTGACCCTGGGCAAGTCACTTAACCCCAAATGCCTCACTAAAAAAAAAAAAGATAGGCCACAGCTTGGAGGAGGGGAAGTCTGTGAACTTAGATGGGAAAAAAATTATATCTTCATTTTTATAACATCCAATGGAAATTAAGCTTTTCTGTCAAATATTTAAGGTCTGATATGAGCTCTAGAGCCCTATCCCCTATGCCAGCTAGCTACAGGCCACAATTCTGTTGCTTTTGGGCACCATTGTTCTGAGAAGAGGTTCACAGACTTCATCAAACTTCTAAGAAGGCTCACAACACCAAAAAAGTCAAGATCCCGTCCTATGACTGAGTTAAGAGGAACCTGGTCCAAGATAGGAAGCAGGTGCTTGCTCCAGTGAGGACAACTTAAACTCTCTGCACCTGAATCAGTAACTCATTACCCAGAGGACTAGGCTACCCCTTCAGGGGCATTCTTCTGCCTTCCAAGGTGGAATATATACAGGGTTGTGTTGGTAAATGTTTAACAACCAGCTTTCCAAGAAAAGGAAAATTTAATCTGCCTTATTACATTTTCTTCATTTTAAAAAAGTCAGTCAACAAAACAATAAATCAAGCTTTGCCCATATACAAGGTGTAAAGAAATCAGCTCCCAGGAGCTGATAAGAGTTAGCTCAAACATACTCCTGGGCATATCCTACCCAACTATATTTTACAAGTAGGGATCAAGCAATCATCTCTCTACAGGAATTAAATTCAACTTCAATTATAATCACTGATGGAGCCAAGCCTGCTGGCATGACATCTGGTGGCAGGCAATTATAGGACAACAGTGGGCAGGTGATTAGGCCCTACTAGACTACCAGTTCTTGTAAACTAAACGTTTATTTTGTAGATATCCTTATATGCAAATATGATCTCCCTTTCCTCAGCAAACAGCAGAGTACTGGTACTCAGAAGACACTTTATAAGTGCTTATTAATTGATTGAATCAGGAAAAACTCTCAGGTCACCAGACTTTTATCTAGGGCTCTCCCCCATGCCCCTCAAGGGATGGGATGGAGTCTTAAGTCTTTACAGCTATGCAGCTGTAGGCTGTATCTGAATTAAGTGATCATCACACCATAGTGTTGGATTGATTTCAACCCCCCCATCCCCCAAAGGAGGTAGCAAACACAGAAAAAAACCATTGATTTATTTATTTCTCCCTTGCTACTTAAATTTTTTTTTTGAGGCAATGAGGGTTAAGTGACTTGCCCAGGGTCACACAGCTAGTAAGTATCAAGTGTCTGAGGTCAGATTTGAACTCAGGTCCTCCTGAATTCAGGGCCAGGGCTCTATCCACTGTGCCACCTAGCTGCCTCAATTTTTTTTTAATAATAAACATTTTTTTATAGTTTTGAGTTCCAAATTTTATCCCTCCTTCCCTCCCTCCCCTGCCCCCTCCCATAGGTGGTAAGCAATCAGATGTGGATTATACATGTGCAGATATGTAAAACATTTCCATATTAGTCATTTTGTATAAGAAAACATGAATAAAAGAAAAAAAATGATAGAGAGCAAAAAATATCATGCTTCAGTCTATGTTCCATCAATATCCTTTCTTTCTTTGGAGGTGGATAGTATGCTTCTTCATTAGTCCTTTGGGATTGTCTTGGATCACTATTGCTGAGAAGTTAATTCATTCACAGTTCTTCATCAAATAATAGTGCTGTCGGGGCAGCTAGGTGGCACAGTAGATAGAGCACCAGCCCTGGAGTCAGGAGGACCTGAGTTCAAATCCGGATTCAGTCACTTACACATACTAGCTGTGTGACCCTAGGCAAGTCACTTAACCCCAATTGCCTCACCAAAAAAACCCAAAAAACAAAAACAAAAACAAATAATGGTGCTGTCTCTGTGCACAACTTTCTTCTGGTTCTGCTCACTTCATATATATCAGTTTCCAGGTCTTTCTGAAATCATCCTGCTTAAAGCACAATAATATTCCATCACCATCACATACCACAGTTTGTTTAGCCATTCCCCAATTGATGGGCATCCTTTTGATTTCCAGTTCTTAGGCACCACAGAAATTGCTGCTAGAAATATTTTTGTACAAATAGGTCTTTTTCTCTTTTGGAGATGTCTTTGGGATAATTTATTTATTTTAAAAAATTTAATATTTATTTTCCCCCAATTACATGTAAAAGCAATGTAACATTATTTTTTTCAAACAAAAACCATGTATTAAAAGCACCTACTATTTGCAAGATTCTGTGCTAAGGCAGAGGGGTAAAGGGGGAAGACACAGATGTACCACAATTATCCTCTATCCCTAGTCTGCCTTCTCAGGGAGCTCAGACACCAATGAAGTCCATGCAGTGCTGATGAAAAGGCATAGTTTTGGGGAATATCTAACAGTGGTGGGATAGAATTTGTTTTGTCTTATGCTTTTTTCTTTTTTTTTTTTTGCGGGGCAATGAAGGTTAAGTGACTTGCCCAGGGTCACACAGCTTGTAAGTGTCAAATGTTTGAGGCTGGATTTGAACTCAGGTCCTCCTGAATCCAGGGCCAGTGCTTTGTCCACTGCACCACCTAGCTGCCCCCTAGAATCTGTTTATACCAGGTTCTGGAGGAGCAATCATTTACTTTTCCATGTGAGCATTTATACTTAGGAAATTGACAAACACTACAAGTCAGGTGTGATTTATTATTCTGTTGATGTCTAAGTGATGGAGATGTTAATAATGCAGATTTAACATAAAGGTAGGCTGTGTGTACATTTCCCCCACTCCCCCCTGAGAGCTGATTATTAAATATTTACTACCATACCTCTATCTACACCCATAGAGCTTCACCCTTTAACAAGATTCAAAGGCTTATTTAGATAAATTCCATCCTCTATAGCTAAACCAATATAGCTAGGTAGGCAGCCAGGTGGTTCAGAGGCAGCTAGGTGGCACAGTGGATAGATTGCCAGGATTGGAATCAGGAAGACTCCTCTTCCTTAGTTCAAATCTTACCTCAGACACTAGCCGTGTGACCCTGAGCAAGTGACTTCACCCTGTTTGCCTCAGTTTCCTCATCTGTAAAATGATCTGGAGAAAGAAATGGCAAACTACTCCAGTATCTTTGCCAAGAAAACCCCAAAAAGGATCGTGAAGAGTCAGACACAACTGAAAGTGACTAAACAACAACAAATGAAGCATGTACCCAAACAAATACAATAAAAACTGGAAGGAGGGGGAAAATGTTAGAAAGTTCAAAGGAGAAAGGAGAGACTTGGGAAGGATTTCTTACTGGGGGAAGGATGGAAACAGCATCTAGAGGTGGGCCTTGAGGGAAGGAAGGATTTCAACATATACTGATGTGGAGGTGGTTCATTCCAATGATAGGAAATGGCCTATATACATGGAGGTGGGAGAAGGCAAAATTAGATCAGGTGGGAGTCCAATTTGGCTGGAATGTATTAACATGTCTGAGGTCATGTTAGCAGAATGAAATAAGACTGGAAATGGAGGTGGGAGGTAGGGCATGGAAAGCCTTGAAAGCCAAAGTAAGAAAAACAATTTTTTTTGGAAACCTATGGGTAGCTATTGAAGGGGTTTGAGCAGGGAAATGTTATGCTAAAACTTGTACCTTGGAAGATTAAATGCTTTGGCAGCAATATAATTTGGAGAGAGGGGAGATTAGAAATAGGAGGATCTATTGTCTAGGCCAGAGGCAAATAAGAGCCCGAATTAAGGACATGCTAGTGGGAGTGGAAATGAAGGGATTAATTTAGTTCCTTAACTTTCCTGGGCCTCAGTTTCTCCATCTGTAAAATAAAGGAATTGGAGATGGTCTTAAAGTTCTCTTCTAGCCCTATCATTTTTGTTTTTTGTTTTTGTGGGGCCATGGGGGTTAAGTGACTTGCCCAGGGTCACACAGCTAGTAAGTGTCAAGTGTCTGAGGCTGGATTTGAACCCAGGTACTCCTGAATCCAGGGCTGGTGCTTTATCCATTGTGCCACCTAGCTGCCCCCTAGCCCTATCATTTGATGACTCTGTGAGTGGCTGAATGTGAAGACAAAAAACTGGATATATGAACCATGGAGACTCATGGGAGAGATTAAGAGGATGTTGAATTATGGACCAATGAAGTAATTTACTAAAAGGATATTGATTAGAGTCACTGATTATTTGATCTCTTCATCTTCATTGTCATCATTATCATAACTAACAACCACAATTTATTGAACATCTTTTATGTGCCACGTGCTGGAAATACAAAGTGGTGTATGTGGCAGGCATTTATCAAGAAGAAATGGGTTACCCTTTCTTATCCAGTTCTCAAGGGATTCTTGGAAAACATGTACCTGGCAGGAGCTGACTCTATAGAAAAGGGGGCCATACAGACAGTGACAGGGCAAATGCAGATGGGGAGTGATAACCTATGGGACCCAGAGGCAGGGCAGACTGGAATGGGAATGAGATTCACAGGGACCTGGAGAGAGAATGGTGTTGAAGGCTACTGAATTTGCAAAACCTCTGAGGGAAGGAGTCAGCATCAGAACTTAAATTGGCAGTGGAGCAAGGGGGAAAGAAGGGTAGAGTCAAGATTGGCATGACAGGGAACCATGGAACTGAGGAAGGAACAGGCACAGAATATGATGCGTAGGCAAATACTGCACCATGGCATGTAGGAGCATCTAGGAGACCTTACCCTTTACAGATAACTTGAGTCATATGGATTGTGAAGGTTGTGGGCTTGTAGAGTGGAAGGGAATCCAATTCTCTAGTAAGGAGAGGAGAGAGTTGAATTCTTTAGTATCCCTGAGTTCACAGGGTAGTTCTATACCTTTTCAAGTTATAGAAGAGGAGGGATGTGAGAAGATGGATGGGGAAAGAGTTTTCTTAACTGCCTATGGACTTGGCCATGAGTCAGTCCTTTCCCACCCCCCCCCCTTTTTTTTTTGGTGAGGCAATTGGGGTTAAGTGACTTGCCCAAAGTCACATGGCCAGTAAGTGTCACATGTCTGAGGCTGGATTTGAACTCAGGTCCTCCTGACTCCAGGGCCAGTGCTCTATCCACTGCATCACCTAGCTGCCCCTCAGTCCTTTCTTTAGTTTTGTTGTGTCTGCAAATACATGAAGGATTTGTGATTTGGTCCTCAAGGGGAACTACTGGTATGAGAATTTTTCCCCAAAGTTTCCCCAAAGATTAAATGACTTGCTTAGGACCACACATCTAGTTAGCATTACAGGCAGGATATGAACCTAGGTTTTCTTAACTCTAATCTCAAGCACCCTATTCATTAAACCAGACTACCTCTTATTACGTATGCTTATATAATGAATATATATGTGTGTATATCTATATCTGTATATCTATACACATGTAAGTATGTATGTGTATATATCTATCTCATAGTCGATACATATAGTATGGGATTCATAGATTTAGAACTGGAAGGGACCTCAGACGCTATCTAGCCCAACCTCCTCTTTTTTTTTTTTGTAGGGCAATGAGGGTTAAGTGACTTGCCCAGGGTCACATAGTTAGTAAGTGTTAAGTGTCTGAGATTGGATTTGAACTCAGTTCCTCCTGAATCCAGGGCTGGTGCTCTATTCACAGTGCCACCTAGCTGCCACTAGAGCTAATATCTGAATTAAAGCTTGGGTCTTAGGTTTTTCTATTAACCCCTTTTATCAAAGTGACTTGCTCAGGGTTGTGCAATTAGTGAGTGTCTGGGGCTGGATTTGAACTCAGGAAGACGAGTTCCTGATTCCAAGCCCAGCACTCTATCCACTGTGCTACCTAGCTGCTCTTTACATTCTACTAGGGAAAGACGAAACTGAAAAGAGGGAGCTGGTAAGGTGGGGTAGGAGAGGCAAGGCTGGTAATCACCAGTTAGGAGAGCAGGTCCCAGGGTGGGAAATCTCCTGGCAAGAGTTGTAGTAGTTCCAAGAGTGAATTCAGCTCAGAGTAAATTAAGCAAGGACCATTTTGGTCTTGATAGAACTTCCAAATGGTCCAGGTGTTCCTGAGCATATAGAACATTCCTAGATAAGGGGAAATAGGGAGGGTGAAGGAAATCTTGAAGGAAACTAGAACAAATGAAGCCTACTTTTGCTGGATTTTATATGTATTTTTGACACATAATTTCATATTTTAAGGGAAAAGTGTCATAAGCATCAACATTTTCTCAAGGAACTCCTATTCATATAATTGGTTTCTATGTGGCAAGATTTGGGAAATGCTGGAATATGTAATGTTTAGGAGTGGTCATGTCCTGTAGGTATTTGGCACTTGTCTTTGGAAGCCATTAAGAACTTTGTCAACACTGCATTAAGGATTTCATAAGACCAGGAATTGGCAAGCAAATTAAAGCCAAAGAAAGGAAGTGGCTTATAAAGGTCATAAGGTAGCATTAGTGGCAAAACACACACACACACACACACACACACACACACACACACACACACACACACACCCCTTCTATGTTTCATGCTAAAAATAATTATGGCTTTAACCCTTATATCAGAGACTGCCATGACCTAAAATGCTTGTGTCTTCTTGGTGAGAATTTGCTTATTCTCAGATCTCCCACCCAGGAAAACTTAGATGATGTATGCACAGCCCCCCACCCCCACCCCTATCCTGTGTACTGAGAATAACTCCCCACTCATAAATTTGCATTTCACAATATTGCAGGAAAAAAAACATTCTAAAAGAAGAAAACAAAACAGAGAACCTAGAATAAGCAGCCATCAGCTCCAGAGATGTATGCAAATCCTCAGTCAATTACAATCCTGCGAGATCAACCGTGATAGACTTAGCTCTTCTAGGGATAGATAGATACAGTGATCTAAGACAACTCCAAAGGACTCCTGATGGAAAATGGCTCTCCACATCCAGTAAAAAGAACTGAATTTAGATTGAACTGTACTGTTTCTACTTTTGTTGTTGTTGTTTTTTCTTTTTTGAGATTTTCCCCCTTTGTTCTGATTTTTCTCTCACAACATGACTATTGCAGAAATATGTTTAATGTGATTGTACATGTATGACCTATATCAGATTGCTTTCTGTCTTGGAGGGCTGGGGGAAGGAAGGGAAAGAGAAAAATTTGGAACTCAAAATGTTATAAAAAACAAATGTTGAAAAGTATCTTTACATGTAACTGGAAAATAAAGTACTTTTATGATTTAAAAAAATTACAATCCTGAATTTCGTTGTAAGAGCTCCCCTGGTCCTACTAATGTCTTATCCCACTACTCAAACTTAGATTAAGGGTATTGAAGTAGATATCTCTCTCTTTCTTTGTCCCTCTTTTCTCTGCCTATCCCCTCCTCTTCCTCTCCCCTCCTCAACTCTTTTCTCCCATGCTTTCCAGTCCACTCCTCTCTCCTACTTTTCTCTTCCCTCTTCTCCTAGGTTCCCTTTTCTGCACAGAATCTGTCATGTTGTTTTGCTGTTCTGGCTTTGTAACACCTAACACAGGGCTTTGCATATACTAGATGCAAAGTGTTTGATAAACCCAAAGATCCCAGTTACTACAACAAGAATTCACTATTCAACAAAAACTGTTGGGAAAATTGGAAAGTAGTCTGGCAGGAACTACATATGGACTGGGGCAGCTAGGTGGTGCAGTAGATAGTATGCTGGCCCTGAAGTCAGGAGGACCAGAGTTCAAATCTCACCTCAGACACTTACTGGCTGTGTGACCCTGGGCAAGTCACTTAACCCTAATTGCCTTAAAACCTGTGGGGCCATCTCTAGACATCCCGATGTATATCTGCCACTGGACCCAAATGGTTGGTGAGCTTGTACAGCCCTCCTGCACTTAAATCCAATTCAGTGCAAGTCATGACATCAGTCGTGGTCCTTTTTTGAGAATGAAGAACAAACAATATTTAGACATAAAGTATGAAATCATAAGCAAAATAGTGGAGCATAGAAGTTACCTATCAGATCTATGTCTATGGATAGGAAAAGAGTTCATGATGAGAGAGAGAGAGAGAGAGAGAGAGAGAGAGAGAGTTCAGATGAGGTAAAATAGATAATTTTGATTAAATAAAATTAAAATGTTTTTGCATAAATAAATTCAATACAGCTAAAATGAGAAAAAAAGCCAGAAACTGGGGAAAAACCTTTTGCAGGAAGTTTCTCTGATAAAGGTCTCATTTCTAAGATTGAGTCAAATTTACAAGAAAAACACCCATTTTCCAATTGACACATGATCCAAGGATATGAATAGGAAGTTTTCAGAGGAAGAAATTCAAGTTATAAATAGCCATACAAAAATGCTCTAAATAACTAATAAGTAGAGAAATGCAAATTTAAACAACTCTGAGGCACCACCTGACACCCATCAGATTGGCTAAGATAACTAGGAAGGAAAATGACAAAAGCTGGAGGACCTGCAGGAAAATGGGTACATTAATATGCTGTTGATGGAGCCTTGACCAATCCAAACATTCTGGAAAGCAATTTGAAATGATACTCCCAAAGCTATTAAACTGTGCATAACCCTTGACCCACAAATACCACTGTTAGGTCTATACCCCAAAGAAATCAATGAGGAAAAGGACTTCCATGTACAAAAATATTTATAGCAGCTCTTTTTTTGTGTGGTGGCAAAGAATTAGAAACTGAGGGGATGCCTATCAACTGGAGAATGGCTGAACAAGTTGTGGTATGTGAATTTAATGAAATACAATTGTGCTATAAAGAATGTTAAAGGGGATGGTTTCAGAAAAACTTGGGAAGACTTGTATGATACAAAGGGAAGTGAACAAAACGAGGACAACTTATACAATAACACCAATATTGTAAATATAAACAACTTTGAAAGACTTAGTAACTCTAATAAAACACAGTTCCAAAGGACTCATGATGAAACATGCTATCCACCCCAATATAGAGAGCTGATGGGGGCAGTGGATTAAAGCACTGGCCCTGTATTCAGGAGGACCTGAGTTCAGATCCGGCCTCAGACAGACACTTAATAGCTATGTGACCCTGGGCAAGTCACTTAACCCTCATTGCCTGTCCAAAAAAAAAAAAAAAAGATAGAGAGCTGATGGATTGTGTACAAATTGAAACATATCTTCTTTACTTTCTTTTCTTTGTTTCCTTCCTTCCTTTCTTCCCTCCTTCTTTCCTTCCTCCCTCCCTCCCTTCCTTCCTTTTTCTTTATTTCTCTTTTAGACATGCTTAATATGGGAATTTATTTTGAATGGTTATACATATTTGTAATGGGTTTTGTTTTTCTTGCTTTCTCAATGCATGGGGGAGGTGGAGGGAGAAGGGGGAGAATTTGGAACTGAAAATAAAATTGAATTCTAAAAAACTATAGTAGATGCTCAATAAATGTTTGTTGAGTGTGTGAATGAATGGTGTCTCTAGCACTGCATTAACTACATTTGGGTGAGATTTTAGAGATCATCCAATTCATTTTTTCCTTTTCTTTTTTTTTGTGTGAGGCAATTGGGGTTAAGTGACTTGCCCAGGGTCACACAGCTAGTAAGTGTTAAGTGTCTGAGGCCGGATTTGAACTCAGGTATTCCTGACTCCAGGACCAGTGCTCTATCCACTGCACCACCTAGCTGCCCCTCAATCCATTCTTTCATGAATGTAGAAACTAAAGCCCAGGGAAGGTAAGAGATCTCTTTAAGGTCACACAGAGAGTCAGTGTGGAGCCAAGACTACAACCCAAGACCCTTGACCACTATGCCAGCACTCTCTCTCCCACTAAAACTCAGACCATTTCCTTTTGTTTTTAGGAAATGACAGTTGTAGTTTATTCTGCTGTCTTTCATCACATTCTACCCTCTTGACTGGTGCTTCCAAAGAGCCAGGGTCCAAAGCCTTCAGGCCCCCTTAGCCACACGGTCCAAGTTAGGGAAACTAAGGGACATAGGGAAGTGACTAAAGGATGCTGAAGCACTAGAAAAGACTGAATGGGATTGGGTGAGAGGGTGCAAGGCAGGAGAGGGTCAGATATAAAGGAAACCTGGCCAGTGATGAGTGGGTCTGCAGGGAAGAAGAGGCTCAACTGTGTCCCAGAGAGGAAGGAGGGCTAGAAAGAGCCAGGCTGGTCACTTCTTCAGTCAATTAATCAACAATATCTATTGTGTTTGGTGCTGGGGATACAGAGGACCAACCGGTCCATACTCTGAAGAAACTTACATCCTAAAAAGGGAGTCAAAAGTACATATAGGGGGTGGCTAGGTGGCACAGTGGATAAAGCACCGATCCTGGATTCAGGAGTACCTGAGTTCAAATCTGACCTCAGACACTTGACACTTACTAGCTGTGTGACCCTGGGCAAGTCACTTAACCCCCATTGCCCTGCCGGGGGGGGGGGGGGAGTACATATAGGGGCAGCTAGGTGGCACAGTGGATAAAGCACTGGCCTTGGATTCAGGAGGACCTGAGTTCAAATCTGGCCTTAGACACTTGACACTTACCAGCTGTGTGACCTTTGGCAAGTCACTTAACCCTCATTCCCCCACAAAAATAAATTTAAAAATACATATACATCAAATCATAATAGTTAACATTTATATGATGTTTTAAGGTTTGTAAAGCACTTTACTTACATCATTTTATTTGGTTCTCACCACAATCCTGCATAAAGAGAATGATACAAATACATACAATTAACAACTTTGTGGACTGGGTACTACTGTCTATATTTTACAGATGGGGAAAGAGGATGAGAGAGGTTAAGGGACATGCTCAGGGTCACACAGTTGATAAGTTTTTAGAGGGAGGATTTGAACTCAGGGCTTCTTGACTCCAAGTCCAGTCTACTCTGCCACCCTGCTGTCTATGTAAGCAAATACAGAATAAATACAAATATAATCAATCAATCTGACACATCTACTGTGTGCTATGCAGATGGCATGCATAGTGAATAGTGAGCTGGACTTGAAGCCAGAAAGACCTGACTTCACTGAGTCTGACCAACACTGGCTGTGTGATCCTAGACAAATCCATTAAATTCTCAGTGCCCTAGACCAAGACTTCTTAAATTTTTTCCATTCATGACCCCTTTTTCCCTGAGAAATTTTTATGCAGCTCCAGGCATATAGGTATATAAAATAGGTAAACATAACCTTTTACTTTTGCCAAATTTTTCACGACCCCAACATTCAGTTATGTGACCCCACATATGACTATATAGTTTATGAAGCTTTGTCCTAGATGGCTCTCTAAGACTATAAATGGTGGAGAAGATGCAATCAATCTGCATTGATAGAATTTCCTAACCCAGGAATTCCCTAGATCAATGAAATCCCATTGGTCTACTTTCTATCCTGATTCCTCCCACTATGTGCTAGGTTCTGTGCCTCCTACTATGTGCCAGGTTCTGTGCCTCCTACTGTGTGCAAAGTGCTGTGCCAGGTGCTGTGCTTCCTACTGTGTGTCAGGTGCTGTGCCTCCTACTGTGTGCCAGGTAGAGTAGGATACAACTTTGTTATCTAAGAGGGATCAAGGTCCCAGGTAGACTGGGATTGACACAGATCCTCAACAAAATTATGAAATTTGTCTTCGGCCACCCCAAACTCCATTTTATGGCCTTGTTTTGCCCTTTCACGGTGCCCGTCTTCCTGGGTGCCCCTCTCAGACTTGCTGAATGATGAATCTGTAACACTGAAGTGCTGAGGGCTAGGTGGGCTAGTTCTCCCAGAAACATTTGAGTTCTATACCTGGAAAAGTCAATGTTTTAACATAAAGCATGAATCATGGGATTCATAGAATTTAGAGCTAGAAGGAAGGGAGGAGCCTTAGATATCAGCTAGTTCAACCCCTTCATTTCACAGAAGAAGAAATCAAGGCCCCAAGAGGTAAAGGTGACTTGCTCAAGGTCACACAGCTTAAATAGTAGTGCCAGTCTTTGATTGACCATCCAGGGCACCACTGGTATAATTTCAGACATAAATAGGAGAGATACACCAAGATGTATCTGATCTTCTTGGGCATAAGGTGAGCCCTGGATAGGAGGACAGTGTCCTGGGGATGTCTCACTGTGGACAGGAGAGTGTTAAATTCAGCACTGAATTCTGAGTCAAAGGCCTCAAGGATGTCCTGTCTGAGACTAAACCCAGAAATGACTGCTAAAGGTTGAAAACCATACACATGCACATACACACACCCTTGATCAACATTATTTTTGTATCCAGGTAAATATGGAGAATGGGGAAGATTGTTTAACCATCTGCATGCAGGAAATGGGGCTTTGTTTTTCCTTATAGAGGCCCCAGGAGGAAGTTGGCGGACTCCTGGGGACCTAGGCTTTGAGGCCACACTTCAAGAAGCTGCCTGTGAGAAAGTGAGTCACTGCTAGGACAAATGGTAGGACATGTTCAAGTGGGAGGCCTCCTGTTCAGCCCTTCTTACATCCATTAGAATGCCCTTCCACATCCTCTTTGTCCAATCCTTCCTATATATATAGGATATATATAATATGTATATATATACATATATCCTATAGGAAGATCTATATCTATATCTATATCTAGATATCTATCTTCCTCTCTCTCTCTATTTTTTTTTTTTTTGGTGAGGCAATTGGGGTTAAGTGACTTGCCCAGGGTCACACAGCTAGTAAGTGTTAAGTGTCTGAGGCCAGATTTGAACTCAGATCCTTCTGAATCCAGGGCCGGTGCTCCATCCACTGCGCCACCTAGCTGCCCCCAATCCTTCCTATCTTAAAAGCACAACAGTCATGCCTGATCAGAACACAACAGGGAGGCATTGTACAGTGGAAGGAGCCTTGGCTTCTGAGTTAGAAGTTATAGATTCAAATCCTGGCTCTGCCTCTTTTTATGAAGGTGTCCTTAACCTCTGGATTTCAATTTTCTTACCTTTAAAATGAAGGGTTTAAAATGATTAGGTGATCTCTAACATCTCTTTGTTGCTGTTTGTCCTTTCCCTTCCCCCCAAAAAGAGGACCATGACATCAGGGTGATGTCATGACTTGCAGTGAATTGGATGTAAGTGAGGGAGGGCTTTGCAAAGTCACCAACCTCACTCTCTCTCCTCCAGAGCCATCTGGGTCCAGTGGCAAGATATATATCAGGATGATTAGAGATGGCCCTGGATGTTTAAGGCAATTGGGATTAAAGTGACTTGTCCTGGGTCACACAACTAGTAAGTATCTGAGTCTAGATTTAAATTTTGGTCCTCCTGACTCCAGGGCCGGTGCTCTATCCACTGTACCACCTAGCTGCCCCCCTTTTTTTACCAATCTTGTTAAATTCTGCTCCCTGCTCCCCTCCATTCAGTAGGAAATCTTCCACTTCTGCTTTGGCAGCTAGTGCCAGGAGGTTTGATTATCTTCAAGGACTCATTTAGCAAAACTGGAGACTTGTTCGTATGGAGGCTCATTAGGTTGTAAGCTTTTTCTTTGAGAGTAGGGACTATTTTTGGCCTTTTTTGTTTGGTTGGTTTTTGTATCCTCAGTGCTTAGCATGATTTCCGGCACATAGTAGGTGCTTAATAAGTGTTATGAATTGATCTTATCTCATTTGATCCTCACAACAGCCTCATGAGATAGCTGCTATTACCATTCTCCATATCACAGAAGAGGAAACCAAGGCCAAAGTAGGTTAAGTGACTTGTTCAGGGTGACACAGCTGGTAAATGTCTGAGGTAGGATTTGAACCTGGGTTTTTCAGATTCTCAGTCCAGTGTATCATGCATTATGCCACCTAGTTGATTCTATAATACCTAGCTGCCTCTATTATGCTAAATAATGGTCCTTATCCTTTTATATTCACCCCCTCCTAAAAATTTTCCCTCCCACCCAGTGACTAGGTACAGTTTATAGATGCACATTAAATATGTATTAACTGACAGAGTAGGCTCACATACAAACTATCCAAGATAGAGAGGTCACAAGAAGATACATATACAAGTACTTTCTTTTCTCTTCTTTTTCTTTTTCTTTTTTTTTTTGTGGGGCAATGAGGGTTAAGTGACTTGCCCAGGGCCACACAGCTAGTAAGTGTCAAGTGTTTGAGATCAAATTTGAACTCAGGTCCTCCTGAATCCAGGGCCGGTACTTTATCCAATGTGCCACCTAGCTGCCCCCTTACAAGTACTTTCAAGAAGATACATTTACAAGTACTTTTATATGTAGCCAACCAAGTACAGAGGTCTTATGCAATTCGGAACATCACATGTCAGAATTAATTAGAAAGCACACATTATGTACATTCCAATAGTGGGCACTGTCTGGTAAGAGGTATAATTTCTTTAACCACTACCTTGGAGCATCTTGTGTCAACTTGGTTGCTGTCCGGATAGTTCTGGCCTTTCTATGGTAAAATGCTATCTGTTCTTGTCCTCTAGTTGTCCTCAGACCATGTTGGCATGGAACCCCAATCCTGGGCCTGTGGGTGGCCTATGATGAATGCTACAGTCATAAATCCTAACATTCCAAACTTTGTAGGCAGCTCTTGGGACCTCTACAACTAAAGTGTCACCCAGGAAGGGAATGGTCTCTGGATCCAGGCCTCTTTTAGTCTGGGCAGAATTATCCCTTAGGCCAGGGAAGTCTTGGCCTACTTCCTCAATTACAAAGAGGGCATCTTTATCTGGGTCTTGATTTATATTTTCCCCTTAGATGCCATGGTCTGGTGCCAACTGCCCTTCTGAAATTGCTGTTCTATGTCTCTGCTTAGGGCCTCCCTCTCTGATTCTCCATCACTCCTGTCCCCCTGGTCACAGGAGAGCTGTTATAGGCAGATAGTTATTACGGCATGTTTTGAGGGAGCTTTGGGATTATTTTGTAATCTGATAGATTGTCCAATCATTAATAACTTGGTATGGGGTGGCTCTACACTGGCTCTTAATCTTGTGTTTTTCCTAGACCCCAAAATTTAGCAGGAGGGCTCTATCCTCTAGATAGAGCATTCTTTTTTTTTTTTTGGTGGGGCAATGAAGGTTAAGTGATTTGCCCAGGGTCACACAGTAAGTGTCAAGTGTCTGAGGTCGGATTTGAATTCAGGTCCTCCTGAATCCAGGGCTGGTGTTTTATCCACTGCATCACCTAGCTGTCTTCTAGATAGGGCATTCTTCACAAAGAACTCAGGCAACATCCCATTGCTTATTCTCTGAGCTCTTTTGAGCTGAGGTCACGATTAAGTAGTAGGTCTCCTATGACTCATTTCTCAGCTAAATGATTTATTGATTGTGTTATTCCACATAATAATAATAATAATAATAACTATAACTAACACTTATATAGCACTCTTAAGGACTGCAGAATGCTTTATGCATAGAATCTCATTTGACCCTCATACCAACCTGATCAGACAGTACTAGGCAAACTGGGTTAGGTAGCTTGTCACTACAAGGAAGCTACTTAATATTGTTCCTTTCCCCTTCCAGAAATACGAAATCTGTGCACACCAGTTCTAAAGACTGGCTGGTGCTTCTGAAGTTTGGTAGTTCTTTCCTCTGGACACACTGAGCACAGATCTCACATAGGTCTGGCCATCTTGGGTTAGTAGAAACTGTTCTGCACCAAATCCAAGAGATTGTGTTAGATTGATAGACAAGGCAACCAATGCTGAGGCTCAGATCATAGGGTATAGCAAATGAATGAGTGACAAGAGACGGGGGGGGGGGTGGGTGGGTGGGGGTGGTGGTGGTGGTGGTGGGGAATATGTATATATGTAAGTAGATGCTAAGTATAGGTATCATCCTGGACCATAGATTCCTGATTACAGAGGACATTGTCAATATACCGGAAGGAATTCATGACAGTTCAAATGACATTTCAAGTATTGATTCATGGTAGTTCAAATCTAAAGCTGAAAGGGACCTCAGAGACCATCTGATCTAACTCTCTAATCTTACAGATGAGAAAACTGAAACTACGTGGCTTGTCCAAATAATACAGGTAGTAAGCATCAGAAGAACTTTGTTGTTGTTCAGTTGTGTCTGACTCTTCATGACCCCATTTGAGTTTTTCTTGGCAGAACTCCTAGAGTGGTTTGTCATTTCCTTCTCCAGCTCATTTTGCAGATGAAGAAACTGAGACAAACAGGGTTAAGTGACTTGCCTAGGATCACACAGTTAGTCAGGATTTGAAGCCAGATTTGAACTCTAGAAGATGAGTCTTCCTGATTCCAGGCCCTGGTACTCTAGCCACTGTGCTATCTAGCTACTTTATATGACAAAAAACACCTCCTCTCCCCTTTTTCCCTCCCCCCCCAAAAAAAGAGTTGAGAGTAGGTGGAAAATAACACAGCTGTTTGGTGGTTTTTTTTCCTATAAGGCTGTACAGCAAATACAAGACCTTGGGCATCGGGCTTTATCACCATTTCACGAAATTCTCTTCAGCCACTCTTATCCAGGATACCTACACAACAAAAAGGAGAGTCGGTTGCTGGGGGAGCTGCACCTAGCTGCTCTGTCTCTGATGGAAAATCCACAAGCTAAGGGAAGCTAATGCCTAGGAAACAACCTTCATCAGAAAAGCCAAACTCAAAACCAGCATAGAGGCATTTCATGGGGTTAGTATTAGATCTGGGGTTTTTATGATGATTCTCAGGCCAGTGATAGTTGTATACTCCCTTCTCTAACACAGTGCTTTCCTGGACATGGAGCTGTGGGCCTTGATTAGTTCCAGCTGCCTTGTTGGACAACCAGCTTGGTTCTGGTCAAAAATCCACTCTTTATATAGCTTCAAATTCTACCATTTTCTAATAGTAGGGTTCTCTCTGTTAGAGAGTGGGGACTAATCTTGAGTTCCTAAGGATCCTATCCCCTTTCCTTTTTTCTTTTTTTTTTTGGAGGGGAGTGGGGAGGAAGGGCAATTGGGGTTAAGTGACTTACCCAGGGTCATACAGCTGGTAGGTGTCTGAGGCTGGATTTGAACTCAGATCCTCCTGAATCCAGGGCCAGTGCTTTATCCACTGTGCCACCTAGCTGCCCCCATTTACTTCTATCAATGGCATGCTCTTTGAAGAAAGTCACAGAATCTGAGTTGAACCTTCTTTAACCTCTATAGAAAAAAGGGGGGGGCATAATTTTTTTCAATCTTAAAAGTATTTTATTTTTATCAAATTACATGTAAAGGTAGTTTTCAACATTCGTTTTTGTAAGATTTTGAGTTCCAAATTTTTCTCCCTCTCTCCCTTCCCTCCCCCCTCCCCAAGACAGAAAGCAATCTGATATAGTTTATATATGTACAATCACATTAAACATATTTCCGCATTAGTCATGTTGTGAAAGAAGAATCAGAACAAAAGGGAAAAACCTCAAAAAAGAAAAAAAAAAACAGCCTAAAAGTAGAAACAGTATGGCTCAATCTGCATTCAGATTCCACAGTTCTTTTTTCTGGATGTGGAGAATACTTTCTATCATGAGTTCTTTGAAATTGTTTTGGATCATTGCACTTCTGAGAAGAGCCAAGTCTATCACAGTTGATCATCACACAATGTTGCTCTTACTGTGTACAGCGTTCTCCTGGTTCTGCACCTCTCATTCAGCATTGGTTCATGTAAGTCCTTCCAGGTTTCTCTGAAATCCACCTGCTCATCATTTCTTATAGCACAATAGTATTTCGTTACATTCATATACCACAACTTGTTCAGCCATTCCCCAATTGATGGGCATCCATCCCCTCAATTTCCAATTCCTTGCCACCACAAAAAGAGCAGCTATAAATATTTTTGTACATGTGGGTCCTTCCCCCTTTTTTATGATCTCTTTGGGATACAGATCTAATAGTGGTATTGCTGGGTCAAAGGGTGTGTGTGGGGGTATAATTTCCAACAGACTCCTTGGCTGGTGGGAGAGGGAACACTTCCTGGGCAACTCACACTCCCAGGGTTGAACTGGGGATGGAATACTTTCTTTGATTCTCAGTACTTGGCCATTCCATCCTGCCTCCAACATGATTTCTTCCCTTTTTTTTTTTGATATCTCTCCACCAAGCCACTACTGCCATCTATCTGATGGAGCCTTTTGTTATCTAGCAACTCTTGGAGACTGGTTGAAGAACTAAAAAAAAAGGAAAATGGTGATTACATGGAGCCAGAATGGGAGACCTAACCTCATTTCCCCCTTTTTTTTTCTTTGTTATTTAACTTTTTTAGGGGGTGGTGGTGAGGCAATTGGGGTTAAGTGATTTACCCAGGGCCACACAGCTAGTGTTAAGTGTCTGAGGCCGGATTTGAACTCAGGTCCTCCTGACTCCAGGGCCAGTGCTCTATCCACTGTGCCACCTAGCTGCCCCTCCCCTTTTTGTTTTTTAAAGCAACATCACCAACCTGGTGAATTAGGGGAATGGTATAGATATTGTTTACCTAAGTTCTAGCAAGCTTTTACTAAAGCAAAATGTGGTTATTCTTATTTATTTTTCTCATTATAGTATTTGTTTATATTATAATGTAGGTGTTATATATTATAATTTATGTTATTATATTATTATTTCTTCTCATATTATTCCTATGGACAGGATAGAGGAATGTGTATTAGTTAGCTAATAATATAATTAGACCAATCCAGAACTGGTTGTATGACTGGGCTCAAAGAATTATTGAGTGTCAGTGTCAGTGGGTCAGGAGATCTCTAGTCAAATACACCAGGGATCTGTGCTTGACCCTTTCTTGTTCAACATTTTTTAATCAATGTCTTAAATAAAGGCATATGTTAATATGTTAATAATGTATGTTAATCAAATCTGCAGGTAACACATAGCTGGGAGAAATAGCTAATGTACTGGATGACAGAGTTAGTAACCGAAAGGATTTCAACAGACTAGAGCACTGGGCTGACTCTAATAAAATGAAATTTAGGAAGCACAAATGTAAAGATTTACTTCTTGTTGTTGAGTGATTTCAGTCACGTACGACTCCCCATGACCCCATTTGGGTTTTTCTTGACAAAGATTCTGGAGCGGTTTGCCATTTCCTTTTCCAGCTCATTTTACAGATGAGCAAACTGAAGTAAACAGGGTTAAAGTGACTTGCCCAGGGTCACTCGGCTAGTAAATGTCTGTATTTGAATTGCCTATATTAAGAGGCACAGATTGCCAACTCCATGTTCCTAGGAGGCATAGATTCCAGGAATATAGAGGTCTCAATCCTCATTCCACTGAGCACTCATCAGATCTCATATGTTCAGTTCTGGGTGCCGTCGTTGAAGAAGAACATTTATAAGTGACATAGTGTCCAGATAAGGGCAGACAGAAATTAAAAGTCCTTGAGGACCTATCATATAAGGATAGGTTGAAGCAATTGGGGATGTGTAGCCTGAAGAATAAGATTCAGAAGGCACATGATAGCTGTCTTCAAGTGTTTAAAAGGTTGACAACTAGAAGAGAGATTTGATGTGTTATGTTTGGTCCCTGAGGACAGAACCTCAATGGGGGGACATTTCAAAGAGATAGATTTAAGATAGACATCAAGATAAAACTTCCTACCAATTAGAGCCATCCCAAAGTGGCATAGGCTGCCTCTAGGGGCAGTGAGTTCCCCCTCATTGGAGACCTTTAGGCAGAGTTGCCATGACTCCTTGTTGGGTGTATTAGAGTAGGAGTTTTCATCTATGGGTTGGACTAGACAGTCACTTGAGGTCCTGCCAACTTTCAGATTCATTGATTCTGTGATTCTTCTTCCTCAAAATGAGTATTTTTATTCTTTTCTTAGTCAGGCTTTCAATCTCATTCGTGCCTTCCACACTTCGACCATGGGAAGTCTCCCAGTTAACTCTGCTAAGTTAAGATGAGTGAATTCTTTTCAATTTCCCTCATGCCTGTGGTAGCTAATGAGAGCCATGCAAATTCATTACCTTGAAGTTTTGAGTAGCTTCAGGGAGGCTCATGTTGAATTGGCAATCTTTGCCCTGTATCCTAGCCATTAAGGTAAAAGTTCCTGTTTCCATTATAGGACATTATCTGATAAAAGCAGATGAGCATCTTTTTTTTTTTAATTAAAAAAATTTTTTTTTTGGTGGGGTAATGGGGGTTAAGTGACTTGCCTAAGGTCACACAGCTAGTAAGTGTCAAGTGTCTGAGGCCGGATTTGAACTCAGGTACTCCTGAATCCAGGTCCGGTACTTTATCCACTGTGCCACCTAGCTGCCCCAGATGAGCATCTTTTAAAAGAAATACATAACTAAAGTACACTTAAGTACATTTTCTACTTCTTAACTTATGTAACACTGGACTCTTATGGACCATGTCTATGAGTCTGGCCCAAGAAAGGGTTAATTTCTCTTTCTGGCTTCACCTAGAGTTACTCAAAGAAAATCTGCTATATTCTTGGTCTCTGCCAGCCTTGTGTAACTTGGCTTTTGAGCATGCCTAGTTTGCCTTCTGGAGGACTTGCTGTGTTTTCACCATGTGGGTGGGGCTAGCCTCCTTGATTGGCAGCCTTCACCTTTAAAAGTGATGACAAGGAGAGCCAAGGTCATCCCTCTCTTTTTGCCATTCCTTGGCTGGGGACTTACCTTCCACTGCTGCACATTTCCCCTCCCCCTAAATACATCTTCTTCCTCCAAGGAGCAAGTTGAATCTGGGAATCCTCTTCTCTCTCTCTGTGGACCCCCCTTTCCAAGGGTTTTTATCCTCTTGCATGTAGAGGTGGGTCACTGCACATTGATATAAGCTAATTGGCCTGTAACATTCAAGTCCATTGATTGGCATAACTTGAGGGTGGTCTAGGTGAGTTAATTTCCTTCAGGTAGTCAGGAAGGTCAATCTACATTTCCTTTGAAATTCTACTGACTCTGGGCTGACCCTGCAAAACCAGCCAGAGTTCCTGTGTGTGTGTGTGTGTGTGTGTGTGTGTGTGTGTAGGGGTCACTGAATCCCCCAGAACACCCCATTATTAATAATTTTCTTACAAGGGTGTCAGGCCAGGGATGGCCAGAATGAGATGAAGGGGATGAGTGGCAGCAAGTGAAGGATATAAAGGGGGAAATGAAGAGCTTTCTGGACTTCCCAAGTTTGTTGAGACTGGCTGTGCCCAGATCCGTAGCAGCACATATGCTGAACACATGTGTATGTGCGTGTTTTGAGGTTGGGTGGTGGTCATGTTGTTGGTTGCCTCCCAGGCTGCTCTGCTTTGGAAACCTAACCCCAGAGTACACTGATGTATTGGTGCTCTGAATATGGAGTGCTCTGTGTAACCTGGGGCCTCAGTTTTTTTATCTGTACAATGAAGGGGCTGGACTAAGTGATCTTCGAGGTCCTTGTCGGTTTGGGATCTGTGACTCGAGAGTTGGTTCCAGCTCCTGCCTGGGACAATGACCCCTTTCTTGGGTTTATAGGGTCATTGGTCTGGGATATCTACTCTTACTTCTCTCCAACCAGCTCTTGTCTCTGGTGGAGGAAATTCTATCAGCCACTAGGGGCCAGTGTTGAGTCATCCAGGAGTTTGGGAAGGGTCTAGCAGTAAGAGGCCAGATGTGGGAAATTCAGGACTCCCTTCCCCACAGCCCACTCCAACAGCTGCCATATAATGATATCCATAAGTGTCGCCAGAAAACTTGGCTAAACTTTTGGAAAGAAAGAGCCCTGGCCTAGGATTTGGGATGGCTGGAATCTAGTTCTGACTCTTGACAGTGTGTATATGTGAAACACTGGCCCAATCACTTGAAATCTATAATATTAATAATAGCTAGCATTTAAATGGGCTAGGCTGTATACTAAGCAATTTAACAAATATAGTCTCGTTTTATCCTCACAAAAATATTATCCCCATTTTGCAGCTGAGGAAACTGAGACAGACACAGGTTAAGTGACTTGCCCAGGGTCACACAGCTAGTGTCTGTGGCAGGATTTGAACTCAGGTTTTTCTGACTCAAAGTCCCACAATCTCTATCCATTGTACCACTTAGCTGCTTCCATATGAGGCTCAACTTCCTCATTCGTCCAAATGGGATGATACCTACCCTTGCCTACCTCATACTGCTGTTGGAGAGAAATTTGCAGACTTCCAAGTGCTAGAAAATTGCCTTGGGGTTGATGTTATTGATCAAATGGAAAGTAGTACGATAGAACAGGCACCTTTTCTGAAGTAGAAAGACCTGGGTTCAAATCCTACCTTTGTTGCTTTCTACTAGTATGACCTGGCAAATCACATAACCTCTGTCTGCTTCAGTTTCTTCATCTGTACAATGAGGGGGTTGGATTAAATGATCTTTAGGGTCCTTTTGGGTCAACTCTAGATCTATGATTCTAATAGTCTACCTGGGATGGTGGCATCTTTCCTGAGATGGGGGTAGGGGAGGTTTACAGTCAGTTGGTATCAGGGCAACTTCTTGAGTCCAGAAGGCAGTTTAGGGGCAGTGGATTCCTGCTCTGTCCTTGGGGTCCGGGGAGACCAATTTCACTTGCTTCAGAATTTTGCTGAGGTGTGACCATCACTGATTTTTAAAAATCTCCATGTAAGTAGCTATTTAGGAATGAACTTTGTGCCCTCCCTCAACTCCCTATTCCCCCACAGAGGGCTTGTCTCTTTTTAAAACAGTATTTACATTTTATTTTATTTTTTATTGGTGTCATTCCCTCCACTCCCTTCCTTTTCTTTTCTCTTCCCTCTTCTTCCCTTCCCTTTTCTTTTTTCTCTTCCCTTCTCTTCTTTTTCCCATCATTATATATCACTCAAGGATTCCTATCCCTATCATGATGAACCTTATCGTGTTTTTGTTTTTGTTTTTGCAGGGCAATGAGGGTTAAGTGACTTGCCTAGGGTCACATAGCTAGTAAGTGTCAAGTGTCTGAGGTTGGATTTGAACTCAGGTCCTCCTGAATTCAGGGCCAGTGCTTTATCCAGTGTGCCACCTAGCTGCCCTGATGAACCTTACTTGTCTTGTAATAAACAGAAGAACTCTCTTCAGAGGTAAGAAGACAGGACTTGGGTACCTCCCAGATTTGGGGACTCAGACCTAAGTCTGTTTCAGTTTCAACTGACTGTTCAGGTGCTAGGGATGGCACAGAACTTCCTCAAGGGAAAACAGGTGACCATAATGTAAGTAGCATCCCCAGAGGAGGGAAGGCTAGTGCCAGGAAGATGGATATCCCCACACCTGTTATTCTACATTTACTGGTGTAGACCTCCAGGGAGGTGTCCTAGTCCTATATGGCAGGACTGCTGGGATCTACCTGATCGCTTCCATTCTCTGCCATTATCCATATTTCCATCTGATTTTTCTCTCCCTTCTAGTTTCTGAAGTAAACACACAGTCCTTTTTACATTTCTTAAATGTTAACTTTTTTGAAAAAAAATTACCAGCATGACAGGAATGCTGATAAGAGGTAAAATAAGTCTTGGATAAAAATGAACAAAATTCCCAAGTCTCAACAGTCACACACAAAAAGTTATCCCTGGTCTCCTGCCTGTAGCTAGATCCATTCTCTTAGCTCTACTCTTGACTTTTTCACTAAAATTGTCTTCAAACATCTTGGGAGCAGATTCCACCAAATCTGTCTATTGAGAGAGGTACTCAGGACCACCCAAACTGGAGGAGGAATCTGTTCATGGATTCATTATGATTGACATATCTAGTTACAGTGAATAGGCAAATGGAAAACTGCCCAGAATTCTCCCTCAGTTTTTGGCTCCATCTTGAAAGATTGTCAAGGGTCTTATGATCCTGCCATAGGAGGCTCAGTTGACAGAACTTAACGTATCTAGCCTGAAGATCTATCTATCCGTCTGTCTGTCTATTTATCTATCTATCTGTCTGTCTGTCTGTCTGTCTGTCTATCTGTCTATCTATCTATCTATCTATCTATCTATCTATCTATCTATCTATCTATCTATCTATCTATCTATCTGTCTGTCTGTCTGTCTGTCTGTCTGTCTGTCTGTCTGTCTGTCTATCTATTTATCTATCTATCTGTCTGTCTGTCTGTCTATCTATCTATTTATCTATCTACCTATCTATCTATCTATCTATCTATCTATCTATCTATCTATCTATCTGTCTGTCTGTCTGTCTGTCTGTCTGTCTGTCTGTCTGTCTGTCTATCTATCTATCTGTCTATCTGTCTGTCTGTCTGTCTATCTATTTATCTACCTACCTATCTATCTATCTATCTATCTATCTATCTATCTATCTATCTATCTATCTATCTGTCTGTCTGTCTGTCTGTCTGTCTGTCTATTTGTCTATCTACCTATCTATCTGTCTGTCTGTCTGTCTGTCTGTCTATCTATCTATCTATCTATTTATCTATCTATCTATCTATATGTGTGTGTGTGTATGTATATATATATTCAGGTTGGGGAGGGGATGATGATGATGATGACGACAATGACGACACAGGATAAACTGTTCAAGTATTTGAAGAACTGTTGTTTGGAAGAAGAATTAGACTTTTCTGCTTCTCTCCAGCAGACAGAACTAAGGAAAGTGTTACTGGATTGGACTGGGATGGGGTGGGGGGGGAACCAGATGGGAAAATGAATGGTGGCCAGAAATTTGCAGAAAAGCAAATTCACACACCTGGGCAGACATTGCTGGAAATATTTCTGAGCAGCCATTTTTCCAGGTACACCACTGAAGTGATTGCTTCCCATGTAAGATTAGCTGGACTTGTGTGCAAGGGATCCAATTGACTCTGACTGATAAATGTCAAAGAAAGCCTTTTATCTTATAGTGACTTGGGGAGGGGAAATTCTGAACAGTATGTCCTTTGTCTAAGAATGGTTTGTGTGCTAGAACAACCACAATCAGCCAACTAGGGAAGTCATGGCTAAGGGAAGGGCCATGCTCCAGCCAGTTTCAGCACTAAATATTAGCACACTCAGGGAGGCAGGTCAGTTGAACTATAGAATCAGGAAGGCAGCAACTGCTAATAGTAATCCTTTTTTTTTTTTTTTTTGTGGGGCAATGAGGGTTAAGTGACTTGCCCGGGGTCACACAGTCCTAGTAGGAATCCTAATGAATCTTTTCTACTCTATTGTATTAAGGGAAAGGTATTTATTTGTTTGTTTTTATTTTTTGATTAGGAGAAAGAGGCCATTCTTTGCCTCATTTCTCACCTGGCTTTAAGGGCAGCTAGGTAGCTCAATGGATAGAGCACTGGCCCTGGAAGTCAGGAGGACATGAGTTCAGATCCAGCCTTAGACAGTTGATATTTACTAGCTGTATGACACTAGGCAAGTCATTTAACCCCGATTTTCTCAAGTATCTGGGGCCATCTCCAGTTGTCCTGATGTTTATCTTACCACTGGACCCAAATGGTTCTGGAGAAGAGAGTGAGGCTGGTGACTTTGCACAGCCCTACCTCACTTAAATGAAGGTCAAGGCCCTCTCTGAGAACAAAGGACAAACAACAATAGCGCCACATACTTTGTAAGGGATTGGACACTTAACCCAGTCCAAGATTCCAAGGAGCAAAGACCCTCTGGGTCAAACTTTCTGTAATCTGGCCCCACTCAGCTATCTACCCTTGAGTCCCATTGTTACATTCTCTATACAATTGATATTCTAGTCAGAATGGTTTCCCCATTGTTCTCCTCAAACATTTCCATACTTTAGATTCTGAATGTTAATCTACTCTAGCCTAGTCTACCATAACTAATTTGTCCCAGACCAATCCATCTTTATCCAACCCTCCATCTGGGTCATCTTGCCATCAGCCCCACCACAACCCATATAATTCCCCTCCAATGTTCTGGCCTCAAGAATGAAACCAAAGGTGCTATTGTTTCTGGAAATGCTTGTTACCATCTTTGTAACTTCCCAGATGATAACTCTCTTCACTGGCTATCACTTTCTTGTATTTATTGTCTTCTTCACTAAAATGCAAGTTTCTCAAGGGCAGGGTCTACCTTACTTTTTTTTTTTTTGGTGAGGCAATTGGGGTTAAGTGACTTGCCCAGGGTCACACAGCTAGCAAGTGTTAAGTGTCTGAGGCCGGATTTGAACTCAGGTCCTCCTGACTCCAGGGCCGGTGCTCTATCCACTACACCACCTAGCTGCCCCTTCTACCTTACTTTTTACATTGATATCCTCAGCACTTAACAAAGGGCCTGGCACATAGTGTTTTATAGAATATTATTCATTCATTCGAAGGAGCTTATGTAACAAAGTGCATCACACCTGCCATAGGGAGGATGAAATGAGATCTTTGTGAAAATCTTAACACAGTGCCTGGCACATAGTAGGTGCTTAATAAATGCTTGTTTCCTTCCTTCCTTCCTTCCTTCCTTCCTTCCTTCTGTTCCTGTCTCATTAGAGTGTGGTTTCTGGGCTCACTTCACTGTACTTTCTGTCAGGATGACCTGGCACAGTTGGAGGCTGGATGTCCACGACTGTTTCTGTACTCCTCAGATAAGGGAAGGGTGTGACTACATAATAAGCACACACCCTGTCTTTGGAGACTGGTGATGTAACTGCCCAGCTGCCCCAGCCAAGACTGACAAAGATGAATGTGCACTGGATAGAGTGAAGGACTTGGAGTCAGGAAGATCCGGGTTCAAATCCTGCTTCTGAGATTTATTGAGTGTATGACCATCACTGAGTCGATAAACCTCTTTGTCCCTCATTTTCTTAATCTGTAAAGCAGTGATGATAGTACCTGTGTTCGTTGTGAGTTCCAGGGAAGGTAATTATAGATTGCAAGGTTAAGCACTTAGCTGGCCAGGGTGTAAAGCAAAATGTGGTTAGAGCGTTTGTTACAGAAAGAACTATATATTTTTAGACTTTGACAAGGTGAGAATTTGTTTTGCTGGACTATATATGGTATTTTTGTTTATTTGCGGGGCAATGAGGGTTAAGTGACTTGCCCAGGGTCACACAGCTAGTAAATATCAAGTGTCTTAGGCCGGATTTGAATTCAGGTCCTCCTGAATCCAGGGCCAGTGCTTTATCCACTTTGCCACCTAGTTGCCCCCTATATATGTTGATAATGAGGGTTTAATTTTTCATTTAAAAAAATTTGCTCAATTGTGGAGCAATAGAAAGCACAGATTACAGATGTTTATAAAGTTAATTAATATTTTTTGATGTTTTCAATAGCATTTTTTTTTAGTGAGGCAATTGGGTTTAAGTGACTTGCCCAGGGTCACACAGCTAGTAAGTGTCTAAGGCTGGATTTGAACTCAGGTACTCCTGAATCCAGGGCCAGTGCTCTATCCACTGCACCACCTAGCTGCCCCCTTTCAATAGCATTTTAATGCATATACTTTAGATCACTTAATCCTCACAACAATCCTAGAAAGTAGATAATACAATGGTTATCATCTTCCCTGTTTGTCTCTAGCTGAGGAAATGGATGGGTTAGATCTTCCTACCGTAACTTCAAATTCAGCACCCTGTCCAAGGTACCTTTCTTAAAAAATAATTTTTAAAAAAAGTTATAAGGAGGCACTCCTAAATCTAGTGAGACATTTACCAACGAGGAAGGGCATGTCAGGAACATAAAGGGTTAAAATCTTCCAGGACATAGTCTTGGTTTAGACTGAAAGATAGCTAGCCAGAAGATTGTAGGAAATAAAAGATATTACAAGAGGTAATTAAAATAAATTCATTTGACTGGGTCTTCTAATTTATGGTGTCCTGTAGCAAAGTCCTGGTCACCTTGCCCTAGTTATGGTTCTGGTGAGAGCTGATGTTTGAGCAGCATTTTATGATTACAAATGTTATATATATATTATTTACCTGGAACAAAAAACAGTCTTCTGAGGCAGATATCCCATCTATTCACACTCCCATTTTACAGATGAGGAAACTGAGACTTAAGGAGTGAAGGTGTCCAAGTTTGCACAGTAATCATTGAACAAAGCTGGGATCTAAACCCAGATATGTATGTAGGAGTGTATGTGTGTCTGTGAAGATGCATTGCTTTTTTCTTTTTCTTTTTTTTTCTTTTTCAGGGCAAAATGAGGGTTAAATGACTTGCCCAGGGTCACACAGCTAGTAAGTGTCAAGTGTCTGAGGCTGGATTTGAGCTCAGGTCCTCCTGAATCCAGGGCCTGTGCTTCATCCACTGTGCCACCTAGCTGTCCACCTCAGTAGACGTTAAAGGGAATGACAATTTCCACTCTGTCTCTGCTTCTTCCTTTCTCCAGAATTTGTGATATGGAACACAGGAGAGAAGAAAAAGGTGGAGAGAGAGTAGCAGTTGCCCCTCTTGTTGGAATCTACTTAGTGGGTGGGTCTTTCCAGCTGAGTGGCCGGTCCTCTTGGTGCTGTCATGGGACCCAGGGACCAATAAGTACATTGTTTCATCATCCTCAAAGGCAAGTCCTTCAGCCCTGAGCTGAAGTGACTTCTGTCACCAAAATGGCCACACTAAATCATCCCATACTCCTAGGGAGGCAAAGAACTGGTCCCCTGAGAATAGAAAAGAGCCAAACCCATTGATTTTGGTGAAAGGAGGACACAGGCTAGGAAGAAAGTGGGTCATGAGCAGCCCATTTATTTGGATCATTGAGAGAGTTGATGTGGAGACAGCCGGCGAGGTGCCTTGAAGCAAGATGGCTGGTGAAGTCCCAAGTACAGGGTTGCAAGAGCTGTTACTTGGATTTTTGATGTCTTATGCTGCTCTCCTGCCATTGAGAAGGCTCTAGGGTGTGCTGGTTGAGGGAAACACAGTAGATAGTCTTCTGGGCCATCCACAGGAGGGCACTCAGGAGAATGATGCTCAGGACTGTTAGCACAATCAGAGCCAGGTCCCCCCAGAAGAAAATGTGGTAGTGGTCATGGAGAAACAGCTGTCTGCAGCCCTCCAGCTCATTGCCGGTCAGCTGGTTGAAGGACCGGGTGGCGGCGATGGCTGGACTGGCACACCTGGTCCGGCTCAGGATGTCCCAGGCATGGTCCTCCAGCCAGAGCTTAAGGTATAAGATTTCGCAGTCACAGTGCCAGGGGTTTCTGGTCACGTCAATGCTGGAGATGTAGCTCATGTAGTCAAAGGTGCCAGCAGGGATGGAGCTCAGGTTATTGTTCTGCAGGTAGAGGTGCCGGGTGATATTGGGCAGGGTGGGCACTGTGCTCAGCCCCCTGTTGCTACAGTTCACCAGCAGGCCGAAGGTTTCCAGGGCCCGGCAGTCACAGGGTGGGGGGCAGGCCAGGGTAGTAGGAAAGCCCCACAGCAATAACAGTATCCACCTGGTGGCTATGGGCATAGGCATCTGGCTGGCTATGGAGAAAGAACACAATGGATGAGTGTGAGACATTTTGGGGGAGGGCAAAGAAAATGGTTCTAGGAAGAGAGAGTAGAAAGATTTGGATTTCTTTCGAGGGAGCATCCCCACCTGACTCCAAACAGAGAGGCTGACCTATTCTTCTTCTTCTTCTTCTTTCAGGGCAATGAGGGTTAAGTGACTTGCCCAGGGTCACACAGCTAATAAGTGTCAAGTGTCTGAGGCTGTATTTTGAACTCAGGTCCTCCTGAATCCAGGGCCTTTGCTTTATCCACTGTGCCACTTAGCTGCCCCCTTGCCCATCCTTCTTTAGAAGGGAGGCATTATGAGAAATGTACTCATTGGAGTTTTCTTGTCCCCCTCACCTAGAGTCACAGAACTTCAGAATGTTAGAGATAGAAGGGACCTGAGAGACCAGATATAACCCAGGACATTTTTCTTTTGGAGGCAATCAGAGTTAAGTGACTTCCTCAGGGTCACACAGCTAGTAAGTGTCTGAGGTCAGATTTGAATTTAGACCCTCCTGACTCCAGGGCTGATGCTCCATCTACTGTACTACCTAGCTGCCCTTAGCCAAGGGCTTCTTAACTTGAAGTCTGTGAACTTGTTTTTTTTTGGGGGGAGGGCGGGGCAGTGAAGGTTAAGTGACTTACCCAGGGTCAAACAGCTAATAAGTGTCAAGTGTCTGAGGCCGAATTTAAACTCAGGTACTCCTGAATCCAGGGCCAGTGCTTTATCCACTGCACCACCTAGCTGCCCCTGATAACTCTACTTCAACATAACTAATTTCCTTCAAAGTCTTATATATTTTATTTCATGAATTTAAAAACATTATTTTCAGAAGGTGGTATATAGACTTTATTATACTGCTAAAGGAGATTGATCTATGCAGCAGTATGCTGGTAAATGTTTAACAATCAGCTCTCCAGAAGAATGCGGGGAGAATGTATGTTGATATACTTTTATGTTTAATCTTCATTGTTAACATTTTCCTCATTATTCCCTAAAATCTAGACAATTAACAGAACAATAAAGCAAGTCCTGATGTGTCATGTCTGCCTGTTTTCAAGGTATACATGCTCATGCTGAAAATTTAACAATCAGCTTTCTGAGCTGGTTCATGCTGGCTCCAACATACCCTTGGGCCCATGACACAATGAAGGTTAAGAGTCCAAATCTTGTCCAATCCCTTCACTTTACCGAGGAGGAATTTGAAAGAGGAGAGGGAATTTACTTCAATTTAAACAGTCAGTTAGTGGCCAAGCTGAGATAAGAATCCAAGGCTTCTGATGACTAGACTACACTTTTTCCACTGCCCCATAATTACTCAATACCACACGTTGGTTAAGTAGGTTTTTCTACATTATCTTGGAGATTTTTCGCCTCCCCAGTTTCCCTTCCTTGTCCCCTTCCTTGTCACCACCTGGGAGCACATGTCTTCTTAAACATCATCTAAGTGTCTCTTCAGGACAGACAAGATTCTTGGATCAAGGAAGTTGAAGGAGTCAATCATTTCCTAGGTTTCCAAAGACAAATGAAGGGAAAGGTTCAGGGGCCTGTGTGTTCTCACTGCTGTACCCAGAGCAACTCCATAAACCTGAATACATTTCATATTCCTAAAGCACAAGTGTGAGCATCACTCCTCTGCTCCATAATCTCCAATGGTTCCCTTCTGTCTCCATGATCAAACACAAACTTCACTGCTTGTCATAAGAAGTGAAATGACTGGCCCAGGCTCACACAACATTATACAGCAGAGAAGGGACTTGAAGCAAGGTCTCCCTGGTTTCAAGGCTGGCTCTATCCACTACATCACACTGTCTCTCACTGACTTTGTGTGTGTGTGTGTATACATATATATATATAATTTTAAAAAATTGGGTGGGGCAATGAGAGTTAAGTGACTTGCCTAGGGTCACACAGCTGGTAAGTGTCAAGGGTCTGAGGCTGTATTTGAACTCAGGTCCTCCTGAATCCAGGGCCGGCGCTTTATCTACTGCACCACCTAGCTGCCCCATTTGTATATATTTTATATGTTCTTATATCATGGGACATCGGCCAAGGAGGGACAGTCCTTAGGAGCTTGTGTGGCACACTCTGGTTGATGCTATCTCCCATGTGGATGTTTAGTGAGCCTTATTCTGAGAGTTCACAATGCTGTGGATTAGAAGGGTTTGGCTCCCACCTGAGTGAGCATGTGTAGTCTCTGGTTCCAGTTCTCTTCCTGGGTGGTGAAGAGTTCTCTCAAACAGGCAGGGATCACATCTCTACCAGGATTACATTGTTACAAGACTATGCTTTAGGGAACTGCCCCAAGCCACTTTTGGATGGAGGTGTTGCCTTCTTGCTTCTCTCTCTCTCTCTCTCTCTCTCTCTCTCTCTCTCTCTCTCTCTCTAGCACTAGATCACTGAACCTGGAGTCAGGAAGACCTGAATTTAAATCCTGCCTCAGACACTTCCTAGCTGTTATGACCCTGACTTCTTTCTGCCTCAGTTTCCTCATCCATTAAATGGGAATAATAAAGCCACCCTACCGAGTTATTATGGGAAAACATAGGTAAAATGTTTTGAAAACTTTAAGCCACTACATAAGTGCCAGCTGCCAATGTTATTATGCCCATTTTTACACACTAGGAGCCCGATGTCCAAAATCTTGCAGTAAGACTTGCCCGTGGTCACCCAGATGA
Source organism: Dromiciops gliroides (assembly GCF_019393635.1). Taxonomy (NCBI): domain Eukaryota; kingdom Metazoa; phylum Chordata; class Mammalia; order Microbiotheria; family Microbiotheriidae; genus Dromiciops; species Dromiciops gliroides. Next base: position 699,834,374 of record NC_057861.1, on the reverse strand, counting down.
TGCGTCAGAGGTAGGGTAGGAACCCAGGTCTTTCTGATTCCCAGGCCAGCCCTCTGTAGCTGATCAGAGAGATGAAGTGATTGGAAGTGACAGATTTTCAAATCCGATGTTCTTTTCATTAGACCACACTGCCTCTCCAAGACACCCCCAATCCATCCCTTTCTTCCCAGACACTTTTGGGGGGTGGTTCCCTAGGTTTGGAATAAGGATCTAGAAAAAGATGAATTGCAGAAAGTCATGTGTTTGGGAAGGAAGAAGCTCTTTCAAGGGGATCCAACTGATCTCAGGGCTGAGCTCCCCCTGGCCCTGCCATAGCATCCTGGGAAGATGGGGTGGGGGTGGGGGTAAAGGAAAGAAGGAAGAAAAGACCTAGGGAAAAGCTGCTAGGGACCTGAAGCACGGTCCATGTTTTGTTACCTTTTCTGGATTCCTTTCTCTTTGGGGCCATCAGCAGCTCTGGAGCGAGGGGTCCGAGACAGGAGTCACCCTGCTGTTCAGAAAGCAAGGAAGGAAATGAGTAAAAATAGCCTGCTTCAGCCCTGAAGAGCAACTCAGAAAACCCCATCTCATGAGGCGGAAGACAGTCCACCAACCCCTTTATATTTCTGGCAGACAGATTTGGGGGGCCGGGTGGGACTCCAGAGGTCTTCTTGACTGGCCCATTTATTTCAAAGAGAAGAAAATGAAAGGCCAGAGAGGGTCGTTGGTTTGCCCAAGTAAGTGGTGGGTGGAGGTCTAAACCAAAGGCAGCTGGCTTCAGACCCCCAAGCAGAGGAGAAAATGGGTCTTGTTATTTTGGACCCTTTTCTCTTTTACGGTTATGTCAAGTTCATTTTCAGAGAGTACCTGGCCGGGTCACCATAAGGTCCCAGTAGGATCACTTTGAATGGGAGAGTGTGGGAAAGAGAATCCTGTCAATCTTTGCCCTTCTGGAGTATTCCTAGTGGAGGGGATCCCAAGTATGGGACAAGGGCTGTCCTACTAAGCCAGAGCAAAGAATGTGGCTTCAGAGGTTTCTCTCCTATTTTAGGGACTTATGAAATAAGGTGGCTCAGGAAAGAAAGTTTTTGGCCTAGGCATTGGGAAATCTAGTCCCTGTTCCAAATCACTTTTTTTGTGTTGTGACTCAGTTTCTCAATCTGTTATTTGGGTATATTACCTCCCCTACTAGCCTCCTACCATTCTTGTGATGATCAGATGAGCTAATGGATATGAAAGCACTTTGGGGAAAAATCTTTTTAAAACCCCAATAGAAACATAAGGAATTATAGCCAGAATTATCAGTCAGTCATAGATCACTGGGACTGGAATGGATCTTTCATTTTATAGAGAAGGAAACTGAGGTTTAGAGGGACACTGGCATACCCAAGGCCACACTGGTATTAAATGTAAGAGCTGGGATAGGCTAGATTAGAGGGTGGTAGGTTAGAAACTGACAGGTCCCTCGAGGAAGATGAATGAAATTTAGGGACAAGATCAGGGAGGGCATCCCTAAAACACTGGAATTGGACCTTGGAGATCATCTCATCATTTTACATATGGTACAGCTGAGGCCTGGTGAAGTTAAACAATGTTCCTGGGCCCACACAACCAGAGACTAGATCAGGACTTCTTGATCTGGGGTCCATGACGCTGTTTAGTATTATTTCTTTTCTTTTCTTTTCTTTTTTTGGTGGGGCAATGGGGGTTAAGTGACTTGCCCAGGGTCACACAGCTAGTAAGTGTCAAGTGTCTGAGGCTGGATTTGAACTCAGGTCCTCCTGAATCCAGGGTCAGCACTTTATCCACTGCGCCACCTAGCTGCCCCCTGTTTAGTATTATTTCAATAATATTTCAATATACTTGGCTTCCTTTGTAATAGAATGTATTTTATTGTATGCATCTAAAAACATAACACACAGAAGGTTAAATCGAATAATTTGGGTTTCCTAACGGGATTCTTTCCATTATACCATATACTCTTTGACCTTTGGTCAGTCCAGAACACTTTCTGGTTCTTTCTGGCTCTTTCTGTCCGCCAGACTGTTCATTCCTTGGTCCCCTTCCTTCTCCCACCCACTCTGGGATGCCTGACTCCTTCTCTGGCCTTCCCCCATATCTAGACATTTCCATACTTGGAACATTCCAGGCCAGAAGTTTCCATTTCCCAGGTGATTGGCACCTCCCTTCCTGTGACCTGAGGGGTGGGGAGCTGAGCAGGCCTCCCAGAGCCCCGCGTCCTACACCATCACAGACTCTGCTTTCCTGACAGCATGGCTTGACCCTTGCTGGTGTCATTCTTGGTGGTATTCCTTCTTTGCCCTTTCTCAGCCCCACCCCTAGGGTGAGGGAAGCCGGTGGGTTACTCTAGTTTTGGGGGTTGGCCCCAGTCCCAGGATACGGATGTTGACAAGTAGCCCTGGTTTGGAGAATGTCCCTCCAAGCCCCCCAGTGCAAGGGGCTCAGTTGACTGCCTTAGAGCTCTTCCCTTGTCGCTGCCTATGGCTTCCTTGGGTATTTCCAGTTACTCTGCCCTTCAGGTTTTTCCTTAACCATGCCTGTTAAAAGGGACTCCTTGGGGCAGCTAGGTGGTGCAGTGGATAGAGCACTGACCCTGGAGTCAGGAGGACCTGAGTTCAAATCCAGCCTCACACACTTAACACTTACTAGCTGTGTGACTCTGGACAAGTTACTTAACTGCAGTTGCCCCACCCCCACTCCCCCCACCAAAAAAGAACAAAAAAGAAAAGGGACTCTTTGTTTTTAGCCCTGACCAATACTTATCATCCAATATTTCTGCCAAGCCCCCTGTGCTCCCAGCAACACACTCTGACACACCTGATCTGTCCACTACATCTCCTCCCTTCATCCTGGAAGAAAAGGGAACGTGGGATTCCTGAAGCTAGTGTCCTTTCTCCTCCCCCTCCTTCCATGGTTTCTTTCAAACGCTGACCTCTTCTCACAGGGACTATGTATAGCCCACTGGTGGTTTCCCCTTCTCTCTGTTTTCCTTATCTCTGTTAGGCACTGTTCCTGCTGAGAGGCCCTGCCTACCTTGTGGGGGCCAAAGAGGGTGGTACAGCACCAGGGAGGTGCTGCAGCTCTATTCTGCCTGGGTCACACCACATATGAGGACTGTCCCAAGGAACTTGGGGTATTGAATTTGGGGTTTTTTTGTTGTTTGTTTGGTTTTTTGCTGGGCAATGGGGGTTAAGTGACTTGCCCAGGGTCACACAGCTAGTGTCAAGTGTCTGAGGCTGGATTTGAACTCAGGTACTCCTGAATCCAGGGCCGGTGCTTTATCCACTGCGCCACCTAGCTGCCCTAGGAGTATTGAATTGGGAGAAGGGAAAAGGTACCATAATTGTTAATTTGAGGCTGACTCTATGATCCCATTTGGTGTGTTTTTGGCAAAGATACTGGAGTAGGTTGCCATTTCCTTCTCCAGCTCACTGTATACAAACAGGGTTAAAGTGACTTGCCCAGGGTCATACAGCTAGGAAGTGTCTGAGGCTGGATTTGAACTCAGGTCTTCCTGACTCCAGGCTCTGTGCTCTATCTACTGTGCCACCTAATTGTCTATACCATAATAGCTCTCATCAAGTATCATAAGGGAAGGATTAGATTTGCTCAGATTGGATCCAGAGGGCAGAACTAGGATGAAATGGGGAAAGATTTTAAGAACCAAATTCAGACTTGCTGTAGGGAAAAAAAACACACAAGTCTAACGAGAGTTTTTCCAAAATGAAGATATTTCTTGGGTAAGGATTCAAGCAAAAGCTGATGGTTGAAGAGATGGAAATGGAAAGTACTTAACAGTCATCTAGGTCTGCATTTTTATTTCACAGATGAGGGAACTGAGACCAGAGAAGTTACATACAAAAATACTTATAGCAGTCCAAGGTCACATAGGGATGGCTAGGTGGCGCTGTGGTGCACAGAGCACTGAGTCTGGAGTCAGAAATTAATTAAGGTAGGGTTGTCATTTCTTTTATATTGGCTCAGTCTACCCATGAACAATCAATGTTTCTCGTAATATTTCTTGGGCATCTAGGTGGTGCAGTGGAGAGACCACTGGCTCTGAAATTGGGAGGATCTGAGTTCAAATTTCACCTCAGACACTTACTAGCTATGTGACCCTGGGCAAGGCACTTAAACTCAATTGCCTTAAACATCTGATACACACACACACACACACACACACACACACACACATATATATCTTGCCACTGGACCCAGATGGCTCTGGAGGAGAGAGTGAGGTTGATAACCTTGCACAATCCTTCTTCACTTAAATCCAATTCATTGCAAGTCATGATACCACCCCAATGTCATGGTTCTCTTCAAGAATAAAGGACAAACAACAACAATAATATTTCTTATTTATATCTGGCTTTGAGTAAAGAGTACTTTGTTCACATAGTTCCTATGTGTCTTGGCAGCTAGACTCCCAATTATTTTATACTGTCTAGTTATTTTACTTTTTTTGTGTGTGTGTATAAGGCAATTGGGGTTAAGTGACTTGCCCAGGGTCACACAGCTAGTAAGTGTCACCTAGCTGCCCTTCTCTAGTTATTTTAAATGGCATTTCTCTTTCTCTTGCTTCTGGATTTTGGTGATAATATACAGAAATGCAGATGATTTGTATGAGCTTATTTAATATCTCCAACTTTGTTAATTGTTTGTATATATTTGTTTATTTTCTTCCTCATTAAATTATGAAATCTTTGAGGCCAGGGACTGTCTTTTGCTTCTTATTGTATCCTTGGTGCTTAGCATATAGTAGGCATTTAAATGTTTACTGGTTGATTGATTGTTTTAATTAGTTTTTTAGTTGACTCTCTAGGTTCTCTATATAAACCTTTGTATTATTTATAAAAAAGTGAAAGTTTTGTTTCCTCTTCACCTATGCTTATTTCTTTAAAATTTTCTTGTCTTACAGCTATAGTTAGTGTTCCTAGGATGATATTAAATAGTAATGCTGATAATAAATCAATAAATATTTCTTAAGTTCCTACTACATGTCAGGCACTGTGCTGAGTACTGGGGATACAAAAGGAGGCCAAAAAAACCAGTCCTTGGGGCAGCTAGGTGGTGCAGTAGATAGAGCACCGGCCTTGGATTCAGGAGTACCTGAGTTCAAATCCGGCCTCAGACACTTAACACTTACTAGCTGTGTGACCCTGGGCAAGTCACTTAACCCCAACTGCCTCAGTAAAAAAAACCAAAAACCAAAAACCAAAACAGTCCTTGTCCTCAAGGAACTTAAAATCTAAAGGGAGAGACAACATGAAAAAATATATATATACAAACTGTATACAGGATTAATAGGAAATAACTGAGAAAAGGTACTGGAATTAAGAGAGGTTGGAGAAGGTTTCCAGAGAGATTAGGGCAGGATAGGTAGTTTTGTTTTTGTTTTTTGTTTTTTGTTTTTCGTTTTTTTAGTGAGGCAATTGGGGTTAAGTGACTTGCCCAGGGTCACACAGCTAGTAAGTGTTAAGTGCCTGAGGCCGGATTTGAACTCAAGTTCTCCCGAATCCAGGGCCGGTGCTCTATCCACTGCACCACCTAGTTGCCCAGGATAGGCAGTTTTAAGAGACATCAGAATAAATTTTCTTAAAAAGAATTAAAAGGAGAGAGAGAGAGAGAGAGAGAGAGAGAGAGAGAGAGAGAGAGAGAGAGAGAGAGAGAGAGAGACATCAGAATAGAGATGATAATTAAATCCATGGGAGCTACTGAGATTACCAAGTGAAGTTGTTGTATAGAAGAAGAGAAGCAGGCCCAGGACAGAACCCTATGGGTCACCTGTGGTTAAAGGGGGTGATCTGGAGGAGGATTCAGCAAAGGAGGCAGAGAAGGAGTGGTCAGAGAGGTAGGAGGAGAACCAGGAGAGGGGGATATCCCAAAAATCAAGGAGTAGAGATCAACAGTGAAAGGCTGCAGACAGGTGGAGGAGAATGAGGATTGTTTTACTTGTGATCTGATTGGAAAGGCTTCAGGTTGTCTCCATTTCAGATAATGATGTTTTTTAGTTTTAGATAGATACCACTTATCATTTTGAGGAAAGCTCCAGTAATTCCTATGCTTTCTAGTGCTTTTTGTTTGTTTGCTTGTTTTTGTTTTTGTTTTTGCAGGGCAATGAGGGTTGTGACTTGCCCAGGGTTACATAGCTAGTAAGTATCAAATGTCTGAGGCTGGATTTGAACTCAGGTCCTCCTGAATTCATGGCTGGTGCTTTATCCACTGTGCCACCTAGCTGCCTTCCTTTCTAATGCTTTTTATTTGTTTTTGTTTTTGGTTTTTTTTGCTTTCTAATGCTTTTTTAACAGGAATGGGTATTGTATTTTATCAAAATTTTTTTCCATATCTATTGAAATAATCATATGATTTCTGTTGTTTTTTGTTATTAATGTGGCCAGTTTTGTCCATAGTTTTCCTAATGTTGAACCAATCCTGTATTCCTGGAATAAATACAGCCTCGTTATAGTGTAGGATCTTTGTAATGTATTGCTGTAATCTCCTTGCTATATTTTATTTAAAATATTTTCATCAATATTCTTTTTTTTTTTTTAGTGAGGCAATTGGGGTTAAGTGACTTGCCCAGGGTCACACAGCTAGTAAGTGTTAAGTGTCTGAGTCCAGATTTGAACTCAGGTATTCCTGACTCCAGGGCCGGTGCTCTATCCACTGCGCCACCTAGCTGGCCCTATCAATATTCATTAACAAAATTGCTCTATACTTTTCTGGGATTGTCCATGATAATAATGGCCAACATTTATATAGCTCTTTGTGGTTTGCAAAGTACCATGTAACTTATTTGATCCCCATTTTAACCCTGTGAGATGCTAATTATCTTCATTTTACATGAAGAAACTGAGGCCCAAAGGAATTGAGTAGTCTGTCCCTGGTAAAAAGCAGATGTCAGAAATGGGATCCAAAGTCAGGTCTTTTGACTCCAAATCCAGTATCCCTTGTTGCTTTTGGTTTTGTAACTCTGCTTCAAGCCTCCTTGGAAGTCATCATAATCCATCGTCCATCATCCCCATCCCCATCCCCATCCCCATCCTCTTCTTCTTCTTCTTCGCAGGGCAATGAGGGTTAAGTGACTTGCCCAGGGGTCAAGCATCTGAGGTTAGATTTGAACTCAGGTCCTCCTGAGTCCAGGGCCAGTGCTTTATCCCCTGCGCCACCTAGCTGCCCCTACATATTACTTCTTTCCCCGTTGTTGGTGGTCCCCAATACTGGCTTTACTTGCTGTTCCTCACACATGATACTTCATCTCCCTCTCTGTATATTCTGGCTGTCCTTCATGCCAGGAATCCTCTCCCTCTTGGAATCCCTAGCTTCCTGTCAAGACTCAAGTCAGTCACCACCTTCTGCAGGCCTTTCCCTTCTAGGTTACCTTATATCTACTCATATGTATCTTATATATACCTTCATATGCACATGTTGCCTCCCACTATTAGAATATAAGCTTCCCGAGGGCAAGGAATGTTTTCCTTTTGTCTTTTTCATCCCCAGTGTTCTGGTGCAGTGCCCAGCACATAGTAGGCATTTTATAAATACTTGTTGATAGATTGGTTGTTTGAAGCTCTCAAACTAGAAAGGTGATAGTGACTTTTTCTTGTTTAAAATCTGAAATGAACTGAGAGGTGGCGGTGGCTGGTATCCTGAACTGGAAGGAACTAGAATTAAATGCTCAATTCGTGGGGGGGGGGGGAGCAAGGAACGATTTAAAGCTTTTATGATTGATGGCCTCTGGGTGTGAATGTATGTATATTTACTGCAGTTCTTGAGCCAGGATGTGGAGGGCTGGAGGAAGAAATAAATCGTACTTGGTATGACATTTTCACAGGGTCAGAATTTTTATGGTGACTTGGCTCAGTCTTGTAAAATTCATTCAACTGTGGTGGAAGACTGGAGGCCTGTGCCCCTGCTCTGACAGTGGCTGTGGGACAGGGAAAAAAAAAAAAAAAAAGAGGCTCCCAGCCTATTTCCAGGAGAGGAACGCATAAGGGACTGGATTTGGATAGGAGTAAGAGACTTTTATCGGCAGCTAGGTGGCACCATAGTGCACAGGATACAAGGCCTGGAGTCATGAGTTCAAATTTGGCCTCAGACTGCGTGACCCTGGGCAAGACACTTAACACGGCCTCACTTTCATCACCTGTAAAATGAGCTGGAGGAGGAAATGGCAAAACACCCCAGTATCTTTGCCAAGAAAATCCCAAACAGAGTCATGGAGAATTGGACACAACTGCACAACGACCCTAGGAAAAGCCTAGAAAAGTATGAAGGGGAAAAGGTGTGACCCTGAATCTGTGACCCTTCCACCCTCCTTGTATGGTAGCAATAGAAGTGACCAGTAGAGAAAGCAGGGAATCTCTTATTCGAAGTTTCCATGGAATAGGAACTGGACTTGTGATTTCACTGCTCTATGGGGCTTCTGCATGAAGAAGTTCCCTTCCCCAATGAAGTCTGGCACCTTCTCTGAAATCAATAATCTTTTCTTTTCTTTTTTTTTTCAGGGCAATGAAGGTTAAATGTCTTGCCCAGGGTCACACAGCTAGTAAGTATCAAGTGTCTGAGGTCAGATTTGAACTCAGGTCCTCCTGAATCCAGGGCCAGTGCTTTATCCACTGTGCTACCTAGCTGCCTTGCAACCAATAATCTCAAAGAATTGCCTAGAACAGTGGTGTCAAACTCTTCATGTTTTCTTGGCAGAGATATTGGAGTCGTTTGCTATTTCCTTCTCTAGCTCATTTTCAGAGGAAACTGATGCAAACAGGGTGAAGTGACTTGCCCAGGGTCACACAGCTAGTAAGTGTATGAGGCTGGTTTGAACACAGGAAGATGAGTCTTTCTGACTCCAGGTCCAGCTTCTAGCCACTGCACCACCTAGTTTCCCCTTTCTAGATCATCTATCTAGTGCTAGCCTCTCATGTTATATATAAAGGGGCCAGGGGCTTATGTAGCAAAGAGCTAATTACAGAAGGGAATCTAGGAAATTGAAAGATCAAATGAACAGGCATATTATGTGCGTTTATCTCAAGCCTTAGAAAAACTCAGCTTGCCTTGTGAGGGATACCTTGCCTGTACTCTAGGGCAAGAAGAGTTCAATGGAATTTAATTGCTCTAATTCAGCTAAGAGTCAGGGCTGAGGACCTTCTGTTGAGAAGAACTATTTCCGGACTTTTTATATTCGTCTGACCAGTCCTTGACAGAAAAGCCAGGACAGTTTTGTGAGGTTGATTGGAAAGGAAGGGAAAGGAAAGAAAAGAATGGGAAGGGAAGGGAGGGGAGGGGAGCACTAAACCTAAGCCCCTTCTCCACTAAAGGACATTTGCTTCCCAAGGATTTGTTCCTTTCTCTTGGTAGCATGGGAGTTGATGGTAGACTGTCCTTGTTTATGTATGGAATCTGAGAATGATCCTGCTTCACAATTTCTTCTTGTTACTCATGGTACTATTCTGTTTCCATTAAATATTCCATTGTTTGATTTTAGGTTCCTGATTTGTATGTTGGAAGAGTAGGCACCAGATGGAGATACATTTCTCTTCTACATTGAACCTAACATGTGATTAGGAAGTTGAGTGTGATTCCCTTTACATACAATTGAACAAACTGAGACCTGTGAAAGGTGAACTTCATTCATTCATTAATGGAGAGGTCAGTTATCCTCCCCAAATCCTTCAAATTTTCCCAGAACCCACTGGGAACCACTGGTTCTTAACCTCACAGATTTGGAGTAGGGGTGGGAGACGAGATCTATGAACATGGATGGGAAAATGATATCTTTATTTCAGTAGAACTGATTTGCTTTGTGATCCTATGTATTTTTTTTTTGTGGGACAATGAGGATTAAGTGACTTGCCCAGGGTCACACAGCTAGTAAGTGTCAAGCGTCTGAGGCCAGATTTGAACTCAGGTCCTCCTGAATCCAGGGCTGGTGCTTTATCCACTGCACCACCTAGCCACCCCCGATCCTATGTATTTTTTATGTATTTTGAAAGATTATGGATACGATTGCTCCAAAAAACATCCAAATAACGCCATAGGAAAATGCCCCAAGCAGCAAAACTCACAGATGAATGTGCTGAAATCATCTTCTAACCAAGAATGGCTTGGAAGGTTAGAAGGAGAGAGCTGCTGTGCTGATACAGGAGTTGAGCCCAACCCCACAGTCACCCTGACACAGATCCAGTCCCAGGAAGGCCTCACCAGAGAAGCAGACCCCCAGAGCCTCTGAATCAGCTGAAGCATCAGTGTTGTCTGGAACTAAGCTCACAGTTTGGTGAGTGAGCTGAGCCCTGGGCAGGGGGGAGACTACAGGGGTCTATGCTGGTGCTAAGGCAGAACTTGGATTTTACACCCCTGCTGAGAACCAGGAGGTAGGCTTGAGTAGCAGTGGCCCAGGTGGGGGAGGTGCACAGGCTCCTCAGAGCTAACAAGCACAACATACAAAGCTGGTTGATTAGCAAGTTGGTCTGGGGTCATCTAAGGACCAAAGAACAGGCCTGGCGAATGAAGAACCTGATTCTCCTTAAATCATACCACCTGGGGCAGCTAGGTGGCACAGTGGATAGAGCACCGGCCCGGGAGTCAGGAGTACCTGAGTTCAAACCTGACCTCAGACACTTAACACTTACTAGCTGTGTGACCCTGGGCAAGTCACTTAACCCCAATTGCCTCACTTAAAAAAAAAATCATACCACCTGGGACTTCTTAAGCTTGGGATACTGCAGCCTGGAAACAGTGCCCCATTTTAAGGAGCTAAAAGTCTAGTAAAAGAAAGGCAAGATGAGCGGACAGAGAAAGGTGAGGACCATAGAAAGTTTCTTCAGTAACAAGGAAGACCAAGGGGCACCCTCAGAGGAAGATGTCAACATCAGGGCCCCTATATCTAAAATTTCCAAGAAAAATATGAATTGGTCTCAGGCCATAGAGGTGCTCAAAAAGGACTTTGAAGATAAAGTTAGAGAGGTAGAGGAAAAAATGGAAAGAGAAATGAGGATGATGCAGGAAAGACATGAGAAAAAAGTCAACAGCTTGAAAAGTCAAATTGGCCAAATGGAAAAGGAGGTACAAAAGCTCTCTGATGAAAATAATTGCCTAAGAATTAGGATTGAACAAATGGAAGCCAGTGACTTTATGAAAAACCAAGACACAATAAAGCAAATCCAAATGAATAAGAAAATAGAGGGCTATGTGAAATATCTTCTGGGAAAGACTGCTGACCTGGAAAATAGGTCCAGGAGAGATAATTTGAAAATTATTGGTTTACCTGAAAACCATGATCAAGGAAAGAGCTTAGACACCATCTTCCAAGATATTCTTGGGGGAAATTGCCCTGAAATTCTAGAAGAAGAAGCTAAAATAGAAATGGAAAGAATCCACCGATCACCTCCAGAAAGAGATCCCAAAAGGAAAACTCCTAGGAATATTATAACCAAATTCCAGAGCTCTCAGGTCAAGGAGAAAATATTGCAAGATGCCAAAAAGAAAGAATTCAAGTACTGTGGAGCCCCAGTCAGGATAGCACAAGATCTAGCAGCTTCTACATTAAAGGACTGGAGGGCATGGAATATGATATTCCAAAGGGCAAAGGAAATGGGATTACAACCAAGAATCACCTACCCAGCAAAACTCAGCATTATCTTTCAGCAGAAAAAATGAGACTTTAATGAAAAAAGAAGACTTTCAGATATTTGTAATGAAAAGACCTGAACTGAATGGCAAATTTGACTTTCAAATACAAGACCCTAGAGAAGCATAAAAAACTGGAGTTGGGGGACATGCCTGGGGTCGTACAGTGGGCAACTGTCTTGTGTCTGAGGCTGAGTTTTGGCTGGGATCCTCCTGGGTCCAGGGGTGATTTGTCCACTGTGTCACTTAGCTAGATGATAACATCTTTAGGGTTAAATTGAGGGGTGAAGGGAATTCACTGGGGGAGGGGAAAGGGCAGAAGTGAAATCCTACATGAAAGTAACAGGAAAAGACTTGTGGAATGGGGGAAGAGATGGGAGAGGAGCAGGGCAGTAAATTAATTTTATACTCATCAGAAAAGGCTCAAAGACCTTAAACTCATCAGAGCTGCCTCAAGGAGGGACTAACAGACACACCCAACTGGGTGGCGTAATCTATTTAATCTGGGCAATAAATGAGCCTAACACTCATCAAAATTGGCTCAAAGACCTCGATCTCATTAGAATTGGCTCAAGGAGGGAATAATGTACACACTCAATTGGGTGGAGTAATCTCTCTAACCCTGCAGGAAAATAGGAGGGGAAGGGGATAAAGAGAGAGGGGCAAAAGAAGGAAGGGCAGAGTGGGGGAGGGGACAGACAGAAGCAAATCCCTTTTGAAGAGTGATAGGATGAAAGAAGATGGATAATAGAATAAATATCATGGGGAAGGGAATAGGATGGAAGGGAAACAGTTAACAATAGTAATCATGAAAAGAGAAAAGGGGGAAAAATTGTACAAAAAATATTTATAGCAACTCTTGGTGGAGGCTAAGAATTGAGAATCAAGGGAATGTCCATCAATTGAGGAATGATGGAAAAAGCTGTGTTATATGATTGTAGTGGAATGGTCTTGTGCTACAGGAAATGACAAACAGGATGATCCCTGAAAAACCTGGAAAGACTAATGAACATCGATGTATAGTGAAGTGAGCAGAGCTGGGAGGACATTGTGTGTAGTGACAGCAGTATTGTTTGATGAACAATTGTGAATGACTTAACTCAGCAGTGCAATGATCCAAGACAATCCCAAGGAACTAATGAGGAAGCTTACTATGCACCCTTATAGAAAGAACTGATAAAAAGAACACTTGTGGATTGTACATATATAACCTGATTGTGATCTTGTGGAGGGGGGAGGAAAGGGAGGGAGGGAGAAAAATTTGGAACTCTAAATCTTATGAAAATGAATGTTGGGGGGCAGGTAGGTGGTGCAGTGGATAGAGCACCTGCCCTGGAGTCAGGAGTACCTGAGTTCAAATCTGGCCTCAGACACTTAACACTTACTAGCTGTGTGACCCTGGGCAAGTCACTTAACTCCAATTGCCTCACTTAAAAAAAAAAAAAGAAAAAGAAAATGAATGTTGAAAACTACCCTTACATGTAAATGGAAAATAAAATAAATGTTTGTTGCTGAAAATATTATGCTGAGAAGGGGTCCATAGGCTTCTCCAAAGATTGCCAAAGGGCTTCATGACACAAAAAGATTAAGAATCGCTGTCCTAGGTGTTGTCTGGTCTTTCAGATTATTTACATATAGGTGTTTCCCACCTTTTGCCCTTTACTTAATGATGGGAGGTGAGGTAGAGTCTGTAGAGAATGAGTGGTTTGCTCTACCTGTTGCCCCTCCCCCACCACCACAGGGGTGGGGGTGGGGGGCTTGGTGAGCATGCTTCTGGAAATGAATGATGACATGTAGCAGAGAGCTCCTGTCCACAGTTAGGAGCACGAACAGGCATTCTTCGATTATTTCCCTTATGATTACTGTTGTTAGAGGGGGTGAGGTGGCTGATACCAGGACTCTCTTAGTTCAGGTTTGATTTGGGGATGAAATGAGGCACCAGGAAGTTTACTTTGCCCCAACACAGCAAAGATCCAGTGGCACTTGTTTTCATTTTTAGTACACATGGCTTCCCTCACCTCTTTATGGAAATGCATCTGGTCAGTAGGTCAGAGGATGCTGATTCTTCTTTTTTTTTTTTGGTGGGACAATGAGGGTTAAGTGACTTGCCCAGGGTCACACAGCTAGTATGTGTGAAGTGTCTGAGGCTGGATTTGAACTCAGGTCCTCCTGAATCCAAGGCTAGTGCTTTATCCACCGTGCCACCTAGATGCCCCCAGAGGATGCTGATTCGTAAGGTTTTAGGCACCCACCAAGCTGAGAGGCCTACACTCCATGTGGCTGGGACTTTGAATGCTCTTGGGCTACTGGGAAGCCGAGTCAGGTAAGTGGTGTCCATCAGCCTGTGGATAGCTTGGTCTCCCTTTAGGGAAAGCTAATCTCTGTTATAGGAGAGAAGGAGGAGGGACCTAAGGTTACCCCATATTGGAGGTGGGGGGTGCCAATAAGGTCCTGCGGGTAGCTTTGTTATTTTGTAGGGAAAGCTAATCTCTTTCAAATTGGGGTAGGAGCAGGCATGGGCAGAATCCAGTTTTGGGAGGAATGTTGGTAGATATTGACCCATTTACAACTGCGTAGTGAAGAAAAGCCTTTTAATCAGCTACTGAACTGGAACTTAGAGGGTGCAGAGAAAAGTCTTTGACAACAGAACGATGGTCCCCTTTTATGGTGCTGATCAAGTCAAGAATGGCCACTGGCACCATCTCCCTTCTTACCTGAGTTGCCACATGGCCCAAACCACATGACATCTTTGTGTCTTTGTTCCTTCTTGCTCTTGGGGGAATGAGTATTGAGATGGAGTAGACCAGGCTGTGATCTTGTGGCCTTCAAAAAGTTGGATGAGTCACCTATCTGTACCATGAAGGGATTAGACTAGGCACTGTATCTCTTCCCTTTCTTTTCTTTTTTTTTTAGTGAGGCAATTGGGGTTAAGTGACTTGCCCAGGGTCACACAGCTAGTAAGTGTTAAGTGTCTGAGGTCGGATTTGAACTCAGGTACTCCTGACTCCAGGACTGGTGCTCTATCCACCGTACCACCTAGCTGTCCCTCTCTTCCCTTTCTCTCCAAGGTTCCTACCAACTTCAGACCAAGGCTATTCTGAGATCCCATCCAGCTCTCAATAAAACGCAGCTCCAAGAATAACCTATGTGAGCCAGCCCGGCAATGAATCTACCTAGCAGCCAAGAGGCCATCTCCTGCAGGCAAGAGAGCACATTTTCCAGGGCCGTGCCACTCCCTGAAGTCAACTTTTAGAGAGAATTTTTTAGTAACCACTTCGAGGTTGAACTCACTCTCCTCAGGGCCCAAGGTGGTAGAGGTGATGGTGTGCCTTTATTTAGGATAATGTGTCTCCTGTTCTTGCTGCATCTTCTCAGTATGTATCCCCTAATTGATGTTAATTGCTTATTGATGATATTGAAGAGATATCAGTGTAAGGGGTAAAATGATCATAATCACTGGTGATGATATTGGGTGGAACACATTGGATGGGACCTCAATCCAACAGCATTAGGAGACCCCTACTCCCCTCAGGGGTACCCTTAGGACCCTGAGGGGAGATGTAATTAGCCATGTTGTGGGAACCCCAGCTGCCAATGTGCATATATGTTGGGGTAGTAGGTGCATAGTCTCACTACAGTTAGATCTACATTTCAGTTTTCAATGTGGTTATAGTTACTCATTCCATTGTTTACTTACACATGAGTGCAAAATGAGAAACCATACCTCTTTTGGAGGAAGTGGGGATCACAGGATCATAGATTGAGAGCTGGACTGGATCTCAGCATAGCCTTAGTTTGAAGTTGGTAGGAGCTTTGGAGAGAAAGGGAAGAGAGGCAGTGGCTGGTCTAATCCCTTTGTGTTATAGATAAAGAAACCAAGGCATGACTTGACCAAAGTCTTAAACAAAACCACTAAACTCATCTCCAAGGTCAGCAGGATTGCTTTGAATGCTTCTGCTATGGAGGGATCAAGTGCTAATTATTGGAGCATCTGAGGTTTTAGGTCAAATGTGTGATGCAGTAGAGTTGTAGCTGGGATTCTTTTGTGGATATGGGTTGATGAGTTCTCATCTAACTCTGAAATCGGTGATTCTGTGAAATTTGTGGGGAAAACATCTAGGCATCAGTTGAAACTTCTCTGGGAAGATTCTTTGAGAGACCTGAGCCATTCAACTCATCCCCAGAAACACTCTTGAATTCTAAAAAGGCAGCAAGATGATTAATTAAATGTTTAATGTCAATTAGTGTAGCACATTAACTTTGTAGGTCAAGTTTATGATACAGTAGAGTTATTTTCCTTCACTAAAGTCTCACTAATAATTTATCATTATAGAGTCGACCTTAGCAAAGCACATTCTTTTATATCTCTATAAGTTGGAAGAGTTTTAATTAGTCTGTCAATGCTGTACTTAAGACAGTGTGTCTAAGACCCCAGTAACTAAGTTCAGAGAGTCTCATTAACACATTGGGTACCTGATAGAATGTAAACTACCTGAGGGCAGGGCTATTTCATTTTTGTCTTTATAGCCCCAGCACCTAACACAGCGCCTAGACTCTGTAGACTGTAAGCAAGCTCCTTGAGAGTAGTGACTGCCTTTTGTCTTTTTTGTTTGCTTGTTTTGTTTTTTTGGCTCCCTAGTGTTTAACCCAGTGCTGGGCACATAGTATGCACTTAATAAATGCTAGCTGACTGATTGAAACATAATAAATACTTGTGGGTTGATTGATTGACCTGGAAATGAAGGTTTTGGTCATAGCAAATATGCAACTATCTACTAAAGTGGAAAAGGGTTGTAACCTGCATCTGGGAGTAGAATTTAAGGTCTAGCTCCAACACCTACTTAGTAGGGTGCCTGGCACTGAGTAGAAACTTACTAAGTCCTTGTTAATTGGATCATGGGATGGCAGATCTAGAATTGGAAGGGACCTCAGAGGTCATTTAGTCTAACCCTCTCATTGAAAACAACTTTAAATTTCTCTTTTTTTTTTTTTAAAGTGAGGCAATTGGGGTTAAGTGACTTGCCCAAGGTCACACAGCTAGTAAGTGTTAAGTGTCTGAAGCCGAATTTGAACTCAGGTACTCCTGACTCCAGGGCCGGTGCTCTATCCATTGCACCACCTAGCTGCCCAACTTTAAATTTCTCAATGAACAAGCATTCATTTTCTCTACCTCTCAACTGAATCTCTCTCCCACTGGAAAAAGAAAAACAAAAGCTCTGTAACAATGATGTATAATCAAGCAAAACAAACAACCACATTAGTCATGACCAAAAATGTCTGCCTCATTTTTCCAGTCTTGAGTTTATCACCTTTCTGTCAGGACCACCCTTGTTTGTTTGACAGAGGTAGAAACTGAGGCCCGGGGAGGTTAGGTGATTTGACCAAAGTCCTACAGGTGGCATCAGAAGTGAGATTTCAATCCAGGTTCTTTGATGCCAGGGTCTATGCTTTGCTCTCTGCCTTGCCATCTCAGAGCCTTGAAAGTACTGAAATAAATTGTTTATAGCTCATGTACAGATATATAATGGTAAGTAAGCGGTGCATTGGTTAGCGTGTCAGGCCTGGAGTCAGGAAGACTCCTCTTCTTGAGTTCAAATCTGGCTTCAGACACTTACTAGCTGTGTGAATCTGGGCAAGTCACTTAACCAACCCTGTCTGCCTTAGTTTCCTCATCTGTAAAATTGAGCTGGAGAAGGAAATGGCAAACCCCTCCAGGATCTCTGCCAAGAAAACCCCAAATAGGGTCACAAAGAATCGGACAAACAACAACATAGACATACAGATGAGGAGATGGAGATTCCCAGCACATTCTTTGGGAATTCTTAACTGACTCATCTTACTTGAATCAATCACTGTCTTACCCTCTCCAAAGTTTCCAAATCAAGACCTTTCTTCACATGTTTCTAACATAAATTTCACCCTGAGCTTTTCTCTTTGTATCTCCTTCAGTGCCTGAAACAGTGCTCTGTTTAATCAATATTTGTTGACTTGAACTGAATTGAACATTGGGGTTCCTTATATAATCAACAGGTGTAGTCTATTTCACTGATGAAGGCTGGTTCCCTTCATAGGTCTGATATTGCAAAAGGCAAGAGATTTGCATCTTCTTCTTCTTCTTCTTCTTCTTCTTCTTCTTCTTCTTCTTCTTCTTCTTCTTCTTCTTCTTCTTCTTCTTCTTCTTCTTCTTCTTCTTCTTCTTCTTTGAGATTTGCATCTTCTACAAGGGAAACCCCCTAACCAGGAAGTGCCAAGGGCCATGTCTATCACCTCTTCAGGGAGTTCACCACCTTGTCTGCTCAATTGAATTGACCAGACAACTCCCATGATCACCCCCATCCCCACTTCATACGGATTCCTGGACCAGTTTAGTATTCTGATTCTCCAAAAGCTAGATCAGAATTCTCTGGATACTCTCTCTCTTTAAAAAAAAAAAAACTTATTTATTTATTTATTTTTGCAGGGCAATGAAGGTTAAATGACTTGCCCAGGGTCACACAGCTAGTGTCAAGTGTCTGAGGCTGGATTTGAACTCAGGTCCTCCTGAATCCAGGGCTGGTGCTTTATCCATTGTGCCACCTAGCTGCCCCACACACCTGCTTTTTTTAAAGCACTCTCCTCCCTATCATTTCATTTTAGCCATAATTGAATCCTGATGTCTCCTCCCTGTGACCCACATGTACCCCCTGCTCCAGTCAGGCTAGGTTCCTCGTTGTCTCTTCCCCAGCTCATACTTCTGCAGCCTTCTCCTTCTCAACTTATCTGAATATTGCCTGTTTTGAAGAGCTAAGCTCATGTTGTCTTGCTTCCTCCAGGAAGCCTTCCCTGATCTCCTCAACCCACTTTGGGCTATTTTCTCCTCCTGCCCTTCTTGTCTTCACCCCTTCATTAGCCTAAACTGCTCTATTTTGACACTTATGTGTGGGCATCTTCCCCTCCCCCCCAACTAGGCTAGAAGGTCCTGGAGGTTACAGTACTCTTGACTCAATTTCTCTGCCTTCTCCATGGGGTGAGCTAGCACAGGGCAAGAACATGAAAGCAGCTCAATAAGTTTTCACCACACAGTATATTAGTAGGTCACACAGGATTCGAACTCAGGTCTCCTGACTTTCAGTCCTCTGTATCATCTTCTTCTGGATACTTGGAGTTGTCCAGGCAGGGCTTGGACAAGAGCAGCCCTGGCTGCTCTCAGCTTTCCCCCACACCACATACCGGCTGCTCTGACTTTTGACACCTTCTCACCCCACCCTTAGGTGGCATGGGGAGCTTCTTTCCTAAAGTGAATACAAGGGAGTTACTTCTGGATGAGAGAGCATTCCTCTTAGGTTGCTGGCGTGCCTGGAGTCTGTCATGGCACCAACATACGAATTGTCATGAAATTCTGTTTTCAGCAGGACATCACCCTGCTCTAGAATCTGCAATAACTCCCTACTTCCCATTCAGAATGGCCAAACTCTTTTGTTTGGCATTCAAGGCCTCCCCTATATGAGTATTCCCATTCTTTGGTACCTGTCAGGCAGGTCTCCTCATAGTCCCACTATACTCTGTTCTGTCTCTGCTGCCTTTCCCATGCTAATTTTCTCAACCTGAATGCCATTCCTAAGCCCATCCATCCTACAGTTTTTGTTTAGCTAAATCCTATCTACCCTTTGAAGTCAAGTCACCTTCTACCTCCTCCATGGAGCCTTCTATGACTATTCCAGCCCAAAATAACACCTGGATGTTGGGAACACAGTTGATCCCTTAACTGTTCTCCACATGGGAAGCCAGGGCTCCAAGCAGCTTGTAAATTTCTCATGGGCAGGGGTATCTTTTTATTTTTTGTTCTCCCCTCCCCCATCAGTGCCTAGGACAGTGCTGGCTATGCATCTAGGTTGCTGTCCGGCTTCAATGGTTTTAAGGGAGGGGATCCCAGACTGGGAAGGGAGGGACTCTTATGGTGGGAGGGAGGCCACACACTCCATAAGCTGCAAGGGGTTGCAGGAGGTCCAGGCTGTCAGCAAAGCTCTGGCTGCTTTAATCTGAGATTTATCAGCATAAATTGGGAGGCTAGATAAGACCGGCCAGGAAAATGATCAATGTGCAGGTGAAGTGCACCATGCCATCAAAGAGAGAGAAGAAGTCTCCCAGGCAGGAGGGCCCTGACTAGGGCAGCCTCGATCACAGATGCAGGTGTTGGCTCAGTGGCTCGTGCGGCTCCATCAGCTTCTCAGACCAGGTCTGGGCCCAGCCTTGTCCTCCACAGTATAACCTGGGAGGTGGGAATGGTGTCTTATCAGCAATGGGAGACCCAGTGGCCACTGAACACTTTATCCTAGGGAGGGCCCAGAGGGCAATCAAGTGTCCAAGAGGAAGGGGTCCCTTGGCAGAGGTCCTGTACAGTGTGGGTCCAGCAGGGATGTCCACTTGTATTTGAACAGTCTGATGGCTACAGATCCAAAGCCTGGTTCGGGGCAGGTCTCTGCAGAGCTGCAAAGGACACTGATGCTCAACAGGAGATGATGAGCTGGTTAGCAAGGGCCTGGGGTGCCTGGGCCTGCTCCAAAGGCTGCTTCTGTAGGAGTTCACAGCTAGCCAGTGTCTGGTACAAGGCATCTAGGACTTCGAAGGTGTGGGCCTTCTCTACGGGAGAGAACCAGGAGGCAAAAGCACAGTATGACATCAGGGCTGAGACCAGCAAGCCCGTAGGGTAAGAACTCTGCCCCCCCTCCCCCAATCAAGCAATCTACAAGCATTTATTACTGCATCCACTCTATGTCAGGCACTGGTGATATAAAGACAGAAGCCAAACAAATTCTGCTCTGGAAGACCTTGCAGTCTAACAAAGGGAGACAACAGGTACATATGGAGAAGGTGGTACTTGGGTTGAGCCTTGAAAGAATCGAGGGAGTCCAGGAGGTGGTGAGGAGGAAGGACATCCCAGGGAGCAATATCGAGGCTAATTTGGCTGAACTGTAGCATGCACAATGGAGAGGAATTCATAACAAGGCTGAAAAGGGAAGAAGGGGCTATGTTGGGAGGATTTTAAAGGCCAGGGGATTTTCTATTTGGTCCTAGAGGTAATGGGGAGCTACTGGAATTTATTGAGGGGTGGGTGGGTAATGACATGGTCAGACCCGTTGATTGAGGAAAATCACTTTGGATTGAAGGATAGATTTGGAGAAAGGAAAGACGAGGTAAGGAGACTAATTAGGAGGCTATTGCAATAGTCCAGATCTAATAGCACTTATCATATTCTGTCTTATATTAATGAAGGTCTATGTCTTCTGCACCTTCTGAGGTGTAAACTAGCTGAGTTGTAAACTCCATAAAGACTGGAATGATTAAAAAAATAATTAATTAATTTGGCGGGGCAATGAGGGTTAAGTGACTTGCCCAGGGTCACACAGCTAGTGTCAAGTGTCTGAGAAGCCAGATTTGAACTCAGGTCCTCCTGAATTCAGGGCCAGTGCTTTATCCACTGCACTACCTAGCTGCTCCTGTGGAACGATATCTTACAGTGTCTTGTACAGGTTTATGATAAAGGTTAGTTGAACTGAATTATTCATTTTTATATCTCTCATGATCCTTGGCATAGAGTGTGGTCCTCAATGAATATATTATTGAAAATATGGGAAATTTGGAAATGTTGGAGGTTCAGGGTGGACCTGAGGGGAAGAGGAAGAGACTGTACAGGTCCTGGCACCTTGGAAAAATGCCTCTGAACCTCCTGGGTCTATTTCCTGTTATGCCTCCAGGCTGAAGTGAGCTTAGCCCCAACCAGGATTCAGCTTCCCCATCTCCCCTCTTACCCCTGCCATACCCTCCTGCTGCTGCCAAAGCAGATCCACCAGCCTGCCCAGTGCTACTGGCCCAAAGCATCTTAGAGAACAGTAGGAGATTCTGTTAGTTCTGGTGCCAACAGGAGCCACATGTGGCCCTGGCTGAGAAGGGGCAGGGCTTACATTTGGTCAAGATCCTAAACCCACATTTGGGTTGGATTTTGGGCAGCAGGTTTTCCTTGGTGGGGGGCTGGAAATGACTAGCCTGTAGAAGCTACACAGAAGGAGGGGGCCTCTTGTTTTCTTTTATTTAGATTCTCTGGACCTCCCACTCCATTCCCCTGCTGCTGGGAGCTTCCTCTGGGACTCCTTCTTCCCCTCCCTTCCTCCATTTCTTCCCCTTGTATGCAGATTTTTCTGCAAAACTAACAACAGGAGGGAGGTAATGTAGGGTGATGAATAGAAGAAAGCTTCAAAATCTGAACTTTCAAGGAAGTTTGTCCTAGCTCTTGCCAGATTTTAATCGTCTCCATTTCAATCTCTTTCTCTTCCTTCCTTCCTTCCTTCCTTCCTTCCTTCCTTCCTTCCTTCCTTCCTTCCTTCCTTCCTTCCTTCCTTCCTTCCTTCCTTCCTTCCTTCCTTCATTAATTCATTTATTTATTTATCTATTGATCTATTTATTCATTCATTCATTCTTTTATCCACTTATTTATTTAGTCAATCCATTTCTTTGAAGAGAAATGTTTAAGTTTTCAAAGCACTTTCTGGTTTCATCTTATTCAATCCTCAAAACACCCCTAAGAAGAGGTGGGGTTGAGAATACTAGCCCCTATTTCACAGATTATAAAATCGTAGATCTAACATTTGGAAGGGACCTCAAAGGCCACCATCTATTCCTGGGATTCTTAACCTGGGATTCACAGATAGATCCTAAGGGATCTGTGAATTTGTTTTAAAAAATATTTCGACAACTCTGTTTCCTTATGATTGGTTTCTTTTGTAATCCCATGTATTTTATTCTATTCATTTAAAGACATTATTCAGAGAAGTGGCCCTTAGCTTTGTCAGATGGCCAAAAGGGTCTGCGATGCAAAAAATGGCCTCAGTTTTCAGATGAGAAAACGGAGGCTTAGAGAAGTTGAATGACTTGTCCAGGGTCACACAGCTATTAAGTGTCTGAGGCAGGATTTGAACTGGGTTTCTCTTGTCTCCAGATCCAGCATGCTGTGCTCTATGCCATGCTGCCTTCCAAGGATCAGGAGGGCTTAAGATGAAGACAATGGTGACCACTTATGTTATTTTCATTTATACAGCACTTTAGGTAGCCCTAACAATAAAAACGAGGGAATTTAAAATATGAAAGCTCAGAGATGATCTATGGGAAAAGCCTTCAACCTGATAGGAGGGAAAACCGTACATGTCTATAAGGAGCTGGGACTAAAAGGCTCTGACATCCAATGGTTCTCTTCTAGGATTCTAAACCCAATACAGGTCCTTTTCTTCCTTCCTTCCTTCCTTTTTTTTTGGGGGGGGGGGTGTTAATGAGGGTTAAGTGACTTGCCCAGGGTCACACAGCTACTAAGTGTTAAGTGTCTGAGGTCAGGTTTGAACTCAGGTCCTCCTTAATCCAAGGCTGGTGCTTTATCCACTGTGCCACCTAGCTGCCCCTGGTCCTTTCCTTTCACCATCAGTGCTGGATGGTGGGTACAAGTGTAATGCACCTAAGCATTCTTAACACAGTCCAAGCTTCCATCATGAATTGGTTGCTTTCCCCCTCTCCCTCCTCAATGCTCCAGGCCAACAGCAGATGGAGACTTTGCTAGTTAATAATGTTAAGATGTAAGAATATAGGGAAACCTTTTACTGGAGTCTTGGAATGGGGGGCAGGGGCAGGGTAAGGGTTAGAGACTTGGTGGGGGGAGGTTTGGGAAGGGAGAGAAGGGCATCTGGCCAAATTGGAGGGGAATTGAAAAGGACCCTAAGTCCTTGGTCCACCTCCCCACTCTCCACTTCCTGCCTTGAATTCAGGGTCTGTTTTGTAATGGAAAACTCCAGTGCTTGTTACAGCTCCAGGGAGACCTTAGCTGTCATGCTCAGAAGCAGAGCAGATAAGCCTCTAGCTTCCTAATATGACCTAGGACCCAAACAGTTCTGCAGGCTTAATTCAAACTTTGATTCTGAATGTCTATGGATTGTTTTTCAGGCAGGTCTCTTTCAGGACCAGGTTATTATTGTAGGAACCTGATCTCCCCTGCTCCCATCTCTACCCCCACCCCTACCCTTTAGCTTTACCCTTCAGAATAATAAGGGACAGAAATGATTTTAATTACCAAGGAGTTTTCCTACCATGTTGGGGGTCCTGACAGGATTCCAAGGTGTTCAGCAACATTTTCCCCAAGACTCTTTTTGATATGTTCTTAAAAAGGAACAAACACATGGAACAGATCATTCTATAGAACACGTCACCATCACATCATTTGCATGAGAAGCATGGTATAGGGCTGGATCAGAGTCAAGAAGACTAGGGTTCAGACCCTCCCTCTCCCTCCCTCTCTCTCTCTCTCTCTCTCTCTCTCTCTCTCTCTCTCTCTCTCTCTCTCTCACACACACACACACACACACACACACCAGCTGTGTGACCATGAGCAACTCATTTAACTTCTCTGTGGTTGGGTTTCATGACCTCTAGGTCCCTTCCAGTTCCAAACTATGCTCTTGCACATCACATTATCTCAGAATTGGTAGGACCTTAGGAGCCATTTAATCCAACCAAGAGCTGACCGAAAGTCCCCTCTACAACACTGCCAACAAATGGTTCAGTTTTTTTCTTGAAGTGGGTCAATGAAATAAGGTCTCTGGCAGCAACAAGAGATCCACATGGACTCTACACTCACATTTAAACATACACTTCGGTAGGTAGTGGAAAGAATGGGGGGCTAGGAGTGGGGAGCCCTCAGTTCTGATCCCAGCTCTCCCATCAAATTCAGTGCTCTTCTAACGGTGCCAACATGCTGAATAATGAATGACCGAAGAGGTGAAAATGAGCTAGGTTTAGAACTCAGGTGTCTGGTTCTCTTTCCAACAGACTTCATGCTGCCTCCAGTGGGGACTGAACGAGACTCAGTAAGTATTTCTATGTTCTAAGTGGATGATGATGGCAGGAGGAGCCATGTTCTGTTGGCATACCAAATCCCGAAGCCTCTGGAGAAGCTGGAGGACGTCCATCAGCTTTTCTTCCACCAGGGACAGCCGGACTCGCTCCGTCTCGAGCATTTGTAACTCCATCTTCAGCAGCTCACTCTCTTCTGCCTTCTGCTGAATTTCACTGAGAAGTGGCTCCTTCACCTGGCCAGAGACAAAGGAAATTCAGCACTGGAGCTGTCCAGCAATCCAATTCATTTTGTCCCCTTTAGGAGATGCTGTCATCCCTCTGGGCCAGTGGCCTTTTGGTACTTGTTATTGTGAGGGTGGGGTAATTGATTTACTGGGGGGGGGGGGGAGGGAGGGAGGGTTGGGATAAGGATACTGAAAGCTTAGATGGGGGCTACAAGAATATTTTTCGGAGCTCCATGGTCACATCTGACCCTCCCAACTGCTTGGAGGTTGGGAGGGCAGGGTGGGACAGGAACTGAGATTCTTCTTTTATAGATGAAGAAACTTGGGTGTAAAGGGAGAATGACCTGCCTAGGGGAACCTACAAAGTTAGTGGCAGAACTGATCCTACAACCTAGGCCTCCTGGCAGAGGGTTCTTTATTCCCTTATACCAAATAGCCTTTCCGGATTTTCTTGAACCACATGGGAAACACTGAGTCTCTAATCTGAGGGAACATGGGTTTGAGGTCTGATGACTGGATCTGAATCCTGATTCTGCTACTTTTTACCTGGGTGGCCATGGGAAAGTTATTTGGCTTCCTTGGCCCTCAGTTTCCTTCTCTGTAAAATAAAGAGTCTGGACTAGGATAGCCTCTGAGGTCCTTTCTGGCTCTAGTTCTATGATGCTATCCATGGTCCTCTCCTCTGGTTTCATCTTCTCTCCTCTGGTTCCCAGGCAAAAATTGGTTCCAACAAGTCCTTGTCAGAGGCCTTGCCCCTGCAATCCCATAGCCCCACCTTTAATTCCCACTATTTTTTTGTGGCTATGGCTTTCATTCCTCTCCTGGGCCTCACCAGAGAGTTCATTTCACAGTCCAGTGATTATTTAAATGTTTCTAAAGAGGAGATTACAACACTCAGAGGAAAAGAGAAAAGGAGAGTGACTTAAGCAGACAGAAAAGATTTTTTTTTTTACTGCTTGAGGATGACAGCCTGTGAGGGCAAGTTATCACCAAAGGATTTACTTTGTTCAGTGAATAGGAGCCAGGGAGCCAAGAAGAAAAGGGAGGTATGGGAAACTAAAGAAGAAAGAAAACAGAGGCATGTGAGCTGAAAGGAAGACTTCAAACGTGCCCCTTCTTGGGGGGCCCCTGAGCCATCAGATGCCTACCTTCCCATTGTAAAATAATCCCTAACCACTGGCACACTGCTTTGTGCTTCACAAAGCATCTTCCTGTACATTGTATATATCTATAGCTTAAAGTTGGACAGGGCTTTAGGGCTCTCTATAAGGTTTATATACAGAGGCAAGGGGAAGAAAGCTGGCTTTTGAGTCAGGAATGTCTTTGTCCAATCTCTGCCTCATATCGGCTGTGTGGCGAGTCACCCGACCTCCCAATGTGCAGGCAACACTCCAAGACCACAAGTGCAGATGGACATTGGCAGAGGGAGTTTCTTCATTGGAAACTACCTATATTATTAACAAAATTACTTTTAAAAACATGGTAAAAAAAGGAGCAGTAGCTCACATTTCTAAAGTATTTTCAAGTTCATGTGTTTTCCTTATAGCAACCCTGTAGGGGTGGATTATTAGCCTCATTTTACAGATGAGTAAATTGAGGCTTAGGAATGAGACATATATTTTGGGGACATGGCCAGTGTGGAAATTTATTTTATTTGTGTATATTTGTTACAAAGGGGGTTTTTTATGAGGGAGGAAAAGAAAAAAGATTTTTGTTAGCTGAAATAAATTGGAATAAAAAAAGAAACTGAGGCTGAGATGATCTTAGGACCATCTATTTAAAGCTTGAAGGGACTTCAGAGATGATCTAGGTGAACAGTTCTCAATTTTTTTGTTCCCTTACACTCTTTCTTTCTTTCTTTTTTTTGTGGGGCAATGAGGGTTAAGTGACTTTCCCAGGGTCACACAGCTAGTAAGTGTCAAGTATCTGAGTTCAGATTTGACTCAGGTCCTCCTGAATCCAGGGCTGGTGCTTTATCTACTGCGCCACCTAGCTGCCCCCTATTTTTTCCCTTCCTTCCTTCCTTCCTTCCTTCCTTCCTTCCTTCCTTCCTTCCTTCCTTCCTTCCTTCCTTCCTTCCTTCCTTCCTTCCTTCCTTCCTTCCTTCCTTCCTTCCTTCCTTCCTTCCTTCCTTCCTTCCTTCCTTTTTCTTTCTTTCTTTCTTTCTTTCTTTCTTTCTTTCTTTCTTTCTTTCTTTCTTTCTTTCTTTCTTTCTTCCTTTCTTTCTTTCTTTCTTTCTTTCTTTCTTTCTTTCTTTCTTTCTTTCTTTCTTTCTTTCTTTCTTTCTTTCTTTCTCTCTCTCTCTCTCTCTCTCTCTCTCTCTCTCTTTCTTTCTTTCTTTCTTTCTTTCTTTCTTTCTTTCTTTCTTTCTTTCTTTCTTTCTTTCTTTCTTTCTTTCTTTCTTTCTTTCTTTCTTTCCCCCTTACACTCTTAGCAATTGTTGAGGATTCCAAAGAGCTTTTGTATATGTGGGTTATAGCAATTGATATTTCCCATAGTCAAACTAAAAACATCTTAGTATTATTATAAAAATTGTTCTGACCTTGCAGATTTCATGAAATGATCTTGGGGACTACCAGTGGTCCCCCTACCACACTTTGAGAACTCCTGCTATACTCCAAACCCCTCATTTTACAGATGAAAAAACCTGATACGTTTAGGATAAAACTCACACTGGCATTCTGAGCTTGCCCCACCCTGGCTCCCACTTCAGACCTGGTCCACATTATTTCCCTTGATATACTTTAGGATCTGGCCAAATAGTCCTACTGTGATGCCCAAAGTCCACATGGCATCTCCCCTCTGCTGGTCTTCACCCAGGCTTTCCCTCATGCCTGGAATGTGCTCCCTTCCCATCTCTAGCTTCCTCCTCCATGAAGTCGCCCCCACCCACCCTCCACTCCCTTTTCACATTATTTTATATTTATTTTGTTGTTGCTGTTGTTCGATTGTTTCGGTCGTGCCTGACTCTTTCATGATCCCATTTGGGGGTTTCTTGGCAATGATATGACAGTTGTTTGCCATTTCCTTCTCCAGATCATTTTGCAGATGAGGAAACTGAGACAAACAAGGTTTAAGTGACTTGCCCAGCGTCACACAGCTAGGAAGCATCTGAGGCCAGATTTGAATTTTGATCATTCTGACTGTAGGCCCAGAATTCATAAATGAGTGCATATTGTATATTTCAGTAGAATGTAAGCTTCTTGTGGGGCAATTAGATGGCACAGTAGATAGAGCACTGGCCCTGGAGTCAAGAGGACCTGAGTTCAAATCTCACCTCAGACACTTACTATCTTTGTGACTCTGGGCAAATCACTTAACCCCAGTTGCTTCAAACATCCAGGGCTATCTCCAGTCATCCTGATATCTATCTTGCCACTGGACCCAGGTAGCTCTGGAGGAGAGAGTGAAGCTGGTGACCTTGCACAGACCACTCTCACTTAAATTCAATTCAGTGAAGGTCATGACATCACCCCGATGTCATGGTCTTCTTCGAGAATGAAGGACAAACAACAACAACAAACTTCTTGAGAGAAGGGACTGCTTCACTTTCATATCTCTATCCCCAGGGCCTCCCATAGTGCCTTGCACAGAGTAGGTACTTTATAAATGTTTGTTGAATTGAATCCTGCCTATTTTCTGCAGCTGCAAGAAAAAGAGACCAACTACCAGATCACAAAATAGAAAACATCATTGCTAATTAAATTCATATTTCTTTGAACTGAAGCCCTCACATGCAATCATATGACTGCTATTTGTCCCCACGCACCATATTTCCTATTTTTTTTATTTTTTTTACCATATTTCCTTTTTAAGATTGTACTTAAAAAAAGATTGTACTTAAGAAAAGATTGTACTTAAGTTTTTTCTTGATAGAATTTTAATTAACAATTTTTATTGATAAGACATTTAGTTTTTATGTCATTTCCATTTTAAAATATCTCTCTCCTCATTACTGTGCCAAAGATCTATGTAAGTAACAAAGAATAAAAACGAGAAAGAAATCAATTCAATAAAACTAACCAAGACCGTAGCCAAGTCTGAAAGGAGATACAGTGTTCCACATCTGTCGTCTCCCACCTCTGTAAAAAAGGGAAGGAGGTCACCACCAAATTTCAGTGGGATGTGTTTAAAAGGATGATAATGATTTTCATTTGAAAACTGACTACTGTTTTGACTGGGTTACTCAATGCCTTGGGTCTTGGATTTGGCAAAAACAAACAAATGAATCTATCCATATTTTTTTCTCTCTCCTTCCTTCCCTCCTTTCTTTCTTTCTTTCTTTCTCTTTCTTTCTTTCTTTCTTTCTTTCTTTCTTTCTTTCTTTCTTTCTTTCTTTCTTTCTTTCTTTCTTTCTTTCTTTCTTTCTTTCTTTCTTTCCTTCCTTCCTTCCTTCCTTCCTTCCTTCCTTCCTTCCTTCCTTCCTTCCTTCCTTCCTTCCTTCCTTCCTTCCTTCCTTCCTTCCTTCCTTCCTTCCTTCCTTCCTTCCTTCCTTCCTTCCTTCCTTCCTCCCTGTCTATTCTTTCAAAAGTTCTTAGGTAGCTGTCTGGCAGGCAAGTGGAAAATGTAGACTAGACCATTTGAAACATTTCCTTTGCTTCATGTGGTTGGTCAAGTGGGGATGCCTTGTAAACTAAAGGGACAAAGAAGAAATGCTTCCTTATGTAAAAGGTGGGCCAGGCTGCCTTGGGCGCCTTACCTCCTGGTCACCAGTGTCAAGCACCTTCACGTCTTGCCCCATGTTCCCTAGCTGCTCCGTCAGAGTGACGATCTGCTCCCCCAGCTCCCCCAGGGCGCTGGTGTGTTCATCACTCCCAAAGTGGCCGAAGTAGGACATGAGCTTCTTGGCCGTTTTGTCATCACACCTGCACAAAGAGAGAAAGCCATACGGTGATGGGAAGCTCCCTCTAGGTTCTGCCCTGGCCTCCTGGTTTGGGTCCCTGTCTTTGTGTTAACAGGGGCCCCTACTGAAGTCACTGTCTCCTATCTCTCTCCCTGTTTCCCCCTACCCCACCTAACCCCTGACTATGTGTAAGGCAGGGTGGGGTAATGGATTGAACGTTGGACTTTGGGAAGTTACAAAGTCCTTTCCGGCTCATTTGTGATTTTGTGAATCCTCCCTCTTCCCTTATCCAGAAAGCCCTCCCTCAGGACAACGAAGAAGAAAAACAATAGAGCAGTTTAGCAAAATTAACCAATCCATCGACTAGGTCTGGTAGTATATGCCCTATTCTACACCCATAGCCCCCCCCACCTTCACAAAGAAAGAATGATAAGCTTTACTAGATAGTTTCATGAGATGCTGTGGCCCAAACACGGCTTCACTATAGTCTGGTAAGTGGAGCAGCAGACTTGGAGTCAGGAAGACCTGTGTTAGAATCTTGTCACTGACACTTACTTGCTGTATAACCTTAGGTAAGTCCCTTAACTTCATGGTTCCCCAAATTTTCCTCATCAGTAAAATGGGGATAATGACTGCACCTACATTACAGGGTTGTTGTGAGGATCAAATGAGATAGTATATGGAAAGCACTTTTAAAACCTTAAAGACCTCCACAGATGTTAGTTGTTATATTGATAATACTATCATCATTGGAATAATATGAATCACCTTTATTATATGAATAATAATAACTAACATTTATGGAGCACTTTAAAGTTTATAAATTGCCTTGCATATATTGCATTATCCATTTGGTCCTCATAACATCTCTGCAACATAGGAAGAACAGGTGTTAACCCTACTTTATACAGGAAGAAATTGAGGTTCATACTTATCCAAGGTGGCACAAACTAGGAAGTAGCAGATCTGTGATGTGAACCTGGGACTTCTGACCTAGAGTCTAGGACTTTTCCCAGTACATCCTACTGAAGGATAGTGTAGACACCAAAAGAAATGAGGATGGATGAGACAAATGTTTGGAAAGGGCTTTGAGATCCTTCAGGAAAGCTACTGTGTGAATACAGTTGGAAAGAGTCCTGATGAGGATGTTGGCAGGTCTCTCAACATGGCAGCTCATCTCTTATTACCTTACAGACTCTGCACTTGGCTTCTGCTTGTGGCCTCAGAGATTGGCATGGTCCATTCCTGGTTAAGCAGCATTATAGAGGAGCCAGTACATCAGGGTACATGGCTCCCCCATCCCTGCCCCTACCTGCAAACTGAAGGTCCAGACTTAGCTTAACTGGCTAGGTCTCTAGGAGAGGCAGTAGCCTCAGGCACAATTGAGAAGCAGGCAACTCGGGAAGTTTACCTTGGTCCTTTCTCTTTCTGTACCTGTCTCCTGCCTCCCAACACTAGGAAGCTCAGCATTCTTACACAGCCCTCTGGCTTCTCCATAAACTGCGGTGTAGTCTCCCCGAAACCTACCTCTCACCTGCTTACACTACCTTTGACCCAGCCTCCTTACTGCCTTCAAAACTCCTATCCATTAGAGCAGGTTGGAAAAGGATAAGAAATGCATCTTACACTCTATTGAAAATGTAGCTGCTGTGAACACTGTTCTCGTGGCTTCTCCTATTTCATTCACTCATTCAAGCAAGCAAGCAAACAGCTACTCTGTGCAGAGAGCACTGAACAAAGGGGAGAGAGCAGGTTTAGGTGAGGCACTGTCTGCGCTCTAACTACTTACTACTTGTTTCTATGGACAGTCTTGGGACTTGGAAGGGGAAGCGGTCATCTTGACCTGGGGTTCTGTATCCTCAGAGACTTCCTGAGAGGAAAGGGGCACAGTCTCTAATCCTGGGCTCCCCAGAGTTATGACCACCAATTTCTGTGAGAACAAAGGCCCCTTTCAACTCAATTTGACAATGGCTATTTATTTAAGAACCTAATATGTACAAAGCAATAGAGATTATAGGGTGATGGAAGAAGAGAAGGCCATCTAGTTCAACCCTTTTCATTTTTCAGATGAGGAAACTGAGACCCAGGGAAGTTAGATCATTTGCCTAAGGTTATAAGTAGTGGGTAACAGAACTAAGACTCAGGGCAGCTAGGTGGTGCAATGGATTGAGTGCTGGGCCTGGAACCAGGAAGAACCTGAGTTCAAATGCAGCCTCAGACATTTATTAGCTGTGTGTCCCTGGACAAGTCACTTCATCCTGCTTGCCTCAGTTTCCTCCTCTGTAAAATGAATGATCTGGAGAAGGAAATGGCCAAGCACTGTAGTATCTTTGCTAAGAAAATCCCAAAAGGGTACAAGAAGAGTTGGACTGAACAACGATAACCACAGACCTCAGAGTCTAGAACTAAAGCTCCTTCCTGGATAGAGAGACAAAAAAAGAAATAGCCACTGTCCACAAGGAGTTTATATTCTATGGGATCGGGGTGGAGTGGGAGGCAGAGATGACATTCTTTGACCGCACGATTCTAAACGAGACATACCCGCTCCCACAACTCGAAATGCGGGCCAGTAGCTTCTTCACTTCAGCTACCTGGCTCTGCTGCTCCCGAGGCCACTTTTCTTCCTCTTCATCAGAGGCTGCCTGACCCTCCACAGAGCGGAACAGCTGCTCATCTCCTGTAGGGAGAAAGAAGCACGCAGGGTTGGCTGTTAGAAGCCCAGGTCACTGGATCTGGTCATGTGAACACTGGACAGCTCCGCAGCCCTTCCCAGGGAAGGAAAGTGAGCTAGTGACACTGCTTTATTTGCTGGCTGAGGAACTGTCTCATTACCAGACAGAAAAGAGCAAGGCAGAGGACGAGTAATTTGCAGAAGGGGGATCTGCTGAGCTCAGACACAGGACCTAGAGTTTCCTTCTAGGCTGCTAGAGGATTATTGGCAATAGGAGGCAGGTGACTTACACAGCTCCATTAAAATGGCATAGATGATATCATCCAGGAAATGTGATCAGGAAAGGAGCTAGGCTTGTTGGTCATTAACCAGGAAGGTGGGATAGCAGATGGACAGCCTGGGTGCTGCCCTGGCACCCACGGAAGGTCCAAAGTCCAAGAGGGGGAATTCCCTGAGCATGGGATTGGAGTGCGGTAGAAGATTTATGGGAGGACAAGAATGAGAACTGAACAGGTGAGGGAATGTGATCTGTACCACTGAAGGGCATAGCTACATTGGGGAGAGCAAAGCTTCACTGAAGTCCTTAAGAACTAAAAGCAGAAGTATCACTGAGGGTGATTCAGACTCTGGAACCAACTTCTGGACAAGAACTAATTTCATTTCTGGGGACATAAATCCCAAGACTATCCCTCATAAGATGATGATGATATTGTTAGTTTACAACTCTCCTAGTATTTTCTTTTCTTTTTTTAGTGAGGCAATGGGGGTTAAGTGACTTGCCCAGGGTCACACAGCTAGTAAGTGTCAAGTGTCTGAGGCCGGATTTGAACTCAAGTTCTCCTGAATCCAGGGCCGGTGCTTTATCCACTGCGCCACCTAGCTGCCCCTCTCCTAGTATTTTCTTGCGATTAGATTTTGGGGGATCTGCTATGGGCAATACTCTGGCAGAATGTGATATGTAGCGACTGTGGGTTTTCTTTTGGATGTGAAGGTAGCACTTCTGTGGGCGTGGTGTTGAGTCGGCTACAAGTGGGACAGGTGTGTGCTGAGTCAACGCACACTCTTTTTTTTTTTTTTTTGGTGAGACAATTGGGGTTAAGTGACTTGCCCAGGGTCACACAGCTAGTAAGTGTTAAGTGTCTGAGGCCGGATTTGAACTCAGGTACTCCTGACTCCAGGGCCGGTGCTTATCCACTGTGCCACCTAGCTGCCCCGTCAACGCACACTCTTGACTGGTGCCCTCTTGTGGCCAGCTGCAGCAATTCGCTCCCTATTGAATGTGCCTGAGGGCATATGAGATCTCACACCAAGGTCCAGCGGGGATCTCATCTGTAAGGAGAGTGTCAACTTTGCTCCTGGCAGGAAAGCTGAACAAAGGCTACTTACTAGCAAAGGTTGGCAGCTTTACCAATTCCCTTTCAGTTTTGCTAAGTGAAGCTTCTAGGGTGATTTGCAGAGACCAGGGATATGATAAGAGTTGAATGGGGTTTCCTCACACTAAGTCAAATAAATGGCAAACTGGGTTCGGTTAAAAAGCTAGACAAAGGCTGAGGGCTTCTTTGGTAGGCTGGTTCTGAACATGGAACAGCTGATCTAGTCCTTGGATTAGCAACTGTAATTTGGGAGAGATCCAACAGGTGGCAACAGTGGAGACCTAGCAGAAGGTCCACTCTAGAAAAGTTGGCAGATGGTGAGGCATTAGAGAAAAAAGATGATGGTGGAACCCCAGCAGTTTGTAGCAACAAAGGAAACAGCTTGTAGTCTAATGATATATATCCCCAGACCAACAGATGACATTGGAGGCTCTTTAGGGAATCAAGCAGCAGAGAGGAGCTCCAGTGGGGATGTGGCCCTTAGGATCATGCATTGCCCTGGCTACATGCATGCGCTATCCCCATGTGTTTTCTTTCTCCCACTATGGAGAGGGGAATCTGAGGGAGAGGGTAGCCATGTGTTTAGGGGAAGGGTGATAATTTCTCTCATCATTTATTTTTACTATGCTTCTTATCTAAATGGTTTTTGCTTGGAATGAGTTCATCCTCTGTCTGGTTGGTCTGTTCAAAGAAACATGGGTGGGGGACTCATGAGCTATGCTTCTGCATGGGTCCTGACCCAAAGCCGTGAACCCAGGGTAGTTTTTTAGACAGTCTGTCTACGTAAGGGGGCTTGGGTTACTATAGCTTTGTCATTTAAAATTTAATCACTAGTGGATAAACTAGCACTTCCTCTCTTGACCCTTCAGAAAAAAAAGACAAAGCTGATCAGGTTCCCAGATACTGGTGGCTCAAAGGAGACAAAGGTATAATAATGCTTCACTACTTGGATGGAGCTGTGATCTCAGCATTGTGAGTACACCCGTCCATAGTGAAGATTACACCCTGTCCATGCCGTCTCATCTTGCACAAATCTTGTCTGTGCCATCCCACTGATCCCCCAAAGGTGGAGGGGAGGCCCATTCAACATGCTGGGAATCTTCCTCTTAGTCTTTTAACATTGCTTGGCCATTAGCGCCACAAACAGGTCATCTATCTGCTGTTCTTCCTCAAAAATCTTACCTTGATGCCTCATCATGCCCTAGAGGTGACCTCATGTTGTTGAGGGCTAAGCTGGTGGAACATAAGATGTGGAAGGTTTTGGTTTTAGTTTTGTTTTGCAGGGCAATGAGGGTTAAGTGACTTGCCCAGGGTCACACAGCCAGTAAGTGTCAAGTGTCTGAGGCTGGATTTGAACTCAGGTCCTTCTGAATCCAGGGCCGGTGCTTTATCCACTGTGCTACCTAGCTGCCCCCGATGTGGAAGGTTTCAGAAAAGCTTCCAATACAGTCCTTGCTGATGGGCTGTGTCTGTTATCTGAGGACTGGCTCATTTAAGCAAGGAGAGGTTTAGCATCAGTTCGCTGTCCATCATTTGTAATGACTTCTTGAACCAAAGCAACTCATAATAGGGATAAGGGAACAGACCTATGATTTCTTTGGTGTAAAGAAGAGGAGACTCCCTCCATAAATGCAGATTTTATAGTCTTAGAGAGTCACCTACAATATTGGGAATTGAAGCTAATGACTTATCCAGGATCACACAGTCAGCATCTCTCCAATTCTCCCAGGAATAACACTCAACAGTCATGATACTAATATTCAGTCACATTTCAATAACCCTTCACATTTTACTAAGAACTTTTTCCATTTTACATAGGAGGAACCTAAAGAGTTCAGGTGATCTTGTAGCTGGTGTGAGAGCAGAGATTCAAACTCAAGTTGACTCCAAGTTAAGGCATTTTTCCCCACTATGGGTGCAAGGTAAAGAACAGCAAGAAGAAAGAGGACAGGTCAGAATCTGGGGACCAGAAAAAAGTACTTCTTGGCAGGTCAGTGGAGCTCATCGGGGGTTTGTCCCTGATTGAGCGCAGAATACGGAGAAATGAGAAGGAAAATGAAGACATTTTGGGAAATCTGAGAAGGACCTGGGCTGGGAACAGGATGGACTCGTTGGACAGATGTGTGCCGGAGGAATGCAAGCACTGAACTTGAAATCAAGAAGATCTATGTTCTTTTCATACTGTCTCAGACACTTACTAGCTGTGTGACTCTGGGCAAGTAACTCAACCCCTCTGAGACTCAGTTTCCTCATCTGTAAAATAAAGAATTGGATGTAATGGGCTTTAAGGTCCTTTCCAACTTCAGATCTGAAATCCCATCTCCTACAGTAAGTAAAATGTATTCTATGAGCTAGATTTTGTTTCTACCCTCGATTTCCATATCATAGAATCATAAATCTCAAGAGTGGAGATGGGCCTTAGAGGTCATCTGGACAGATCTTTCACATAGGTGTTGGAATCTCCACCAAGTGATCAGTCAAGTTTCAACCTCTGAGTACTTTTAAAGATAGAAAACTCACTACATCACATTGCAAGAAAGTTTTCCTATATACTAAGGCTGAAATCACCTCCCTAAAACTTCCTCTCCCTGGCCTTCACTTCTGCTTAATGGGGCTTGGGAGAACAACTGTGTTCTCTTTGCCTCATAAAATTAATGTCCTGTATTGAGTCTATGCCCTTATAATATCCTAATTTTTTATGGTCTCTTCTCCAGAGGCCTAGCCTGCAAGTAACCTGTAAAAGACAAAGACTAAGGAAAAGATTGGCAGTTGGAGGAAAGGCTATCTTCCCAGGGGTATGCTAGAGGCAGCTCCCACGAGCTCACCAGAGCCAACTGTTAAATTTATAGGGCGATTATTATACTTCAGAAATGGACAAATGCCACAAATCAGGGCTTGATTTATTGTTTTGTTGATTGTCTAGACTTATGAAATTAATGGAGAAAATGCTAATAATGCAAATTAAACTAAAAAGTGCATCCTATATACACTCTCCCTTCTCTACCAGAACCGGTTGTTAAATATTTACCAGCACATCTCTATTCCTGAGGTTGTAGCTATGGGGAGCCAAGCCTTGGGAGTACCATCTATCACTACTATCCTTTAATCTTATTCATTCATCCATCTATCTATCTATCTATCTATCTATCTATCTATCTATCTATCTATCTATCTATCTATCTATCTATCTATCTATCTATCTATGCAAGGCAATGAGGGGTTAAGTGACTTGCCCAGGGTCACACAGCTAGTAAGTGTCAAGTGTCTGAGGTTAAATTTGAACTCAGGTCCTCCTGAATCCAGGGCTGGTGCTTTATCCACTGCACTACCTAGCTGCCCCTATCACTACTATCCAGAGAAAAGTCATCCACGTGAATTTTGTCCTCCTTTTCCTCTTGCTTTAAGCTGCTGATCTCAAAGCCACAACGCCCATGAATCTAACCTTCATCAGCATAGCTGCAGCTTATACTGTTTTCTGCAGCTCCTGCCCCTTCGGGGGGAGAGATTCCATCTGGCTGCCCAGGAGAAGAAGCCCTTTCAGTTTCAGATTCAGCATCTTCTTGTGGCATTTTCTGATCATTCATTGGGGTTGGTAGTTTCCTGATCTCTGACCTGTAAACCAAAGATAAAGTAGGAGGAAGAAATAGATTTTGTCAGACTCAGGTAGATTTCACACCATATCTACAGGGAAATGCAATTGTTAAAGAAAACTGTGCAGAACTAATATTCTGCCATCTATCCTTTCCCAACTCCCTCATGGGATGCCATTCTCTGGGCTTTGGATGGCCACACAGCTGGGGGTTTCCTTTGGTCAGTTATTGCTATTTCTCATGCCAGGGACTGTGTAATCTATAGGTATTGTCTAGCTCCCAAACACTCTTATTTTCATGAATATGGGAACATGCAATCAAGCCATAGGTTTTATTCAACATATTATGACTGCCTGAGTTTCTTTGGGGATTAGTTGATTTGTAAGCACAAAATAAGGAGGTTCCACTGGTTTGAGCTATGAATTTTCTCCTGGCTCTTAACATTCTATTCTTTCTTCTAGCTCTGATTTTTTATGTTTTAACCTTTTTTTTCCAGCTCTAATATTCACCATTATAAGCTTTTACATCTATCCCTTCCTTTATATGTCCATTGCTGACACTCTAATTCAGAATCCCATGACCTATTGCCTAGATTATTGAAATTGTCTTTTTAAAAATAATTTTTATTACCTTTTTTTTTTTGCAGGGCAATGGGGGTTAAGTGACTTGCCCAGGATCATGCAGCTAGTACCTTTTGTTTTAATATCACCTACATTTCCCATTGTAT
This sequence comes from Dromiciops gliroides, assembly GCF_019393635.1. Classification (NCBI taxonomy): domain Eukaryota; kingdom Metazoa; phylum Chordata; class Mammalia; order Microbiotheria; family Microbiotheriidae; genus Dromiciops; species Dromiciops gliroides. The sequence goes on along the minus strand of NC_057861.1, from coordinate 699,796,448 downwards.
TACCTCTACTCCCTGCCCCTCTGAGAGTCAGCCTTATTTTTTTTTTAACTTTTTTATTTTTTGGTGAGGCAATTGGGGTTAAGTGACTTGCCTAGAGTCACACAGCTAGTTAAGTGTTAAGTGTCTGAGGCCGGATTTGAACTCAGGTCCTCCTGACTCCAGGGCCGAGTCAGCCTTATTTAAAAAAAAATCTGTAAAACTAACATATATATGTATATATATATATATATATATATATATATATATATATATATATATATATTTTGTGGGACAATGAGGGTTAAGTGACTTTGCCCAGGGTCACACAGCTAGTAAGTGTGAAGTGTCTGAGGCCGGATTTGAATTCAGGTCCTCCTGAATCCAGGGCTGGTGCTTTATCCACTGTGCCACCTAGTTGTCCCCTAAGATTGACTATTCCCATCTTTTGTCATCTTTGCCAACTTGTTGAGTGTGAGGTGAAATCACTGATTACCTTGATTTGCATTTCTCTTATATTATTAGTGATTCAGAGCATCCTTTGATGTGGTTGTTAACAGCTTGAAATACTATAATTTGAAAACAGTTTGTTCAAATCCTTTACCTGCTTAACTGATATATCAGAAAGTCCCTAATGTTAGAGGACTGGGTTCAAATCCCACCTTTCATGTTTGGATAAGTCATCGTTGGACCTCAATTTCCTCATTTGTAAGATGAGGCAGTTGAATTGGATGGGCTCTGAGATTTCTCCCATCTTACTGGGGAATGACCTCTAGCCTTGTGTATTTCCATTAGAAGTCTTATATATCTTACATATCAGGCCTTTGTCAGAAATAAATTTGATGCAAAGCTTTCCCCCCTTGTTTTCCTACTTACATATACTTTGTTCATGCAAAAGCTTTCTAAGGGCAGTTTAACCCCCATTGCCCCGCAAAAAAACCCCCAAAACCCCAAAAACAAACAAACAAAAAGCTTTCTAGTTTCATGTAATCAAAATGGCTTATTTTATCTTTTTTTGTTGTTGTTGTTGTTGTTGTTGTTGTTGAGGCAATTGGGGTTAAGTGACTTGCCCAGGGTCACACAGCTAGTAATTGTCAAGTGTCTGAGATCAGATTTGAACTCAGGTCCTTCTGAATCCAGGGCCTGAGCTCTATCCGCTGCGCCACCTAGCTGCCCCTTATTTTATCTTTTGTAATTGACTCTATTCCCTCTTTGGTTAAGAATTCACTTCCTAAAAAAAAAAAAAATCACTTCCTAAATATAGTTTCAAAGGTATTTGATCTGTTTCTCTTCTTTTTTTAATGGCATGATTATTAATATTTAGGATTTGTATCCATTTTTATTTATTGTAGAATATAAAATAATACATTGGTATAAACTTCTTGTTGGAGAGGTCGTGGGAAAACAGGCACTTTAATGCATTATTGGGGAAGCTGTGAATTGGCCTGGCTGTTTTGGAAAGCTTTTTGGAACTATCCCCGCAAAGTCACTAAAATCCATACTCTTTGACTCAGTGATACCACTACTTATACAAAGGCAGCTCTTTTTGTGGTGACAAAGAACTGGAAACTGAGGGGGTGCCTGTCAATTGGGGAACAGCTGAACAAATTGTGATATATGGAATAACATTGTGCTGTAAGAGATGATGAAGGGGATGATTTCAGATAAACCTTGGAAGACTTGTGTGAACTGATACAGAGTGACGTGAGAAGAATTAGAACAATTTATGCAATAGCAACAACAGTAAAAAACAACAACACAACTTTGGAAAACTTAGGAACTCTGATCAACAGCCATGTTGAACAAAACATTCTGCCGAACTCCAGTTAGATAGGTGATGGGTTCAGTGCAGATTGAGAAATGTATTTTTTGGACATGGCCAATATGGGAATTTGTTGTGTTTGATTATACATGTTCATAATAGGGTTTTTTCTTTCTTTTTCTTTTTTTTTTTGGGGGGGATGATGGATATGGGAGGGAGATAAAATTAATTTCTGTTAAGTTAAAAAAAGACCAATTTCTGCCAAACTGTTTTCTAGTTTTCTCAGAAATTCTTGTCATAATAGGGAGTTATTTTTAAAGTGGTTTATCAAACACTGGGTTATTGAGTTCAATTTTTTCTGACCCTTCCTTGTCTAATCTGTTCCATTCATCTACTTTTCTATTTTTAAACCAGTACCAAATGGTTTGATGATTGCTACTCTGTAATCTAATTTGATTCCCAGAAGTTTTATCACTATTAGTCCTTTATAGCTACCTTTTTCATGATTTACCTTCAAAACCTAGATCTTTTGGTCCTCCAGATGAGTTTTGTTATTAATTTTTAAAATTGTCTGCTAATGGTCCTCTCCATCACCAGTCTTATCTCAATCAATCCTTTTCATAGCTACCGAAGGAATCTTCCTAAAGCATTAAATATGATTGCATCACTCCTCTGCTCAGAATTCTTCCATGTGGCTCTGCATTGCTTACAAAATGAAATGTGAAATCCTTAATCAAGATTAATTCAAGGGGGCAGCTAGGTGGCACAGTGGATAAAGCACTGGCCCTGGATTCAGGAGTACCTGAGTTCAAATCCGGCCTCAGACACTTGACACTTACTAGCTGTGTGACCCTGAGCAAGTCACTTAACCCCCATAGCTGTGCCAAAAAAAAAAAGATTTAATTCAAGACTTCCTCCAACCTAGTGTTCCAGTCTTATTTCATGGAACTTACTTCCCTTCACAAACTCTACATTCTAGCCAAACCAGGCTACTATTTCACCATCTCATCTTTCCCTCTCTTGCCTCCTTGCCATTGTACATTTTGCCACTATTTCCCACCACCCATTGACAGCTTTCCCTTCCTCCAAGACCCAGACTGAATACCACCTCCTCCATGATGTCCTCCCTAATCACCTCTCTCAGGATAGTCACTTCACCTCTTTTGATCTCAGTTTCCTCATCTGGAAAGTGAAGGGCTTGCACTAGATGACCTTTAAGTTCTCTTTCAATGCTAAATCTCTTATCCTATCTATTTAATTATTTTTTAACATGTTATTTATGGATGAGTCTTGTCACCTCCCTCTCTTCTGGGATCTTCACTAGTATTTCTATTACTCGGAGTTCAGTTTCCTGGTAGTGATCTCTTCACTTACATTGTTCTCTATGTGCATTGTTTTCTTGGTTCTGATTACTTAACTCTGTATCAGTTCATACGAATTCCTACGTTTCTCACAATTTCTCACAATTCCTCATATTTAGCAATTTTTCCTGCATAATAATATTCCATTATATTCATATACCATCAGGTTTATATCTCTCCAATCCCCAATCGATGAGTACCTGCTTTGTTTACAGTTCTTTGCCACCAAAATATGCCATAACTATTTTGGCATATATTGAACTTTTAGTCTTTGGATTCTATGAGACATATGTCTACTAGGGGGATTTCTGGAGGAATGTGTATAGTTTCATCACTTTTCTCACATAATTCTGAACTGAAATCTTTGCACAACCCCTCTCACAAAGAATGTTCCCATCTTTGTTGTTTTTGCTGATTTGCACACTGAGAGTTATCTTCATTTGAATTCCTCTTACTGTTAGTGACATGTTTCATGTCATCTCTTATAGTATGTAATTTTTTTCATAAAGTGTTTATTCATATTCTTTGACTACTGATATAATGGGGAATGGCTTTTGATTATATATGTGTAGATACACACATATTCATCTCTACACACATGTAAAAGCACATATACACACGCACACATGTATAACATATGTGTATACACACCCACACACATCCATGTCAATTCCTGGAAAGTATTTCTTTAGGTGGTCTCGCTTAAATAAATCCCGCTCAAGAGAACTGCTGAGAATTCTTCCAAAACCTTCCCTCAGTTTGCTGGGGCTGCTGAAGTCTTAGAAACCAAACTCCATACAAGTCTTTGTTAGGCAGCAAAGCAAAGCTGGCTGCCAAGAGGGATTGTTAACTCTCCTGGAGAGCTTTTGTTTGGCCCAACCCAGCTGCCATCCACTTCTAAAGCCACCAGGCCAAGGGCAGGGTTGTTCCAACAGGCCCAGCAGCGCTGGCAAACAATGGTCCAGAAGAAAACCATTATTCTCCCGTGCCTTTCTGTGAAGCTGTGGGGGTGGAAAACATACTTTGGATTTTTCTGAGAATTAATAATGTGGCTGCAAAGAAATTCAATGCGAGATTTCCCCAATGAGATGCGGTGCTTCCTGATCTTGCCCTAATAGCATTATCTTTAAAGGTCAAGGGAGAGTGAAGCCTCCCACACCACCATTTGTCTGTCACTCACTTTTGAACAAGGGGGAGCTTCAGATGGTCCCCCTGAAAAGGACCATTCAAGGGTCTGATCACTGACCAGCAAGGGATGAGAAAGGTGGCCTTGTGGGGGGAGGGAGGCAAATTCTAATCATCTTGCTGGACCAGCTCTGCCTCAGACTCACTGTGTGACCTGAGCAGAGGTGGCCTTTTATTTTATTTTTTATTTATTTTGTGTGTGTGTGTGTGTGTGTGTGTGTGTGTGTGTGTGTGTGTGTGTGGCAATTGGGGTTAAGTGACTTGCCCAGGGTCACACAGCTAGTAAGTGTGAAGTGTCTGAGGCTGGATTTGAACTCAGGTCCTCCTGAATCCAGGGCTGGTACTCTATCCACTGAGTCACCTAGCTACCCCTGAGGCAGCCTTTTATAAAGATCTATTGCATCAGAAGTCAGAAGGTGAGTTTGCCTTCCAGCTCCTGAGTGTCACCTTAGACAAGTCACTTAAGCTCTCTCACCCACCATTTTGTCTTTGTAAAATGGAATTAACCACTCGGTTAAGTCTTCGTGTTGTCAGGGTCCTCTGGGCAGGACCCCAACAGGTAATGGACTCAATGTTATTGGATCTGGGCTCACAGGATCTGGGTTTGAATCCTGACTCTGCCTTCTACTATTTTTGTGACCTTGGGCAAGTTGCCTCTTGGTCTCAATTCCTCATCTATAAAGCAAGGGGGTTATACTAGATTATTCCCCTTGTTCTGGTCAGCTCAAAATTGATGTCTATGACTCCTGCCCTCAAGCAGAACCATCCCAGATAAATGGGGCACCCACACTCAATGAGTTGATGAGGTCTTAGGAGGGCTGGGGTTGGATTTGGTAGTGATTATGGAGGAGGGGTGGTGGTGGAACTCAGAATTCAATATCTCTTTAGTGCAAAAAAACAAGGGCATTGCAGAGATATGAGAATTACATTTACCCAAGACTGCCTGATCCATTTCCTGAATAGAAGCCTTCTTGATTTGGGGGGGGGGTGGTGGAAAAGGAAATGAGTCGGGTCTCTCTCAACCCATGAGGCCCTTAAATGACATTTATAAGAGGGGGGCTCTGTAAATGAGTTTGTCTGCCTACCCCACCCCCACAGGGCAGAGACCACAAGGGAGAGAGAAGAGGCCCAGCCTGCCCTATCAGGAGGTAACAGGCACTGGGGTTGCCCTGGTAGCGGCCAGCCTGCCACCATGTATTTGCAGACCTTTGTCTCCAGGGCAATGTGGAAGGAAGACAATTAGAGCAGACGGGAACTGCTGAGAGGTCTCCGGGAGTCATGGGCTCCCCCTTCTGCAGCTGACCCGGCCCCCCAAGCGTGACACCAACTGTTACCAGGCCATGCAAACAGACCAAAACTTTGCATATCCTTGGTGGGTTGCATGCCGAGCAGAACCACCGGCACAGACATGCCCAGGGATATGTATGCAAACGTGTTATTATTCATAACAATATTCGATATGTACAAAAGCCCCCTGCTTCCCAGAGCACTTCTTTATTCAATCTTCTTGATCATTGGATCCTGGGAAGTGGGCTTTTTTACCAAAAGGGAACCCAAGGCTCCAAAACAGTGACCATGGAAAGAGCACTGGCCTTGACCATTTCTGGTTTTGCCATTAATTAGCCATGTGACATTCATTGGGCCTCAGAAACATCCATCATGTTGTTGTCAGTCATTTTTCAGTCATGTCCGACTCTTGGTGACCCCAATTAAGTTTTTCCTGGCAGAGATATGGAGTGATTTACCATTTTATTCTCCAGCTTACTTTACAGATGAGGAAACTGAGGCAAACAGGGTTAAGTGACTTGCCCAGGGTCACATAGCTAGTAAGTGTCTGAGGCTGGATTAGAACTCATGAAGCTAAACCTTCCTGACTTGAAGCCCATGCTCTATCCACTGTGCCACCTAATTACTTTCTATTTATCCAAAACCTGTTTCTCTTTCAAGGTTCCCCTCCTTCAGGGTGTCCTCTAACTTCTCTTGAGCCCATAGGGATATCTCCCTTCTCTGAATTCCCCTCACACGGACTGTCTGCCTGTACTGCAAACTGATAATATGTTTCTTTCTGGTTAGAAATACTATAATCTCTCTGATCCCAAATCCAGTATAAGCATCTCAAACTCAGTTGGTTTGATTCCTAGCTCTGTGATTTACCAGCTATATAATCTTGGACAGTGAACGAATCAATCAATCACCAAGAATCCAGGAGGCACCTACTATATGGCAAACGCTGCAGGCCCCAGGAGAGAAGATCCCACATCCACGGGGGAAGTGGAGCTGGGGTCAGAGGTGCTCTCTCCTGCCAGGGGCCACAATCCATCACAGCTGCTTTTGGGAGGGTGGGGGTGGTACTGGACCACACCCTGCTCAGTTGCAGACCAGTCTCCCTTGTTTCTAGGTGACCATCAGCTGGGGCAGGGCCAGCCTGGCTGGGGAAACCTCTGTTGCTGGCTCCTCTGCTGGCTGCCTTTGCAGGGATGAGGCTGGAAGCCCAGTGAACACCTCATTGGGCTTCTGCTCTGGACCTCCTGGCCACAGGAGAAAGAAAGGAATTCTTGTTACCTAGTGAGTCTTCTTAAGCATCTCCCCTTCACTAAGCTTGAGAGATCGAGCACGGTTGGTAGAAAGAGTAGATGAACTTGGCATTAGGAAACCTCAGTTCAAATCTTGACTCTGATACAGATTTTATAGCTGAAGATAGTTCCTATTTCTGAGAGTCAGATTCCTCATCTGTAAGATGGGTATAATCATACTTGCACAGTATACACAGAGGGCTTTGTAAACCTTAGAGCACTGTAATGTGAGGCATTCTCCCAAACAGCTGTGTCTCATTCCCTGGAGCTGATCTCATCAGCCAGGGCTTTAGGTGGAGTCATTTTGAGCTGTACAGGGGAACAGGGGTGAAGATTAGGTTCAGGGTCTTCCAGATTGCAGAGCAGGGAACCGGGGGGTGGGGGTGGGGTGGGGTATCTCAACAGGCAGAGCCATTCTGGTTTTGGTTAATATCTCCCCATTTAGCCCCAGTGGCTGAAGGGAGCAAGGAATTCTGGGTAGGGGAAGGTAAGCTAAGGCCATGTGGTGCTAACTGCCTTCCAAGAAAGCTCTGCTTTTTAACCCCCACCCATGGAAACCAATTCCATCACATCCAGCCAACTAAACAGGGAAATAGCAACACAAACACTGTAATTGGATTCATTGAACACCACCACCCACCTCCTTCCTTTCCCCAGTGCCTCCACTTAACCCGAATGTCTACACTCCTCTGGCACTTAGGAAATATGAACTATTAAATACATGTAAGTTGTTATTTTTATAGGATAGTGTTACATAGTCAATATTTACTAAGCACCTACTGTGTAGCTAGCACTGTCAGTGCTGGGCATTATGGGAGGAAAAAAAGTGTAAAACATTGTCTCCTTCCTCAGCTATCTTACAACCAAGCTAAGGATGATGTAATTCAATTCAATTCAGTAAACTTTTATTAGGTACCTATTGTATGCTAGGCACAGTGCCTGGTACTGAGGACATAAAGATAAAAATAAAACAGTCCTTGCTCTCAGGGAGCTCACATTCTACCAAGATGTACACAACTAAATTGATACAAAGTAAATTCAATAGGGAAAGAGCAATAACATCTCACTGGGGAGGGAGAAATCAGGAAAGGCTTCATGAAGCAGGTGGCACCTGAACTACGCTTGGAAAGAAGTTAGGCAGAGGTGAGGAGAGAAGTTATTCCAAACAAAGGGGCATTGCCTGTGCAAAGACACAGAAGTGGAGACAGAACAATAGGTACGGTGAATAACTATTATAGCCCTCTCTCCTTGCCTAATTCTCACTGGCACTGGTAGATTGCCTCTTAGAGGGCAGATGACTATTTCACTCATAATGTTATTAGGGACTACCCTGAGGGAGTTTCTAATATGGCAGCTCATGAGCCCCCATCTGGTATTCTCAGCATTGATTATCTGCCAGAAAATGGTATTTACTAATAGGTATGGTAAGAACAGTTGGTACAAAAACATCCTTCCAAAAGTCTGGAGCACATTTCCCAACACTTACACACACACACACACACACACACACACACACACACACACACACTCACACAAGTTCTGTGGGGAAAATGGAGACAAATTTAAAATGCCATGATGATGAGGCACATGTGTAAAGCGTATTTGTTTTCAAAGGATAAATTCACAACTTTTGGTTAATGGAAGTCCTATAGCCAACATTTTTTTTTTTCTGATCAAATCTCAAGCCTTTTTAGCAATTTACTTTCTAAGATGTCTGTTTTTCTAAATCCATCTGTGCTGTTTGTCCTTAGTGCATCTCCTTCTGCTCTAGTTTGGCTACACTGTGGTCTATCCAACCAGTGGGTAGTGACAGGGTCAATGGGAGAGGAGGAGTCCCCAAACTTGTTCCCTTCTGGTACAGGCACAAGGGTCTGCCTTCTACTGCCTGGAAAATGCTGAAGCTTGATTATTTCCTTACTGGACTGAATACACCTACTGGCTTGCTGTATAAAACATAGAGTTGGAGTTATGTCTAATTCTTTCAGCCAATCACAAAGCATTTCCTGTGGTGTGTCATTTGCATTCATCCAATAACCCAAGTACTTCCCCGCTCCAAAACTGGTCAAGGATTTATTCACACTGTGATTGACTGAATTGAGAAGTTTGGGCCTTTTGTGTTTACATGAATAGGGATAGGGATAAAAATCCCCATTTTTATACCACCATACTTGAATAGGGTGGGAGACAAGCTGGCAGTGGGCAATGTCTGGAACAGTAATGGGAGCTGGTCTTAAACAGATGTAATTCCTCAATGAAACAGCCATTCTTCACAGACCCTGGGCTTTCCCCTTAATTTCATATGTCTCTCAGCCATAGAGAGATGTTGGGAAGGCGGAACTGAATAACCTCAGAAGGTTCTAGTAAATGGAGGAGAAGAGGTCACACAAGATGTCATGCAGCTGAAGGTCTTTAAAAATACAGAAAAGCCACATATTGCATTCGTCACTGGGCTACTCTCTGGCCTTCCTGGGGCTGGAGTGGCTGAATTCAGTCTGGTGTGCTGACTGGCAGTGAAATTGGGAGAAAATGGTGAAAAGATGCTGACACACGGGCTGCCTTGGGGAAGGAAGCCTCTTAACTTAGCTTTAGAGGAGGAGGTAAGCAACTCAACCCTTGAGTACCACCTCAAAGCTTAATCAGATAAAGTGCTTCAAGGGGCTGCTTCAAGATGCATGCCTAGGGGTTGTTAACAGACACAACTGTGTCCTGCTTTGGAAGCCAAAGTTTGTATCATGTATGAAACATTTCACTGCCTCAACAGAGTTCAAGGAATAAATGTGGTCTTTGGGTCAGTATGCAAAACTCAATAGTGGAATAATTAAGGTTTGTATTTCACAAAGAGCTCTTTTTTGCTACACTTAATGAGGGGGCTGGACTAAATGATCATTAAGGTCACCTTCTTTAACCTTCCATGATTGTATTAATGTAATCTATCTCTTTGCAGCTAGGTGGCACAGCGGATAGAGTGCCAGGCTTGGAGTCAGGAAAACTCATCTTCATAAGTTCAAATCTGGTCTCAGATACTTGAATGTCCTTGGGCGAGTCAGTTAACTATGCTTACCTTAGTTTCTTCATCTGTAAAATGAGCTCAAGAAGGAAATGGCAAACCAACCCAGTATCTTTGCCAAGAAGACCCCAAATGGGGTCACGAAGAGTTGGACGCAATTGAATTAAACAGCAACAATGCATCTCCTTACTTGGTTCAGACATCTGATTAGATTCCCCTAAGAGAGTGTTTATTGGAGGGCCAGACAAGCCTGATAATGATCAGATGTCAAAATGTTTAGCTATCTGGAAGTGGTAGAGGGTGGGGTCTTGGATGTACTTGGGTGTTTTAAAGTTACATGGCTTTCCTAGGAAAAGTGGGAGTCATTATATGTCCTAACCTTCATCTTCCCCAACCACACACCTCCTTGCCTCCTGTGAGGGATATCACTTGGTAACGGCACTGGGAGTATGACCCTTTTTACAAATTCTTCTCTGACATCATAAAGGAAGCGGCTGCCAGAGGACATTAATGCAGGGTCCTCTGACAATTTCACCATTCCAACACTGAAGTCAAGTAGTTGAGCTCAGATGGGGAACTATGAATATACTGCCCATGGTGAAGTATCAGTTTTTAACACTTCCATTTGCCATGATCTGAGCCTCAATGATTCAGAGACACACTTATACCAAGCACAATAGGGCACGAGTAGAGCGTAAGTATGCTGTAAAGAAAAGACCCCTAATCTAGGATTTAGGAGCTGGTCCTGACATTGACTAGCTGTTTGACCTTGGCCAAATCACTTAATCTCCCTGAGCCTCGGTTTCTTCATCTGTAAAGAAAGAGATTTAGACTAAATGGTGGGGGGGGGGCGGGGAAGAGGGGTCTTAGCTTTTTGTGTGTTAGGGACCCATTGGGCAATCCGGTGAAGCCTTTTTTGAACAATCCTTTTAAATACACAAAATAAAATACAAAGGATTAGGGAAGGGAATAAACATGTATTAAGCACCCACTATGTGCTGGGCAAAAAGGAAATAAATTCTATTGAAACAAAGACTTCATTTCCCCCCAAATAAGTTCACAGAGCCCTCAAAATCTATTTACAGGACCCTTGAAGATCTGTGGATGCCAGGAGAAGCCCTGGACTAGATGACCTTAGAGATTCCTTTCAAGATCATAGGATCAAGAGATCCTATGATCTCTAAGGTAAGTTGGAGCTTGAGTGGTTTAGGATTCTAAGGCAGAGGAAGATCTACATTTTTGAAGAGACTGCTGTGGGACAGTTTTGATGGTTAGAGTCATCTTCTGTTGAGCTGCCTCATTGCTGATGTATTTAGAGAACAGCAGTGATGCTGTTGCTAGAGTTAAGAACCAAAGAAGGAATCCCAAGGAAAAGTAGTAGGTTCTGCCTAGGCGATAGAGGACCTTGAATGCCAGACTAAGGAATCTGGAATACCTCTGAAAGCAGAGCACCAAAGTCCAGATCATGTAGATATGTTTTTCAGCTAATGTGTTATGGGAAATCTGTGAATTGGGGAGTAGTAGATGGCAGAGCCTTGGTGTCTACCCTCTCAAGTTATCCAGCTTCCTAATAGATGACACAAATTCTCGAGTTCCTAGGGATTCCTCCAGCTGGCCACATCTGCATTTCCCCTGGAATGGAGGCCAGTTAACCTCGGATGATTCCCTCCCCACCCCAGGGACTGAGGCCAGGGTTCCTGTGCCTGGTGCCTGGCCCTCATCCTTGATGCTCTCCAGTAATGGCTTATATCAGCTGTACGCTGCCAGATCCTGTTCCTTCCTTCACATCAGCTCTTTGGAAATCAAGTTTTCCAGCCCACCCCCACAGCTAGGAGCTCACATTGGACAGATGGCTCATCTCTTCCCTTGGCTACTGTTGCTTCCTCTGCTGTCACCTCCCCACCCTTCAGTTCATGTTGCTCAACACTACCAGGCCTGACTCTCTCCCTCATCTGGTGCACTGAGCTCTGCCTTCCACATTCTCTTCTTGGCATCCCACAGACTGGCTATAGGCATAATGGTCACACTCATGATTTGTTTTCATTGCCTTCCTTTTATTTTGATCATTATTTATTAGGTACCTAGCACTTGTGAAAAGAAAGGCAGTGTGGGCCAGGCAGTAGAAAAAGAGCAAGTGAGGTAAAACAAACAAATCAATAACACGGAATAAAAATGAACTTCAGTCCTCACAGGAGCTAGTTTGGCTCATTAAAATAAGGCATGTTAATCAGAGCGTATTCATGATGAGAATGATACTGATAATGGTGATGATAAATATAATGAGACACTTTAAGACACTTCAGACACTTACTAACTGTGTGATCTTGGGCAAGTCACTTCACCCTGTTTGCCTCAGCTTCCTCACCTGTAAAATGAGCTAGAGAAGGAAGTGGCAAACCACTCCAGTATCTTTGCCAAGAAAACCCCAAATGGGCTCATGAAGAAACCTGATACAACTGAAATGACATCACCACCCCCACCACAACAAAACAAGAGGTGACCTTTATATGGGTCTTTAAGGTTTGTAAAGCCCCTTTCAGACATTTATCCTTTTTAATCCTTTAAAATCCTATGTAAGTACTATAGGTTTTATTGTTCCCATTTACAGATTAGGAAACTGAGGGTCAGAGAGGTTGACAGGCTTATCTGGGATGACACAGTAAACCTCAGAGGTGAGATACCTGCTCACTTTTCTCCTTACTCCCCCAACACTGGCCTCCGTGCTATGATCCATGCATGAGGCTTCTTTTGTTTTCAAATGTGAGTTACAACATTTTTTTATTTACAGCTTTTAGATGTGGGGAGAGCTCTTGATGAAGACAGTAAATAAACAAGCCATTTAAATAGTTTGTTTGCTGAAAAGAATGCTGGCCTTGGAGTCAGGAAACCTGGATTCACAGAACTTATTAGCTATGTGACCCTGGGGAAGTTTCTTTTTCTTTTTCTTTCTTTCTTTCTTTTTTTTTGTGAGGCAATTGGGGTTAAGTGACTTGCCCAGGGTCACACAGCTGGTAAGTGTCAAGTGTCTGAGGCCGGATTTGAACTCAGGTACTCCTGACTCCAGGGCCAGTGCTCTATCCACTGCGCCACATAGCTGCCCCCCTGGGGAAGTTTCTTTACATCTCAGAACCTCAGTTTCCTTACAAGTAAAAGTGGGACAACAGTAGTTATACTATCTAACAGGTTTGTCAAGAAGAAAGTGTTTTGAAGACATTAAAGAGCTATATAGATATTGTCATAATCATCATCTTTTATTCTCTTTCTTCTCCTCCTTCATCTTCATCTTCTTTTCCTGCTCCTCCATCTTCATCATCATCTCCTCCTTCATCATCTTTTTCTTCTCCTTCCCTTCCTCCTTCATCATCATCATTTTCTCCTCCTCCATCTTTTTCTTCTTCTTTTCTTCCTCCTCCTTATCTTTTTCTTTTTTCTTCTTCATCATCATCTCCTCCTCCATCTTTTTCTTCTTCTCCTCCTTCTCCTTAATCTTCTTCTTCACCATTATCTTCTCCTCCTTCATCATCTTCTCCTTAATCATATTTTTCTTCTTCTCCTCCTCCATCTTTTTCTCTTCCTTATTTCTTTTTTTTTTCTTTTTTGCAGGGCAATGGGGGTTAAGTGACTTGCCCAGGGTCACACAGCTAGTAAGTGTCAAGTGTAGGAGGCCAGATTTAAACTCAGGTACTCCTGACTCCAGGGCTGGTGCTCTATCCACTGTGCTACCTATCTGCCCCCCCCATTTCTTAAAATTGATACAATTACAACACATAATGTTATAATAATATAATTTTATAATTAATAGTCTTATGACAATATTATTCATATTTAAATTAGCTATAGGATGTCATTGATATATAAATTTCCCATTGAGGAAACTCCTGCTACTAATGCAGATATCACCTGTTCTGCAGCTTCTAGGATTAGGAAGTTGGCTGGAATGCCAAGAGGTTAAATGATTTGTCCAGGGTCACAGAACCAATATGTGTCAGAGACTGGCTGTGAACCCAGGTTTTCTTGACTCTGTGGTAAAAAAATATGAAAGTTTTTTAACAGTCGGTTAGGATAACTGAAAGACGCCAGTTTTTGAAGGACCACCCTTTCGGGGAGGAGACCAAGCATGAGCTATGCACGCCAGTCCGCCTGCTGCGCACGTCAGACTGCCTGCTACGCCCTCGACTTCCGGGGTGCGAGCTTAAAAGGCAAGGAGAGAACAGAAGTGGGGCTTTTTTCCTGCTCTGCTGGTCTCCTGACTGCGCTGCACAGGCTGATGCTGATGAGAGTTTCGACTGGGCCCAGCTCGCGGTTAGCAGCAGCACACGGTCTCTCTCTCCCCAAAGGTGGCCTTCGGTTTTGGTGAGTTTTATACGGAATATAGACTAAGCGTAGACTTAAGACGATTTGTATTGTGTTTCTACTTTCCTATCCTTCTAATCAACATCACCTTGTGACTACCATACAATAAAAGCTCTATCTAGAAAACCAGAAGCTTCTTCCATTTACTAGTCTGGGAGATAAATTAAGGGAAAGGTTAAAGAGGGGAGATTTATGATCTAATATCCAATTTTAAATCTCACAGTTTGCCAACCACGAAGGGACAAACCGAACGTTCATCTTCTGATCTTCTGATTGGGTAAGATTTCCCTCCCCTGTCCCTTTAAATTGGAAAGTACTATCAAGTATACGCTGTTTTAAATTTCAAATGGATCTTTTAAACATCCTAAGTACCCCTTTTCTAGCTTTACCTTCACTAATCAGAGATGTTGGCCAGTTTGAATTTGAATATATTTTTATTACTCTTTTTGGTTTTGTGGGGATTTGTGGTGTGGTATGGAGAATTTGGCATGCCCTAGATAATATTAGAATAAAGATGATTCCCTGGGATTCCCCATTAGGAAAGCTACTTATGGATTGGAATGAGGGAAAACTTAGACTAAATAGAACCATGACCAGAGGAGGGCTTTTTGGGTTCCTGACTTGATGGTGGTGGCGGCAGAGGACTTCACAGGAAATTTGAGGAAAGATAGGAATGCCAGGCTGTTGGAATTCTGTTCTCAATCTTTTTCTTTCTATTTTCCAATAAACCCTTAAAAACCTAAACTCGTTTTATCAGTGATTTTAGTCAGTTTCCCCCAAAACTGGGGGAACAGATTAGAATCCACATTTAGAATTTTAAATCTCACAACTCCAAGGCCAGATATCTATAAGTCAATCAACCAACAACTATTAAATGCCTATTAGGTGTCAGGCACTGTGTTAGGAACAGAAAGGAAAGTCCTCACCTTCAAGAGCTTTTGTTCTATTGAAGGAATTAAACTCATGAAAACTGATGAAAGCACTAAGTGTGAGAGTGTGAAGGGGGAAGAGGGCTCAGTTGAGAAGTGCCAAACGTGTGACTTATGGGCTGCATTCTGAGCATGACCCATTCCATATTACAATATGATAGGAAAAAATTTAACAAAATCAATACCAGCACAATAAAACATCAATAATGTTACATTTAAAAACCAGCTCAATATATGGCCTGCAGGGATCCTTGTGTATGGTTTGGTGTCTCTCCCCAATCCACCCTTCCCATTTCTAATTGAGTTGGATACCACTGCTAAAGAAGATAAACCTACAAAGGAGATTGTAAAGGACTTGCCAAGGCAGGTATGACCTTCTCTTCCTTTTTTTTGGTGAGGCAATTGGGGTTAAGTGACTTTCCCAGGGTCACACAGCTAGTGTCAAGTGTCTGAGGTTGGATTTAAACTCAGGTCCTCCTGAATCCAGGACTGGTGCTCTATCCACTGTGCCACCTAGCTGCCCCATGACCTTCTCTTCTTTCTCCTTCTTCCTCTTCTTCTCTTTCACTTCCTTCTCCATTTTCTCATTCTCTTCTCCTCCTTTCCCTTTTCTTCTCTCCTCCTCTTCCTCCTCCTTCTTCCTCTTCTCCTTCTTTTTCTTGTTCTCCTCTTCTCTTTCTCCTCTCTCCCTCCTCTTCATTATCTCCTCCTTCCTTCTCTCCTCTCCCTCCACTTCCTCCTCCTCCTTGACTAAGAAGTATACCTTCTGGCTTAATCTGATCATTCAAAGGATGATTGTGAAGGTCAAATGGAAAAATGAATGTGAAACTTGTTTGAAAATTGCAAAGCAATTTAGAAAGAAGACAGTGATTATCTGATCTCCTCTGTGAACAGCTCAGATAACAATAATAGCTAACTCTATATATAGTTAGCTAGTATTGTATTTTATATTGTACATTATATATTATACTATGGTTATATATGTGTGTATACACATACATACATATACACACATATATACATATGTATACATATACACATACACATACACACACATATGTCTCACTTTAAGGCTTGCCAAGCACTACACATATATTATCTTATTTGATCCTCACAACAACATTGTGAGGGAGATGCCATTATTACCTACATTTTCTAGGTGAGGAAACTGAGGCAGAGAAAAGCTAAGTCGATGACCAGGGCCACCCGGCTGAACTCAGGTCTCCCTCACTCCAAGTGGAGCGCTCCATTTACTCTGCCACCTGGCCTCCAACTGAGCCTCAGGGAGGTGACCTGCCACAGCAGGTCAAAAACATGCCTCCCAACTCCAAATTCAGTGGCCTTTCCATTCTGTCCCACAGCCTCTTCATGGGTGTTCAGTGGCTGTTGGACATTAGTGGGGATGTATCCAGAGTCTTCGGCTATGGCCCTGAGCCTTTCCTGGAAATGATGGCAAAGGAACATTCCTGTTTATCTCTCTGATTTCAATCCTTTGTCCAGTTCCATGCACACTTTGATATCACTGATACTATTCTGGGAAGTGTGTGATTGGTGGCACAGACATCTTTGAGCTGTTTGTTGGGAAGACCCAGGACAGCAGCACAGCATGATGGGATGGGGCATTCCCAATAATCTCTGCTGAACCCCAGTCTGAATGCGGGTGAAAGAGAGCCGTGCATGACTCTGCAGTAAGCAGGGCCCTGGGGGATGTCTGTCTCATGGTTCTGCATCCTACAGATATCTCGGCAGGGAAGAGAGCCTTGAACCAGCCCAGCCAAGGCAGGCTCTGGGAGGGGGGTGCAGTCTTGAAAGTTCACACACAACCATTTCCTCCAGTTGCCAGAGAGTTCCTGAATGAAGTCTCACAGGAAGCAGGAGGAATTTGTGTGAGAACAATAGAACAACACTGGGAAGAAGAAACCTGAAGGGAGAACAGGGAGAGGGAGGCCAAAATTAAGCTCTTCTCTGTAGAGTAGCAGATCACGAGTTACCCTGAGGGTCCTACTGGCCTATGAAGACTACCTGGTTATTAGTAGTGTTATTTTTTTAAATGAATGTTTTATTAATTCCTTTTGTTTTCATATCACAGTCATTTCTAGACCCAACCCTTCCCCCAAACCCAGTGACCCTTCCCCTGTAGCAAAGAAAAAGAGATAAGCAAAGACATCTGACACTGACGCCATATCTGACTGCATATGCGACATTTTTTACCCATAGACCCCCACTTCTCTAATGAAAGAAAGGGCACATTTTCTCATCTCTGGGGCCAAGATTGGCCATCATGATTATGTAGCACTCAACTTTAATTTTAGAGTTTACATTATTGTAGCAATTGAGTATATGGTTTCTGCAGACTTCATTCTGCATCAATTCATATAAGTCTTCCCATGTTTCTCTGAATTCTCATTAATTTTCTTTTTTTTCTTTTAAAAATTTTTATTTTCAGTTCTGAATTCTTTCCCTCCTTCCAGCTCCTTCCCAACTGTTGAGAAAGCAAGAAATATAATATTCATTTTAAATATGAAGTCACATAAAACAGATTTCCACATTAGCCATCTTGTAGGGAAAAAAAAAGCAAGAAAAATAAAGTGAAAGAAAATTTGTTCATTGGTTCTTATGGTGTAAAAATATTCCATTCCTTTGTTCAGCCATTTCCCATTCAATGAGAAGTCACTTTGTTTCCAGGGTTTTTTTGTTTGTTTTGGGGGGTTTTTTGCTACCAGAAAAAAATGTTTCTATGACCATTTTGTTACATATGGGAATATTCTTTACATCTTTGACCTCCTTAGAATAAATCAACAGTGGTGGGAAATCTGAGTCAATGGTTGAAAACAGTGTAGTGAATTTTCTAGTGTAATTTCCTAATTGTTTTCCAGAATCATGAGACCGATTCACAAATCCACTAACAGTGTATGAATGTGCCTGTCTCTCTGCAGCTCCTCCAACATAGACTACCGTTATCTTTTCTATTTGCCACTTTGCTGGTTGTTAGGTGAAGCCTCAGAGTTGTTTTGTTTTGTTTTGTTTTTAGTGAGGCAATTGGGGTTAAGTGACTTGCCTAGGGTCACACAGCTAGTAAGTGTTAAGTGTCTGAGGTTGGATTTGAACTCAGGTCCTCCTGAATCCAGGGTCAGTGCTCTATCCACTGCGCCATCTAGCTGCCCCACAGTTGTTTTAATCAACATTTATCTTGCCCTTAGTGATGTGGAACATTCTTTAAGATGGTTGTTGATATCTGCAATTTTTTTTTTTTGAAAACCGTTTGTTTATAATCTTTGATCAACTGAGGGTGGTGGACAAGATGGCCTCCTCAGTTTTTTCCATCTATACATCTCTGATGCTAAGATCCTATGACCACTTACATAAGAATAGGAAAATGTCCCTGGTATGACAGGATTATTCCAAACCTCAGGTACCTGGGCAGTAGAACATCAGCACCTTAGAGAGCATTATTGGGATTAGGTATCCCAACTCATTTTGGGGCTAAGTATGTGGGTCCTTGGTCACATGGTCTTTCTGGTGGGAAAAGTAGTGTAGCTCACCTGAGATGGTGGCAAGTGCATTGGGCAAAGAATTAGAAGGTATAAGTTCAAATCCTGGCTCTGACACTTACTGGTTGAGTGACCTTGGGTAAGTCATTTTTACCTTATTAAACTTCAGTTTCCACATCTGTAAAATTGTAGTAATAATATTTACAATATCCACCTCACAGAACTGTCGTGGACAAAGTATTTTATAAACCTAAATGTATAGGTAAATATTTGTTATCATTGCTAATATTTTTCTAACAAATTTTGAAAAGAAACTGTCATGGCTATTTCTGTATGAAGAACTTCAAGATACAAAACAGAGGTGTTTGAGGTTCTCATCTGAACCTATGTAGCACCAAAGAGGTCCCATATCAGTGTGAATATCATATTTTCTAGCCTTTCAAAGTGAAAGGTACTTCCAGAAAAACAGGAAATCAGCCACTAATGGCTGTATATACAAGTCCCGTGACTTCTTCCTCATTCCATAAGTAAGGGTGATCCTCCACTCTGACTTTGTCACCTTTTTCCTCTCAATGACCTTTCTGTATACCCCACACCTATTGTGCCCTCTGACCCAATGGCCATGAATCTTATACTGTGTTCATCCTGCTTCTGGTAAAACACATCACTCAGCGAAGGTAGTAGCCATACAGTTAAACTCTTGCACTTGTAACAAATCAGTCAACATTTTCATTGTGCATTTCCCACTTTCCATCCATTCTCCACCCTACCCTGGTGGCTTGGTCAGGGTCATTGGCTCTGAAGGTGTCTAGGCAAAAAAAACCACACCATCCCTGTACCTCCTATAGGAGTCAATATGGTCTTATTGCCATCTCAGTGGGATTGTGTACAATGGTCTCAGGTTGTAAAACAGAATAGATTCAACAAGTCTAGGGTTGCTTTGTTTTGCATACATGTACAATTATTCAATGACACATCCAATGTCATAACTCTGGGAAAGCTATAAATAAGAGGGTATAGTCATAGAATTAGAGACTTTTCAAGTTGGACTTTTGAGAGCATCTACAGAATCACTAATAAGTAATCATAAAGACTGCTTGAACATTTTCAATGACAGGGAGCTCACTAATTCCCCCAGCCCATTCTCTTGTTGCACAATTCTCCATGTATATTAGAAATTTGCTTCTCCTGTAACTTCTACCAATTTACTGGTCTTGTATCTCTTTTCTGGAACAACACAGAATAAACCTAATCCCACTTCCACAAAAAAGCCAGGGATCACAGAAATATAGATAAAGAGTTGAAGGGTACCTTAGAGGTCATGTAGCTCACCTCCCTCAAGGTACAGATAAGAAAACTGAGACCCAGAAAGTGCCTTTGGTAAGTGATTTACCCAAGGTCACTCAAGGAATAAGTGGCAAACCTAACTCCTCTGACTCCAAACCCAATTGTCTTTCCACTGTTGCTTGCTGCCTATCAATATCAAATCTAACTCCATGAGGAAACTGAAGCCCAGAGAGGTTAAGCAATTTGTCTAAGGTGATTTGTTGTTGTTGTATCATTTCAGCCATTTTTAACTCTTTGTGACCCCATTTGGGGTTTTCTTGGCAAAGATACTGGGGTGGCTTGCCATTTCCTTCTCCAACTCGTTTTACAGATGAGGAAACTGAGGCAAACAAGGCTAAGTGATTTGCCCAGGGTCATAGATCTGAACTCAGGAAGATGAGTCTTCCTCACTCTAGGCCTGGAATTCTATCCACTTTGCCACCTAGCTGCTCTGTCCAAGATTATATAGATAATAAACAACAGAACCGAGATTCAAACTCAGGTCTTTTGCTTTTAAATCTGGAGCTCGTTCCACTTTGTCATACGATTCCCAACCCCCTTTAAGTCATCTCTTTTCTAAGCATTTCCATTTCCTTCAATTATTTTTCATCTGGCATGTGAAGTTTAGAGTGTCTTTTATAGAAAAATTATTTTAAATATTTTATTGATATGTGCCAGGATGATCAGAAAGACCTCTGACTTACTGGACTGGGGCATCTCCCAAGGAGCTGGACACGATTCTACCTTCTTGATGAGGGATACATGCCTTGCTAAAGGCAACACGGAGAATTCTCAATTGGTCCTTAACAACTGGGACTTCCATGAAGATGAGTGGTGGCTGAGATTCATATGGATTAACTCTTGTAGGATTATAAGAGCTGTGAAAACAACTCTTCCCTTCTCTGTTGGGTGTCTTGCCCATTGAATAAGCTTCCTTTCCTATGGATTTTTTTTAAGTGAGGCAATTGGGGTTAAGTGACTTGCCCAGGGTCACACAGCTAGTAAGTGTTAAGTGTCTGAGGCCAGATTTGAACTCAGGTACTCCTGACTCCAGGGCTGGTGCTCTATCCACTGCACCACCTAGCCGCCCCCTCCTATGGATTTTCAGAATGGGGGAGAGAAGTTCTCTCCTTTCCTGCCCTACAAATAGAAATGTTGGTTTTTGGTACATGTACAGGACTGTGTGAATATGTGCTTGCTTCAGTGGGTCTGAGACTAGATCCTGAGTTATTGTCTTCTGCTTTGGTTCCTTCTCTGGGCACAGGTCAGCAACCAGTGACCCTGAGAAATGGATGATACCAGTCTAGGTAGTCGTCTTATGAGCTTATGAGTTCTTGAGTCCCTCAGTTGGGTTCCTGTTTTCCCATCAGGAAAGGATTTCATAAATAACATATTTTTTGTTGTTGTTAGTGTTTTTTTCAGAGGAGAAGATGACCACTGCCAGAATCATCTTATAGCTGAAGAAATAAAGAAAGCCATACCATGGTTGTCCAGGAAATCTTGGGCAGAAGGGGTCCAAGGTGAATGAGAAATATATTTAGTGACACCAAAGAGTTGTCTTTACCTTGGGGATAGAAAGGGTGAGAAGGTGGTGCAATGAGTGTAATAGATTAATCATTTTTATGTTTTCTGTATCTGTTCATTAGTTCTTTTGTATTTTACATAGTTTCTTTGGTGGAGGAAATAAATAGCTGTCCTATACCTGGTACCCCTATTGTTCATTAAGTACCTTTTCCAGGCCCTTTCCAGGTACGTTTTTGGGTAACCTTAGCCATATGTAAGCTTTGTTTTTAGAGATTTTCCTAGAGTTACTCCAGAGTAGTGACAGAAACATATAGAAAAGCAAACAGAAACCTGACTCTTTGAGGTCAGGGACCCCAGGATCAAACCTGGATCAAGGTGACCTTGGAGGCCTTTATTGGAGGCATGCTGGTCATGGGTTACCAATGTTTTTCGTTTTTTCATCATATTCATTTCCCAGTGATTTCTGTCTCCCTCCCCTACTCCTCCCCCCACCATAGAATCCTCCCTTAAAACAAAGAAAAACAGTTAAGCAAATCTAGTCAAAAAGGATTATATGCAGCCTTTCACAATCATTCACCACCTCTCCACCAAGAGGAGACAGGCTTGTTTCATCACTAGTTCTTTGGAACCAGGATTGGCATCGCATGTAATCTGAATTCGGATGACTTTTTACTGCTGTTTCCTTTTAGAACATTGTAGTCTTTGTGTATATTGTTCCCTTGGCTCCACTTTAGGAAATGTTTTTATTATTATTATTTTATTATCATTTTTATTAAAGCCTTACATTTCTGGAGCTTTTCACTTTTCAAAGCTACTTACTTTCCTCATCTCATTTGTTATTAATCATATCCCTATGGGGTAGATAGCGCAAATAACATTACCAGATTAAGAAACACAAGCCTAGAGAGGTCAAGTGACTTTTCAGATATAGCATAGTTAATGAAAGATCGACATCTATATCCCATATCTCCTACTTCCCAAGTTTGGGGATCTTTCTACAAATCATGACTTTTAAACCCTGGGAAAATTGGCTGGTTTTGTTTTGACCCACGATGGCACAGAACTGGGCACTTAAATTCTCCCTCATTTCCTTTTTTTTTTTGGTGGGGCAATGAGGGTTAAGTGACTTGCTGAGGTTCACACTATTAGTAAGTGTCAAGTGTCCGAGGTCGGATTTGAACTCGGGTCCTCCTGAATCCAGGGCCTGTGCTTTATCCACTGTACCACCTAGCTGCCCCCTTTTTTATTGTTGTTTCTCCTTCATTCTTCTTTTTTTTTGGTGGGGCAATGAGGGTTAAGAGGGCACTTAAATTCATTGGAGGAATAATATGATCCTTGCTCACCTTTGGACCTATGTATACAATCCAAGAAATGACCTTTTGGTCCTCTGTCATCTTACAGGTCAATTATTTTCTGTTGTTATCTTAATTCTCAAACATAAATCTTGGGGCACCTAGGTTGGCACAGTGGATAAAACACCAGCCCTGGATTCAGGAGGACCTGAGTTCAAATCTAGCCTTAGACACTTGACACTTGCTAGCTGTGTGACCGTGGGCAAGTCACTTAACCCTCATTGCCCCACCAAAATATATATATATATATATATATATATATATATATATATATATATAGACAGACTCTCCTTGCTGTCTCCTATTGGGCTCATTTCTACCTCAAACACAAATCTTTTGAGAACTGTGACCATTTCAGTGTTTGTTTCCATTGCCACCATGCCCACCTGAGTTCAGGCCCTCGTTATTTGAACTTATTACAAAAGCATCCTAAAATCTCTCTGCTTTCAATCTCTTTCTCTTCAACCCACCCTCGGGAAGAAAGGGAAGGGGATAAGGAATATGCATTTCTATAGTGCCTACTATGCCAAGCTCTGAGCTGATCACTTTTTACAAATATTATCTCATTTGTTCCTCATTTGATACCACCCCTGGGAGATAGGCGCTGTTGTTATCTCCATTTTATAGCTGAGAAAACTGAGGCAAACAGAGGTAAAGTGATTTGCCTTTAGCTATTGTGTCTAAGGTTGAGTTTGTTTTGTTTTGTTTTTATGGGCAATGAGGGTTAAGTGACTTGCCCAGGGTCACACAGCTAGTAAGTGTGAAGTGTCTGAAGCCACATTTGAACTCAGGTCCCTCTGAATCCAGGGCTGGCTGGTGCTTTATCCACTGCACCACCTAGCTGCCCCATAAGGTTGAGTTTGAATGTAGGTCTTGTCTCCAGGCTTAGTTCTCTATCCACTTTGTCAACACATGAATTTTTCCAAAGCATGGTTCTGCTCACATCACACTTCTATTCAAAGAACCTTCAATGGTGTTCCGTTTCTTTCTTTCTTTTTTTTTTTTTTTTTGGTGAGGCAATTGGGGTTAAGTGACTTGCCCAGGGTCACACAGCTAGTAAGTGTCAAGTGTCTGAGGCCAGATTTGAACTCAGGTCCTCCTGACTCCAGGGCTGGTGCTCTATCCACTGCACCACCTAGCTGCCCCGGTGTTCCATTTCTTATTGAATAAAGTTCAAGCTCTTTAGTCTGGAATTCCTGTATAATCTGGTTGTCAATGACAGAAGTGATCACTTGTTAGAGTCACAGTGGCTATTGGACTCCATGTGTGATAGCCATGTGGCCATCTCACGATGTGTCATAGAGAGGAAGAAAGCTGGGGGCAATCTGATAGAAACTCTATTGTGGAGTTCAGAGAAAGGATAGATAGGATCACATAGCCTAAAACTCTGCATGTGCAGTCAGCCTAAAAAGGGATGGGAAGCTCTCAAAAAAGAAATCAGAATACACAAATGTAAATTATTTTGGCGAAGGAGTAAATACAGGGCCAACAAAAGAGATACAGCCATAAGCTTCCATTTAAAAAGATACATATGGAAGAAGGAAGCTGGGGGAGGTAATAAGATGAATGCAAGAACAGTTGTAATAATAGTTCTAAAGTTCAGAGTGATCTGAGGTTGGCAGTAAATGTTGAGGACAAAAAACAGGAGGGAAAATTTAAACCCTATGCCATGACAAGAGGAAGACGAAAGAATAGGAGCACAGCAATAACAGATATCAATGAGAAGATGAAACTACTCAGCTCATAGCTTGTTTCCATTTTCTTAGCCAAGGGAAGTGCTCTTTGGATTGGAAAGAGCTGAATAAAAATGTGAACAGAAATTTGAAAGTCAAGATAAATGAAGAAGTGGTAAGAGGGAAAACAGCTGTCTTCAATGAATTCAAGTCATTAAGCCTGGATGAAGCACGTGCTAAGGAACTAAGAGAGGCAGGGGATGGAATCACTGAACAGTCAGTGATGTCTGAAATGTCTTCTGGAAGAAAATAAGTCTTAAAGGACACAAGAAATACAAATATCCCAGCTTAAAAAAAGGTGAACTCTGGGGACAGCTAGGTGGCACAGTGGATAAAGCACTGGTCCTGGATTCAGGAGTACCTGAGTTCAAATCTGGCCTCAGACACTTGACACTTACTAGCTGTGTGACCTTGGGCAAGTCACTTAACCCCCATTGCCCCACAAAAACAAACAAACCCCTCCCCCCCAAAAAAAGGTGAAATCTGCAACCTAGAAAATGGCAAATTTGATCATTGCTCCTGGCAAAATTCTAGCATGTATTTTTTTTTTCCCTCTGTGTGTGTGTGTGTGTTTTTTGGGGTTTTTTTTTGGTGAGGCAATTGGGGTTAAGTGACTTGCCCAGGGCCACACAGCTAGTACATATCAAGTGCCTGAGGCTGGATTTGAACTCAGGTCCTCCTGAATCCAGGACCGGTGCTCTATCCACTGCACCACCTAGCTGCTCCAAGCATGTATTGTTAAAGGAATGGTTAACCATTACATTCACTAAGGGAACAAGTGATCACAGAAAGCCCACGTGTTCAGTAAGAACAGACCATGAGTAGCTAACTCACTAACTCCACCTAGGTAGGTTAGGGAAAAGCTTCCACTCAATCCAATCCAATCAACATAATTTAACAAACCTTTAAGCATCTCTGGTATGAAAGGTATTGGTAGAGGGAGTCTGGTCATCTGGGAGTTTCCCATATCAATGAAATCACAGGTCCAATGCCTATCTCTCCCCTTATATACAAAGCACTGTGCTAGTTGCTGGGGATGACGAGACATAAGCAAAATGATTCCTGCCCTAAAGAGCTTACTGGGGGCATAGAGCATGTACAGAGATTCACAATACCAAGTATTACCCAGAGGAAGGAAGGGTTAATAAGTGCGTATCCAGGGTGGTGGAGGGAATCAAGAAAGACTTCCTCTAGGGGGTTCTATCTTGGCTGTGTTTTGAAAGAAGCTAGGGATTCTACAAGGTAGAGGTATGGAGGAAGTTTGTTTCAGGCCTAGGGGACCCCAGGTGCAAAGGCAGAGATGGAATGCCATGTATGGGGATTAATAGGACCATAGACCCGGAAGGGATCCAACCTTCTCACTTTACAGATGAGGTAAACTGAGGCTCAGGGAGATTAAAGGATGTGTTTAAGGTCACATAGGTAGCAAAAGTCAGAGATAGGATTTAAATCCAGGGCCTCTGGCTCCAGGGCCCGTACTCTTTCTACTGTACCACCCTGGGAACATCTTGTAGGCCTCTGACTAGAATGGGAATGATATGAAATAAGACTTCCAGAAGCAGACTCAGGAGGGCTTTACTTTGACAGAGCATGTCAAGCCTTTGTCAACATCTCTCATGCAGCCTTTAAGAACCAGATGAAGAAATGAGGGCTTGATGACCATAGAGCTAGGGAGATTCAGAATGAGCTGAATGACCATACTCAAAGAGGAGTCATACTCTCCGGGTCAAAGGGAACTTCAGAGGCCGTCTAGGCCAGTCAGTACCTGACTGAGCATCCCTTTGACAAAATACCCAAGAAGCATTTGCCCAGCCTCCAACACCGTGAGGCAGAATGTGTTAACCTCGGAGGTTTCTGGATAGCTCTAAGTAGGCAAGCTTTCTCAGAAGGTAGGACTTTCCCTCCTCATTTCTCCCTGCTGGCTTCCTTTAAGTCTCAGCCAAAATCCCAATTTCTTCAAGAAACCTTTCCTAGACTTTTTTCATCTTGGTGCCTTCCTGCTGAGATGATCTCCTATTTATCATGTATGTTGCTTATATGCATGTGTGTTTTTTTTTTAAATGAGGTAATTGGGGTTAAGTGACTTGCCCAGGGTCACACAGCTAGTAAGTGTCAAGTGTCTGAATCCAGATTTGAACTCAGGTCCTCCTGAATCCAGGGCTGGTGCTCTATCCACTGCGCCACCCAGCTGCCCCTCATGTGGTTGTTTTGATGGTGGTTTCCCCCATTAGATGGTAAACTCCTTGGGAGCAGGAGTTATTGTCTGCCTTTCTTTGTAGCACACTGCCTGGCTTGTAGTAATGATTATAACAATAATAGCTAGCATTGATATGGAGACTCCCAGGTGAGAGAAGTCCCTCTAGCATAGTTGTCAAGAACCTCTTAGTGCCCTGAGAAGTTGTGCTTTGCTCAGGGTCACATAGCCAGTATGGGTTGGAGAGGGTGGGACTTGAACCCGAGTCTTACTGGCTCCAAGGTCAGCCCTCTATCTCCTAGGCCACACTGCCTCTCAGTTACTGTGATTAGGTATTAGATTAGATGGCTTCTGAGTAAGTCATTTGTGAAATCCTCCAAAGTGGATGTAACTCAGGCCCCTTGTGTCATATGAGAATCTTTGACACAAGGGTTATATTTATTTTCAAAATGAAAGCAAATTAAAAGTAGTTTGGTTTTGAGGATTTCATGACTTCCCCCACTGAGATAAGTGAAGACCCCCTAGGGTGCTGTGAACCCAGAGTGGGGAATCCTGGCTCCGACTGCCTGGAGCTGGAAGCCTGACTTTGGACAAAGCATCACTCTTCCAAAAGGAATTAAGAGTCATTACAGGCTACTTCCTGCTTTGCTGCCAGCAAAGGCTAGTCTCTCTCATACCAGTCATTCTACCAGGCCAGGCTTTCCTGGATTGTTGCAATAAATAATACGAACCCTCCATCCTCCTCCTCAAACAATACTAACCTATCACCCCTAAATGCAAGAAGATGGTGGATTACTGGACGTGGGAATGGAGATCAGAATAGGGAGAAGGTTTGCTTTGGAGGGCTTGTAAAATGAGTTACAAAATAACTTTGTAGGAAGCAATTTAGTCTTTGTTTGGGTTTAACCGAGGCAGTTCTTTATGGGGAAGAAGAGTTTGCTGGGCTTGACAATAAGAGGCACAAGGGAACCATTCAGTCTCTGACTCACTGGTTGTGTGACCTTGGGCAAGTCAGGGCCCTACAAAACTCTTCAAAGCAAAAGTTTTAGAGAAGATGCTGACCTTCATTGGTAGGGGGAGATTCCTCAGCTCGGTATTCCCTATACCAATGAAATAACAGGTCTAGCATCTATCTACCATTCTCCAAAATGTGTTAGGTTGTATGGGGTTCTTTAGAAGACACAAAGATGACACCCTGAAGGAGATCTCTCTCTTTCTCTCTTTCTCTCTCTCTCTCTCTCTCTCTCTCTCACTCTCTCACTCTCTCTCACACACACACACACACACACACACACACACTTCTCTTCTTTCTATTGGTTTCTGATACTTCCACATCCTCAATAAAATTTTCACAAATGGGAAAGCTAGGTAGTGCAGAGGACAGGGCACCGGTCCCATAATCAGGAGGACCTGAATTCAAATCCAGACTCAGACACTTACTAGCTGTGTGATCCTGGGCAAGTCACTTAACTCCAATTATCTCCAGCAAACATAAAAATTCACAAACAAAGCTTGTTAAATATAAGACATCACACTCTACTCCCAAAGACATTTTCATGATGCACTGGTCAGAAGAGTGGGTAGTTGGGAGTTTCATCCCTCCCTCACACACACACACACACACACACACACACACACACACACACACACACACACACGTAGCCTGGTGGCAGATGTCAGCCTCTCTCTACATGCTTCAACAAGAAATAGGGAATTTTTCATCACTTCATTGAGTGATTGCTTTGGGGAGGCTCAGAACATCTAGGTGCAGGAGAGGGTTTTGACTGATTAGGAGAACATGAAAAAACCTAGAGATCTTTCCACAATGCAGGGGGAAACCCTGGGTTCAAATCCCAGCTCAGTCACTTACTACCTGTGTGATCTCAGATAGTAAAGGTAGTTACTTCTCTAGGTTCCTCTTTACAATAAAGTAGCTTGAAATGAAAATTGTTGGAAGGGACTTAGGAAAACAGGCACATTCATGCATTGTTGGTGGAGCTATGAATTAATCTAGTCATTTTGGAAAGTAATTTGGAACTATGCCCCATCCCCAAACTAAACTGTATACATCCCAAAGGTGATACTACTACTTGACCTATACCCCAAAGAGAGAAAAGAAAAAGGAAAATGAACCACATTTACAAAAATATATATATGCTTAAGAAGAAGACGAAGAAGATAGAAGAGATTCTAGAGAGGACAAGAGAGACTTACTCAAGAAAAAAAGAAAGAAAAAATAGAAGAGACCATAGAGAAGACAAGAATATTTATAGAAGCCTTTCCCCTCCCAGAACTGGGAAGCGAGGGGGTACAACCAGGGAATCACAAATTATGGTATATACATGTAATGGAATATTACTGAGCTCTAAGAAATGACAAAAGGGACAGTTTTAGAAAAAAATCTAGGAAGTTTTATATATGTAGAATGAAGTGAGCAGATCAATTTATACATTAATATCACCATAAAGAAAGCAACTTTGAGTCTTAAGAACTCTAATCAATGGATAGCACAGGCTCTATGCTCTTTCTTCTAATCATCATTGGCTGGATGGAGACTTAGAGGGCAGCTGGCTTTTTCTCTCCCTCAGGGTTCTAGGAGTAACCTCAAAGAGGTTGGGGGTATCTTTCTAATGTAACAGATCATGAGCACCTACTGGTATGCCCTCCTTTTGATTATGTTTTTTTATAACCTTTTTTTTAGTGAGGCAATGGGGGTTAAGTGACTTTCCCAGGGTCACACAGCTAGTAAGTGTTAAGTGTCTGAGGCTGGATTTGAACTCAGTTACTCCTGAATCCAGGGCTGGTGCTTTATCCACTGGGCCACCAAGCCGCCCCGCCCTCCTTTTGATTATTAATTGATACCAATTAGCCAGCCAGACTATTTGAAATAGATATTCACTAAAGTGGGAAATCAGAATAGTACAAAACATTCCCCCACCCCCACCCCAGCATCTGGGACACACTCCCCCAGGCATATGCTCCTATGTTCCCACAAAAGAAGGAGAAAGTGGGTTCAAGCTTGAAGTAAAGGTGACGGAGATGGTAACTCACGGCTCATGGAAGTCCCATTTCCCTTTGAGGAGCCATCATTTATTTCCTCTTAGGAATAGTGCAGCTTTCTACTGGGCTCTCTCTAAAGTCCTGAAGTTGTTGAGGTGTGTTGAATTTGTCTTTGGCTCCCACCACTGCTAAACCAGGGATATTGCTAGGATGTCCATGGGGAATTTCAAAACATTTCAACTTGAGAGAAAAGTTCTTTCTTTCTGTCCTCCCAAATAATTTCCCCCACAGGGGGGTTGGTTGGATTTGCCTTCACCACTGAGTTGACCTACCGCTAAAATTTCAATCTCATATTAGATTGTGAGCTCCTTGAGGGCAGGGACTCTCCTTTGCATTTCTTTGTATCCCTCATACTTATAATGATGTCTGGCACATAGTAGGTGCTCAATAAAGGTTTATTGATTGACAGAAGGTTGGAATCCAACCTAGTTTGCTATTTTACACAAGACCCATAAGGCGTGATTGAGTCTTTCCTGTAAGTCTCAACATACTTTCTCCGTAGCATTATTTAATTCCATCCAATGACTTTCATTCCTTCCAAACTGATTCCTACCTAGTTTAATACCTTGGATTGATTGATTGGATAGAGATGTTCACACCTGATTAAGGAATTTACTTTAAGTGGGGAGAGGGTGATTATTAATTGTTACATACCCTTACAAATGCTAGGACCAACCACCATTCCAGAGAACCAATGATGAAGCCTGCTACTCCACTTCCTGTCTAAGACATGACAGACTCAGGATAAAGAAGGAGACTAATATTTTTAGAGACAGCCAATGTAGGAATTATTTTTCTTGACTACTCATATTTATTAAAATAATCTTTTAAATTTGGGGGTGAAGGAGGTGGCAAGAAAGCGCAGAGTGAGAGAGTTAAAGAAAGAAAAAGAAATGAAAGAAAAGAGGGTCATGAAGAGAGAAGAAAATATAAAGAAGGCCAGAAGAGAAGTGACAAGCAGGAAAGATATATATGGAAATGCAAGTTGTACACAATATTCTCAGTTTCACCTACAACCTTTTTCTGTTTTACTTTGTATGTGAAAATGCTAATTTTATTTGGTGTTTTAAGCTCAGATTAAAAAAAATAAAATTTAGAAAAATAAAATAAAATAAAGTAGGTTAGATGATCTATAAGATCCCTTTTATGCTGTTATGATCTGTCAGAGGCAGGCAACTTCCTGTAAGAGGATCGGACTTCCCAATCTGCTCTCCTGTAAGGGTTCTGACATTGTGATCTACAATCAGCCACTGAGACAGTATACCCTGGAGTTCCCAGCTCCCGCTTCAGTTTTGGCAGAGTGGCATGTCTCCATTGAGAGACACAATAATACTCCTCACATATGAGCTGCTTTGATTTCACCAATACCTTAAATGAAGAAAGAGGGACACTGAGTACAAGGATGACACATGCCGAGGAGCTAGGATAACAACCTCCATCCCAGAAGAATTGAGAGCTCCAATGGGAGTTGTAACTCTAGCTCTGCCCCCAAGTGTCTGCTGGCATAAAGAAGCCATTCTCTACCTGACTTTCATTGACATGGTATGTCTGGGTATAGATCTTGAGTTGATCATGTTAAGGCCAGAGCTGGCCTTTCCTTCTCCAGATGCCCAGTATTGTGGAGTTGGTGCCCAGAGACCTATTGGCATTTTCCCTGGGCTTTGGAGTGAGTGGTAAATACCTCGAGATCATGCCTGAAAACACAAACATGAATAGTCACAGAGGTCTTCGGGGCCAGGGGCCAGGGAATGCTGTGTATAAATGAAAACAGCTGTGAGCCGATTGTTCTGACAGATTAATGGGGGCTCTTCGGAGCACGCTGGAATCTGGTTTGCATCAGACTGACTTCAGTGAGTTTCACTTATTCAGGGCACGATGGGTAACATTGGGCATAGCCACAGACCCTTTTAATTCCCCTTGATCTTCCTAGGAAACAAAGTTATCCCAGATGGAGGGGAGGAACTTGGAAGTGATTCTGTTTTCTCTACAAGGCAGATGATCCAGACTGGTGTGTGACCTTGGGTAAGGGTGAGGCTATGTGGCTCAGAGTGGAAAGGACACCAGCCTGAAGACCTGGGTTCCCACCAGTGCCAGTAACTACCTGTGTGATTTGGAGCAAGTCACTTCTTTTTCTCTAGCCCTCAGTTTATTCATCTGTAAAATGAAAGGGTTGGGCTAAGTAATCTCTCAGGTCACTTCCCACTCGAAAGTTCCAGGATTCTATGAGATTTAGCTGGTAACTAGTCTTCTCCAGGTCTCACATCATCATGTAAAGAAAGTAATTTTTCTCCATAAAAAGAGAAAGTTAGCTTTAGGTGTCCCAGGGCAGCTGAAAATGGCAACTTTTGAACTCTGCAGAACAAGGATATGGAGGTTTGGAGGAGGGGTATTTGGAGGTCAGTGGCCCTGTGAAACCCTCGAGGGTTGGATGAGTGGGTAGTACTTACTTTGTTAACTATAAAAATTCCATCAGACCAAAGGGCTCCAATAAGGGTTATCATCATCCAGTTACTCATTCCCCTGTTTGATGTAGCAGGAATGACCTGACTAAGGGACATACTGTGGAACATGAAAATAGTGTGTTATTACAGCACCTTTAAAAAAATAAATATAAAGGATATGGAAAATCTTGGGAAGACCTATATGCATGTAAAGGGAACAGAGCCAGGATAACAAATATACAGAATGACTACAACAATGTAAGTAGAAAGAACGAGAATACCCCAAACTAGAAACTAAGTGTTCTGTAATTATAAGAATCAATCTTGGCTCTGAAGAAGAGATATGACAATAAACCTCCTTCCCCTCTTTGTAAAGGTGGGGACTATGGGAGTGGAATGCTGCATACTGTTGGATGAAGTGATGGTTTAGTTTTCTTGAATTTTGTTTTTCTCTTTCTTTTTTTACTATTTGCTTTCTGAGTAGGGGAGAGGGAAGGGATCTATTAGGAAATTAAGGGTTTTTTTTGTTTGTTTTGTAGGGTAATTGGGGTTAAGTGACTTGCCCAGGGTCACACGGCTAGCAAGTGTTAAGTATCTGAAGCCAGATTTGAACTCGGGTCCTCCTGAATCCAGGGCTGGTGCTTTATCCACTGTGCCACCTAATTGATGAAATTAAGGTTTTATAAAAACAAAAGAAATTTTTTTTTCCAAAAATGGACTGTGGGAACTGGATACTGTAGAAAGAACATTGGATTTGAACCTAAAGGGCCCAGGTTCAAATTCTGTCTCTTTCATTGCCTGCCTGTGCAATATCAGACGTATGCTTAACCTCTTCAGGACTCAAATTCCTCATCTGTACAGTGAAGGTGCTGGATGGGATGACCCTTAATGGTCTCATTCAGCTCTCAGTCTGAGATTTTATGACCCTGGATTCTGGCCCTACTTGGTTGGTAACTGAAGGTGTGATATAAAAAAAGACATCTGACTTCCTCATGCTTATTTTCCCATCTGCTAAATGCAGAGACTAATTCCTGTTCTACCTACTTTCCAGGAATGCTGTTAAAGTCTCAAATGTGACACTGGATGTCACAGATCTTTGGAAAGTTGGACGATAGACTCAGGGCTGGAAAGAATCATGGGGGCCATAGGCTATCTCCTTTGTTTTCAAAATGGGGAAACCAAGGCCCAGAGAGGTCACAAAGTTAAAGGATTGTAGACCTATGGGGTCTACAGGTTCAAGGTCACAAAAGGATTAGGGCTTGAATCAGGATATAGGTGTAGGTCCTGACTCCAAAGTTAAGACTATTACCCTATCCATATATCTGCACAAAATTTGAGTTGTCATTTATGACGTTGCACCTGAGATTCCAGCCTGGTCCCTTGGCAGCTGAGCTGAGCTCTTGGGATTTATTCTGGGTTCAAATGGTATTGTTGTTGTTCAGTCATTTTCAGTTGTGTTAGAATTTTCCTGACCACATTTGGAATTTTTTGGGGCAAAGATATTGGAATAGTTTGCCATTTCCGTCCCCAGATCGTTTTATCTCACCTTCCTTTCTTTAATTGTTAGTTAATCCTTGATATATCTCCCACCTGTTTCACCCTTGATCATGGGGATAATGGGTGAGGGATATTGCATAGATTGTTAGACTCTGCTGATGCTATTACTGAGGGTTCTTTCTTTTTTTTTTTTTGGTGGGGCAATGAGGGTTAAGTGACTTGCCCAGGGTCACACAGCTAGTAAGTGTCAAGTGTCTGAGGCTGGATTTGAACTCAGGTCCTCCTGAATCCAGGGCCAGTGCTTTATCCACTGCACCACCTAGCTGCCCCCAATGCAACGGACCTGAGGGTTATTTCAATAGCTCGTGTCCAATGGGAAAAGATGTTGCCTCCCTAGCAACCCAAAGCTTGCTTCATCTCTGGGTAGTACTATAAGGTAATACTGTGGTAATGATGGTACTATAAATTAATCCAGGAAAACCTAGATCCTGGAGTCTTGGGTTATGGATTATATAAACTATATATGGCCGGACTGAAATACTGACTCAGATCTAAGGAGCAGGACGAGGTTTGGAGGGGACAAAAGTGCTGAAAAAGAGCTACATGGTAGCTGACTGGGATGAAGGGCGCCTTGGTGGTGCTTTGAGGGGGTGGGAGGGAGGGGCCTCTTCATGGAAAAGAAGGGAAGCTTTGGTTGTTTCTTTTCTTCAGATCTTCAGATCCATCATCAAGAAAGAGAGCAAGAGCCTGTCTTTATACTTGAAAGCCTGCCAGCACCAAAGCTAGCAAAGAACAAGGATCTATCTATGTATCTGCATAATAATAACTGTCATTTATATAAGTCATAAAGGTCTGCAAACTAGACGCTTTCCTATACACTGAAGTATATGGAGCATCAAGGTTTGCAAAGCGTTTTGCTCACATTATCTCGTTTTAGCCTCAAAACAACCCTCCTAAATAAGTACTACAAGCATTATTATCTTCCTGTTACAGATGAGGGAACAAAAGTTAAGATGCCATGAATCACATAGCTAAAGGTCAATCAACCATTTGCATTTATTAAAATCCATCTGCATTTATTAAAGGCCTATTGTATACCAGGTACAGTTCTAGGAGCTAGGCACACAACGACAACAATGGAACAGTACTGCCCTCAAGGAGTTTACATTCTGTTAATTAGGGGAGGTAGGGTTTGAATCCAGTTCTTCCTGTCTCCAAGTCTAGCACTCTAGCCACCATGACATACTGCCTCTTGGGGACCTCTGTCCTGATTATTAGACATGTAGGGGCCAAATTTAATATGGGGAGAGTTAATTGGGTGACTCACCATAATATTGGGGTCCCAAAAATAATGAGGGACCTCTAGGTCCAAAGCTCCCTCCCCTCTGAACTGCCTTTTTAGATATTTCTCCTAGGCCAATAAGAAAGGAGCTTAACAGCCTCTTTTCCACAAACGAATCAGATTTTATTAATGGGAATAAAATACACAGCAAAGGTGAAATTAATAAAGTCAAAGACAAGAGAATACGGAAAAAGAAAAATGGATAATCCCCCTAAATCTAACCTAAGTCTATGAAATCCCCAAATTCGCTTCCAGTTCAGCTAATTGAAAAGAGCAGGGCTCGTTTGTTAACTCACCACCTGGGGTCCATAGCTTCAATGGGGAACAGCTATGCAGCCAGGGCCCACAGGACAAACTGACAAGAAAAAATCTCTCTGCTGTTTGCTCCTGCAGCTCACACGATTGGAAAGAAAGTGCGCTCCTCTCAGCGAGCATTTACTCTTCCTCCCCCAAAAGGGGAGGTCCTTCAAACTCAATTGGGAGAGTGGTTTCTCCTGCTGACATCAGCAGCATACATCACTCAGGACAGGCCAGGTGTAGCCCATCCCAATCAATCTGCCAAATTACATTGTTTTACTACAGACAAGCAATTCAGAAGACCAGAGGATCTAGGGCAGGAAGGCCCTTGTAGATTATTTAGTCTTTTCATTTTATGGAAGGCAGCTGGTAGCTGTTAAGTGTCTGAGGTCAAACTTGAACTCAGGTCCTCCTGAATCCAGGGCCAGTGCTCTATCCACTGTGCCACCTAGCTGCCCCTTTTGATCACATTCTCACAACCCACCTGTGGCTGGGGACTTGTTCCTTCCCCCTGTGGAGGATATGCATCTGCTTCTGAAAGGGGCGGAGCAGGCAGAAGCCAGGATGCACCCAGTCAGGCCCATGAGAAGCAGGGACAGAGTGAGGACAAAAACCTGGGTGTTTTGGATAAGGGGCAGGGGGGAAGGGAGACTGTTTCCCCTTCTCTGACTTGTCCTGGGGAGACTGAACAGAAGTCAGCACAGAGAGCAGTCAGGGCCAGTGGTGTTTCCTCTGCAGACAGAGGAAACCAACCAACCAACCAACCAACCAACCAACCTGACAGATATCAGAGACACAGAGGTGGGAAGCCTTTGGCTTCCTGAAAGCTTAAGAGGTACGCTGCATTTTGTATCCTGACAATGGTCAGGAAGCACGGGCATCTGAGGAGGTTAATGAGGCTGGGGAAGGAGGCGCAAGAGTGAGTCACAGATGTGTATGTTGGCTCATACCTCCCACTAGGTACAACTCCCCAACCCCAAGGACTGACCAGTGAGAACACACCACTGAGACAGCTGGTCGAGCAAACAAAAGACACCCGGCCCCAAGCCTTGGGAAACTCAGGCTGCAGGGAAGAAGGGGCTGTAGACTGCACGACTGTGGTCACGTGGGGGGCTTTGGTTGGCTGGAACATCCAACAGACCCCATGTATGAGGTCAAAGGTTTACAAAGGGCTTTACTTTTTCCTAACAGCCCTGTTAGATTGATGATGTAGGAACACAGAGGGAGAGCTGGAAGGGTCCTCGGGGGATGTGCAAACCCCTTGTTTTCTTTTCTTTTTGGTGCTTTGGCAGAGTTTACTTTGATTACAGTAAGGTATCACACAACATATCTTTGTGGATCAGATAGCTGGGTGGGCAGGATGATGGGAAAGTGAGATGGATTCACAACCAACTCAAAACAAAGCTGACTATTGGATAAATATCCAATTCAAGTTCACAAGCATCACCAATCACTTATTATTTGTCGAGACAAAAATGAAACAAGGGGCTTCCATTCAACCTGGAAGGTGGTGTCTAGTAGTAGTGTGCCCAAAGTGTCTTCCATATTGTTCTGCTCAATATATGTATTAGTGAATTAGATCAAGAAAGAATATTAATATTACCAAGTGTACAGATTACACAAATCTGGGATGATAGCCTATGAGGTATTCTGTTGGCCGGATG
The DNA here is from genome assembly GCF_019393635.1 of Dromiciops gliroides. Classification (NCBI taxonomy): domain Eukaryota; kingdom Metazoa; phylum Chordata; class Mammalia; order Microbiotheria; family Microbiotheriidae; genus Dromiciops; species Dromiciops gliroides. The sequence continues at coordinate 699,759,381 of NC_057861.1, read as the reverse complement.
GGAAGAATATAACAAGATGAAACTGAAAAGCTACCCTCTCATTTTACACATGGGGAAACTGAGGCCCAGAGAGGTGACAGTCTGTGCTCCTGTTAGTCTCTGCTTTCTCTGCCATCTGGGGCCTCATGGCTGTGACTGTGGGCAGGGGGCACGAGAAAGGGGGAAATGAGGCCACTGCCACGTGAGGCTTTTGTGAATGAGCTGGAGGTGGTACAACCCATGCTTGGAAAGGCCAGGCAAAGGCCATCCTTCCCACTCCATGCAGCAAAAGCAGCATGGTGAAGGACCAGACAACTGGGGGATGTCCCAGGGGTATGGCTGAGCCCCAGCTTTGGCATGCACACTTTGGGGCCTCACGGTCTGAGCTGTACACTTCCTTCCACTCCTTTGCAGAAGTGGGGAGGCCCATGTGGAACACAGCATAGCATCAGGTGTTTTGGATACATTGATAGATTTTGCTGAATTTCCCTCCTCTTCTTGCTCTTTTTCTTTTAAAAAGTTTTCTGTTATAATGTGTAATTGGGGAGGAAATAAAATATATATTAAAAAAAGAAAAGGCCCCCAAATAAAACAAATTCTTTGTTAGAAAAGAAGGCTCGGGGCAGCTAGATGGCGCAGTGGATAGAGCACTGACCCTGGAGTCAGGAGTACCTGAGTTCAAATCCAGCCTCAGACACTTAACACTTACTAGCTGTGTGACCCTGGGCAAGTCACTTAACCCCAATTGCCTCACTAAAAAAAAAAAAAGAAAAAAAAGAAAAGAAGGCTCTCTGGGAGGTGGGGAAGGGAAGGGATGCTGGGGGAAATCTAGGCAATGTAAAAACAGATATCAATAAAAACCTCTTTAAAAAGCAGTTGGAAAAGTGAGGTCTCTGCATGTGGAAGGTCCTGCTGTTTTCTCCCCAAGGCTGAAATGGACAATTTAACTTTCTTGGCCTCTGTTCAATACTCTGGAATAATTTCCTAATGACCTCTCCTAACACTGGATTTCTCCCGTGTTGTTTTCCGGACCAATTTATTGGTTAGAAACCTCACACCAGCACCGTCATCTTGCTTCCCTAGAGGGAACTTTATCGCTGAGTCTTTGTAGAAGCCGGAAAGAGGAAAGGGAGAACCCACTGGGACCTCAAGTCAGCATTTCAGAAAGAGTTCCCTTCACCCACTATGGCTTCTTAGACTTGAAATCTAAGGAAACTTCATCAGCAGCCTTCAACAATTCAAACTCCCAAAGGCCCATCCTTAGGGATGGTGGCACAGTGGATAGAGCACTGGCCCTGGAGTCAGGAGGACCTGAGTTCAAATTTCACCTCAGACACTTGACACTTACTAGCTGTGTGACCCTGGGCAAGCCACTTAACCCCAATTACCTCTCTCTCTCTCTCTCTCTCTCTCTCTCTCTCTCTCTCTCTCTCTCTCACACACACACACACACACACACACACACACACACACACACACACACACAAAAGAACAGTAGGTGTCAGGAGGGAATGATGGGCCTGATGCTTCCCAGGTGAGCTGTTCTTCCAACAGATAGCAGACTGCCTATGATTATGGCAGCTAAGTGGACAGAACACTGGGCATGGAGTCAGGAAGACCTGAGTTCAAATCCAGCCCCAGACACTTCCTAGCTGTGTGACCCTGGGCAAGTCATTTAATCTGTTTGCCTCAGTTTCCTCAACTAAAATGGGGACAATAATAGTACCTTCCTCTTAAGGTTAAATGTGGATTAAATGAGTTAAAATGGGTAAAGCACTTAGCATATAGTAAGTGCTTCATAAATCTTTGTTTCGTTTCTTATTATAAATAGGAAGCCATTGTAAGGTTTGTTTTTTAATCATAAATGGCTTTAAGAACCCCTGCCTTCCATCAACTCTACATGTATCATGCATGTGTTGTTATGTACATGTTGTTTCCCCATTAGCAACAGTCCTCAGTAAGACCTTGCTAAACTTCTTGAGGGCATAGACAGTTTCTGATTTTCTTTTTAAGTAACTCCTGCCCTTAGCCCAGTGATGGGCCCATTGTTTTTGTTGTTCAGTCAGTTTTCGGTCATTTGGAGTTTCCTTGACAAAGATACTGAAACAGTTTGCCATTTCTTTCCCCAGCTCATTTTACAGATGAGGAAACTGAGGCAAACAGGGTTAAATGACACAACTAGTAAGTGTCTGAGGCACTTAAGTCTCTCTAACTCCAGGCCCTCTGATTTATCCCAGCAGCCCTAGAAACTCAGTAGGATTTTTATGCTTGGATTATCCAATCAAATTCTTAGCTCAGCACTTATCCACTAAAGGGGTGGGGGCAGGAAGGGGAAAGAAGAGAGACAGAGACAGAGACAGAGACACACACACACACACACACACAGAGAGACACAGAGAGAGACAGAGACAGAGATAGAGATAGAGAGACAGCAAGAAAGAGGGAGAGAGAAAAAAGAGAAGAGAGAGACAAAGAGGAGAGGACAGATGGGGGAGAACGAGAAAAAAGAGGAGAGGAGACAGAAGAGAGAGACAAAGAGGAAAGGACAGACGGGGAGAGAGAGAGAGAGAGAGAGAGAGAGAGAGAGAGAGAGAGAGAGAGAGAGAGAGGAAAAAAAGAAGAGAGGAGACAGAGGAGAGACAAAAAGGAGAGGACAGATGGGGGAGAGAGAAAGAGAGAGAGGAAAAAAAGAAGAGAGGAGACAGAGGAGAGAGACAAAGAGGAGAAGACAGATGGGGAGAGAGAGAAAGAAAGAAAGAGGGAGAGAAAACAGAGAAAGAGAGAGCTAGCTACATCCTATTCCATATCAGAGGTTAGGGTAGAAGTCATCCTTCCTCAGTCTCTTGACCATGACCTTTGGGTTCAGATCATCAAGTTGGTTGCAGGATGGCCCAGCTATTCCCCCCTCCCCCCACCGGCCAAGAGCCTCATTCAGACAGAAAGCTCCACCTCCCGGTGCTGAGCCACTGCCCCTCCTGAGGATGATGGACAGCTCTGGCATCTTGGTTTCTGGGGCCCTTTTTCCTTCCACTCACCATAGAGAATTAGGGTCCCTGCTAAGGGAAAGGCGCTTTTGCAAGCCTGGCCCATTGTTCAATAGAGAATAAACTCTTCCCACTAGCAGCCTTCTCTCTCTCTCTCTCTCTCTCTCACACACACACACACACACACACACACACACACACACAGATAATGAAATGGGGAACAAATACAAGTGCGTTTCTCTTCTCCTTCCAGATGGTGCCCCCTTCTTACCTCCACCCCCCCCCCGGTCTTTTTCGCTTGGCTCCACCTCGTTTGTTCATCATTCACTCTGCCTGTTTGATTTAAGCCTCCACTCCCCAGGTCAAGCAGAGGCTGGGGAGGGGGAAGGGATGAAAGAAGAGGACCCTTTGACAGCTTCTCCCCCACCCTTTCCCCCTGATTTCCATGGTCATAAGCCAGACTTCTCTTTCTTCTCTCCACCTCCCCAACCCCAGGGGCTTTTCATTCTCTTCCCAGTAACCCGGGGACAGAGAGAGGCTCCTTCCTTCCCTCCCTCCCTCCCTCAGCACAGGCTGTGAGGAAAGACGAGCCACAGTGACTTGTGGGAACTCAGCCAGTCCAGCTCCAGCCTCGATTTCCTACTCTGCTTTCAGCTCAAAGGCCAACTTGGGTCTGGCTAAACGAATGGGCATTCCCAGATGCAGGGAGTCCTGGAGAATTCCCTTAATTCTCCTATAGAAACAACCTTAACATGGGGTGATGGGAAACACTTAGAACCTCTATGAAAAAAAAGGAGAAAAATATGCCGGACTGAAATATAGGCCAGATGGAGGGTTGTATCATAGAATTTCAATGTGGAAGGGACCTTGGAGATCACCCGGTCCAAGCCCCTCATTTTTTTTTTTTTTTTGCGGGGCAATGGGGGTTAAGTGACTTGCCCAGGGTCACACAGCTAGTAAGTGTCACGTGTCTGAATCCAGATTTGAACTCAGGTCCTCCTGAATCCAGGGCTGGTGCTTTATCCACTGTGCCACCTAGCTGCCCCTTCAAGCCCCTCATTTTATAGATGAGGAAACTGAGGCCCACAAAAAGACCTGATTTACCCAAGATTTCACAAATCTTCTACTCTTTCCATTATACCCAAAAGCCTCTTGAGATGTGAGGACCAAGATCAAAAAAAGAAGAAGAAGATGGACGTGAGGAGGGGAGTTGTTTAGGAGAGTAGAGGTGACTAATTAACCTGAGACCTGGTTTGGAAAGCAGGAAAGTAAACACTGCAGAATCCTTAGTCTAAATATTACAAAAGCCAACTAGGAATTCCCAGAGGCGGGACTAATTTCCTAGAAAACACTAGTTCTTATCACCCAGAAAAGCTATTCATTTATGGTTGGGGTGTAGAGTGTTGGGAGATGGCAGATTGTGAGGGAATTGTAGCAGATGGAGGCAGCTGGTAATGCAGAGGATAGAGTACTGGGCCTGGAGTTAGGAAGATCTGAGTTCAAATCTGCCTTCAGACAATGACTAGCTGTGTGACTGGGAGAGTCACTTACCCACTGCCTCAGTGTCCTTACTTGCAAAATGAAGATAGTACTAGTATCTACCTTATAAAATTTGTGGGGATCAAATGAGATATTTGTAAAGTGCTTAGCACAGCGCCTTGCACATAGTAGGTGCAATATATATATATGTTATATATATATATATATATAATATATATAATAGTAGGTGTAAAATGCTTATCCCATTCCCTACCCTGCACCCTTTGCTTAACCCTGGTGGCGAACAAGGCAAGAATTGCTATAAGTTTTCATGTAGGGGGAGAGGTAGCAGTAATGACTTTCTGCCTGCTTTCAGCTCCCTTATCTCCTCACACACCAACCATATGATCACAAATGCATGACAATTGTTGTTTCTTCTGTGCCTGTTGTCTTTTATTCTTTTCTTTTTCTCTTTCTCTTTCTTTTTCTTTTTTGTGGGGCAATTGGGGTTAAGTGACTTGCCCAGGGTCACACAGCTAGTAAGTGTTAACTGTCTGGGGGCAGATTTGAACTCAGGTCCTACTGAATCCAGGGCCAGTGCTCTATCCATTGCACCACCTAGCTGCCCCCTTTTTTCTTTTTTTTTTTTTCTGTCTTTCATTCATTCTTTCCTAATTCACAGTGAAGGAGTATCAGAGATGGAACAGAATAATCCCATGAGTTTTGAAAGTGTTCTGAGTTTTGAAAAGTCAAAAAAACTACCAGAGATCTTGCAAATAGAACTGGTTACAGTCAGCTGGTAACTGCAACAGCGGAGTCCAATGAAGAGCCAGCCCTGAAGAGTGACCTCCTTAACCCAGAGCAGAAGGGAACTGACCTAGCAGCTGACACACCATATCCTATAATCAAGGGAGTGACTCCTCCATAAGCTATATCAGATCCAAAGTGAACGCGGTGGGGGAAATGTTTCCTAGCAACCACTTTTTCAGTGTCTGAGCATGCTCTCCATAGGTATCAAGGTGTGCAGAGCGGGAAAATGTGCTCCTGGTTTGGGAAGTTGTTATACTAACTGTACCTCTGGAAAAGCTTTTTAAAAATGGCATTGTACTGTGTTCCTCTACAACCCAGATCCTCGTTTCAACCAAAACCTTGAGAAGGTGGGGCCGCTTAGTAGCTTGGGCTCCAGAAGCTCTCAACAAAGAAGAGACACATGAAGCCCCTGGGATCAGAGGAGGAAAAAATAAACAAGTGTTGGTTTTTGCTTGGGGAGTGAACCTGTTCTTACAGCTTGAAGGGCACTGCTGCCCAGGCACTGAGCAAGCAGAATATACTAAGTATAGCCGGAGCCATGTTGGAGGAAGCCAACAGCCTGGGAATGAAGGCTAAAGAGCTGGGACACAGAATAACTTCCCCGAGTCTACTTAAAATTCGGTTTGCTTGTCTCCAGGCTCTCCTCTCCCCACCCATTTGGCACACACCAATCAGGTACATTTTCCTAGCCTATAGCTTTTCATCCTAATAGTGCCCTTCTCTGAAGCCTTTACTGGTTTCCCATGACCTATAGGATAATCTGCCATCCCTTTAGTTTAGCATTCAAGGCTCTCTATAATCCATATGGCCCCTTTCTCCTTTTTCTGGTCTCATCTCCTGTCTTTCTACTACTCAAACCCCTCCTTCCAGCCAAATTGGCCTAGAGTCAGCCCCAGAATCAGGAAGACCTGGGTTCAAGTCCTGCCCTGATAGATATTAGCGTTGTGTCCAAGGACTATATGTGTGCTATATGTGAGTGAGGGCAAATCACTTCACCTCCCTAGAGCTAAGTTTCCCCATCTCTAAAATGGGAATTATAATACCCGTCTTTCCTAACTCACAGAGTGCCTATAAGGCTGCAATGGGATTATGGGTATGAAAGAACTTAAAATAATAATTACAACCGGCATTTATTTACTATTTAAATGTTCAGAATCCAATTCACAAACAAATCTCCAAACCTCAGAATTAGGATGGATCTCAGGGTCAATTTACTCCAATCCCTATATGAACAGCAACCCCCTCCAGAATTTTCTTAATAACGGGTTGCACAGCTTCTATTTGAAGATCTGCTGTTATGAGGAATCCACTACCTTGGAAGGCAGCCCATTCTGCTGTTAGCTGTCATTGTCATATGTTCAGCTGAAACCTATGTGTTTGCTACTTCTATCCACTGGTTCTAGGTTTGTTCTGTTGGACCATGCAGCACAAGGCTCTTCTCTCTCTCCACTGCCTTGGAAGGCAGCCCATTCTGCTGTTAGCTGTCATTGTCATATGTTCAGCTGAAACCTATGTGTTTGCTACTTCTATCCACTGGTTCTAGGTTTGTTCTGTTGGACCATGAAGCACAAGGCTCTTCTCTCTTCCATTTGAAGGGTGAATGACTACCCTTTAACTATCTCCTTTTTTCTTCTAGCTCTGCTACTATGTGTTTGATCTTAGATGCGTCTCTTTCCTTCTGAGCCTTAGATTTCTCTTCTGTAAAAGGATGGACCATATGACCTCTAAGCTGATCCTGTGTCCCATCCAGCTGATTTGATGTCTGCATCTGTGTCTATGACATTTAATGTTCCCCATCAGTTCTAAAATAATATAATAGCTAACACACATATCACTTACTGTGTGCCAGATATTGTGCTAAGTGCTTTACAATTATTATCTCATTTGGTCTTTAACCACTCTGCAAAGTAGGTGTTATTACCTTCATTTTACAGATGAGGAAATGGAGGCAAACAGGTTAAATGGTTTGCCTGAAGTCACATAGCTAGTAAGTATCTGAAGCTAGATTTGAATTCAGGTCTTTCTGACTCCAGTCCCAGCATTTTATCCACTGTGTTACCTGGCTCCTCTAAAAGCATATGCCTGTAGGTAGCTAGGTGGTGCAGTGAATAAAGCACTGGCCCTGGATTCAGGAGGACCTGAATTCAAATCTGACCTCAGACACTTGACACTTACTAGCTGTGTGACCCTGGGCAAGTCCCTCATTGTCTCGCCAAAAAAAAAAAAAGTCCAAACCATTATCAGTGACAAGTATAAATTTTAACTGAAGGTAGGTGCTATGGAAGTCATCTATTTGTGGTATGTCTGAAATTAATTAATGGCTGTCTTCCCCACCCCTGTCCATATTTATAGAAATGTTCTTTCCATTCTCCACACCATTCATTCGAAATTCAGCCACACATTTTTTTCCTCTGAGCTTCAAAGGGATTTTGAAAGGTCATTTCCATTTTCTAATGAAATATTTGCCTATCTCCTAAAGGGTCCCCGGGCTCCCACAGCCAGAGGAACTCTGGTCACCTCTCCTATTGCTCAAGTCTTTGGGGTACATTTCTTACTTCAGACAGTATCCCCCCTTTCAGGTCTACCAATTCCTCCAAACTACCAAAAAAATTAAAAGATTTATTTATTTAGCTAGAATGGAAGTTATGTAGTCCAGCAACTAACTGTTAGAAACATCTGGATTCCTGAAAACTTCTTTAGAAAGAAAAAAAAAAGAAATGGCTTCAAATACATAAGCAGAAGGAACATCAACAACAATTCTGCTCTTGACTTTATAATGTCAAGGCAGCAGTGGATAGAGCACTGGCCCTGGATTCAGGAAGACCTGCGTTCAAATCTGGTCTCAGACAGTTGACACTTACTAGCTGTGTGACCCTGGGCAAGTTACATAACCCCAATTGCCTCACAAAAAAACAAAAACAAAAAAACAGATATGGACTGGACTTTATAATGTCTCATAGATGTTTAACTAAAGGTAATGTAAAGGGAGCAACAGGAAGATTTTAATTTTTTTTCCACAGGTTATAAGCAGGGGTGTGCTGGAGTCAGCTCAAACCTGCTTGCCAAGAACTAATTGTTAAATGTTCAGAGTGAGCTTTTACAACTCAGAAATTGGCAAATGCTACAAATGAGGGCTTGATTTATTGTTGTTGCTGTTGTTGTTGTTAATTGTCTAGACTTAAGAAAGTGATAGAGAAAATGTGAATAATGCAGATTAAATTTAAGTGTGTCTTGTGTACATTCTCTCCCACCAAGAACTGGTTGTTAAACATTTACTAGCACACCCCTGGAACCAATGTGTTAATAAACTCATGGCAATTTGAAGTTGGCAGAGGAGTTGTGGTCTCTTTCTTAAAAGTCTTAAAGAATCATAGCATATAAAATGTCCTAACCAGCAAGGCCTCTAGTCCTACGCCCAGTCTCAGGGCTCTCCTCTGTCCAGTAGACAAGGAAGCTGACAGAATGAAGCAAAATTAAGCATCTTTGTAGTCATGAAAAATGATCCTTTCCTTCTGGAGAAAATGAAGTGAAATTTCCTTCAAAAAGTGACAAACTCTCCTCAACTGTGTTTGGCGTGGAGTAGTAGAAAAAGCACTGACCTAGGAATTGGGAGACCTGAGTTCCAATCTTAACTCTGCCATAATCAATCAATAATTTAATTAACAGACATTTATTAAGTACCTACTCTGTGTCAGGCACTTGCTTGGAGCTGGGCACATGTTAAAAAATGAAACAGTCAGTTCTCTCCAGGGAAACAATATGTACATACAGAAGCAGATCTGAAATCAATAGGGAAAGGGACTGGATCTGTGATTTCATTAGTATGTGGAACTCCTGAATGAAGAAACTCATATTACCCATTCAGATGGACACTTTCTCTATAACTTATATCCTTTAAGAGCTGCTTAGAATGATCAAATGGGGGGCAGCTAGGTGGCGCAGTGGATAAAGCACCAGTCCTGGATTCAGGAGTACCTGAGTTCAAATCCGGCCTCAGACACTTGACACTTAATAGCTGACCCTGAGCAAGTCGCTTAACCCCCATTTCTCTGCCAAAAAAAAAAAAAAAGATTCTTGGGGCAGCTAGGTGGCACAGTGGATAAAGCACCGGCTCTGGATTCAGAAGGACCTGAGTTCAAATCCAGCTGCAGACACTTGACACTTACTAGCTGTGTGACCCTGGGCAAGTCACTTAACCCTCATTGCCCTGCAAAAAAAATAAAAAAGAAAAGAAAAAGAAAAAGAATGATCAAATGACTTGGCTAGGGTCACATAGCCAATTAAATATCAGAGGTAGGATTTGAACCCAGTCTCTATGGTTCTGAAACTGGCTTTCTATCCCTAATGCACCTGTTTTTCTAAGATACAATATATGTGTATATATGCATATATGGAAATAATATATTTTATTATGATACATTATATAATTATATAATATATTTATGTGTATACATATAAACAAAAAGGATACATATATTTAAATAAAATATATGGAAGCTATAAGGAAATATAAATAAATTGGGGGGAGGCATCACTAGTTGGGGACATTAGGAAAGTCTTCATGTGGAAGGTGGGGCATGAGCTGAGTTCTGAGGGAAGCTAGAGATTCTAGATGTATAAGTGAGGAAGGAATGCATTCTAGATACAGAGGAGAGCCTGTGTGAAAGAACCAAAATGGGACATTGTGTGGAACAAGAAGTCTGGTTTTGCTGGACTTAGGCTGCTAGGGGGTGCCATAGTACACAGAGCACTGGGTCTACGTTCAGGAAAACCTGAGTTCAAATCTAGCCTCAGACACTTATTACCTGTGACACCTTGGGCAAGTCACTTAACCTCTATTTGCCTCAGTTTCCTCATCTGTAAAATGGGGCTGATAATGTCTACCTTGTAGGGGTGTTGTCAGGATCCAATGGGATAATATTTGTAAAAAGTGCTTAGCACAGCGTCTGGCACATAGCAGGCCCTCAATAAATGGCTATTTCCTTCCTTCCCTATTCCCTCTGTAGAAGTGGGAAGATAGCTACAATTTGCTTAGTGCCCTCATCTATAAAGTGAGGAGGATTGGATTAAGTAATCTCTATGGTTCCAGCTCACAAATAATTTGCTTTTCAAATTCCACAATTGCTTAGCTTTCCTGTACCTCAGTTTCCCCATTGGCGATTCTCACAGCCTGGGGTCAAATCCTGGCCTTTGACACTAGTGCTTAGGTTGCCTTGGGACGTACTAGAACATCCTGACTTCATGCTCAGCCACAAGCACAGTTCTCTTCTATAAAAAGTATAATTTAGAGAACAGATCGGGACTTGCGTTCATCTGTGCTAGATTAACACCCCCATCTGCACATCTGTCTAGATCATTCTGCAATTTAGGAAGAATTAGAGCACATCAGCGTGCCCAGACCCCATCTTCCTTTGTTGTCGACATATACTTATATCCACACAGCATCAGCAAGGTCCGGGGCTTTCTAGGAATGACGACCGATCAGATTATTTCTTGTCTCACCTTCATCATACTTTTCCTTGTAATTGTTTCCTCGGCACCAGGCCAGTTAGCACATTCAAATGTGGCCAAAATCAGGGGCTTGACACGGGTCCAGACAAGTGAACTTAGCAAGGAGGCTAAAACTATTATTCCATGTCTACACACACCGCAGTTGTAGGTAGAGGCAGCTACTGGGTAAATGTGTGCTCGTGGATCTGGTAGGGAAGGGAGGAAACCAGGCTAGAGTGTGGGGATGGTTGGGTGCAGTTCATCCTCACTGCTGGAGTCAACTCCAAGTATAGCCTCAGCTATATATAGAAGAGGCAGAAATTGGATTAAGGTTAGAAAAAAACGAAGAGCCCTGTGAAAAGGGACGCCTTCCCCAGGTTTGCTGGAGGGCAGCCACGAGTCTCAGAATAGTTTTCTTAGCAGATAAAGCATGAAAACAGGAAATCATTATCCAAACACTAGGAAGTCGGCTCAGCAAGGAAATATTCGCTCCAGCTAGAAAGTCTCCCAGGATCCCACTAAAGGATCTCTGAGGCATTATTATTTTTTGCTCTGGTTTCTTTTCATCTTCTGGTCAAAGGAGAAGACGGCATGGGCGCCACAAGAACAGGAAATAAACCAAGGAAATAAGCTCTTCAGATACTCCAAACTTGGAAAAAAAAAGACAAATTCTCTTTGGAGTCACAAAACTTCAGAGTTAAAAGAGACTCTGCTTAGGGACCTTCTAGTTTCATTTCTTTATTTTACAGAAGGGGAGACTGAAAACTAAGGAGAGGGAGTGGTCCAAGGTCTCACAGTCAGGAGCCTTGGGTTCGAATTCTAATTCTGCCACTTATTAGTTATATGACCTCAGACAATTAATGCTCCTTCTCTGAACCCGGGTTGCTTCCTCTATAAAATGGGCAGGTTGAACTAAATGATCTCTATGGCTCCCCTGGATCCCCCACCCCCAAGTTCTAAAGGTTTAGGATTCTAAGGGCACAGCCGGGGCTTCTGGCTTCCAGTTCAGGGCTCATTCTCTTAGGCTGCATTGCCTCTAGCTTGCAAACCTTGTGTGGAAACAAAAATTATGGAGTCATCATAATTTTTTTTAAAGTAGCAATGATTACTGAGCTGGAAGGTCCCTTTGACATCACCCACCATGACTCCCTCATTCTACAGATGACAAAACGGGATGCCTGGAAGGGAAATCAGCTTGCGTGAAGATACACAGCTAGTTCAGGGGAGAGTTCCAATTTGAACCCAGATTTACTGACCCACACGGCCAGTACTCTTCCCACAAAACCAAGACATCCATTTATAGTTCCACTGCATTCTTTCTGGTTTCTCTGCATAGTTGCAGTGGCCTCAGGACAGCTGGTGGTTAAACAGTCCTGCTCTGAGAAGGTATATGGGAGAAAGGTCAATAAGTGCTTAGAAGATCATTGGGCAAACAGACTTGAGGAAGCCCTCCATTGGAGCACGGCCAGGTCAGCTGGGTTAGACATTCTTTTTAAGTGACTGTTAGTCCTATGGTAGCAGAGACTTCTCAAAAGAGATGCTGCTCATTGGATTGAATGAGAACCAAACCAACACATCTTGTCATCACCTGGGAAGGACTAGATTTGGCTTTGGAACAAGAGTCCATAGCTTACTTGTAGGAGGGAGGGGAAGTGAACACACTGACCTCCCCCTTCTTGGGCTTATCTACACTACTCACTTCATTTATTCATTCACTCATTTGTCAATTAATTAATTTGTTTATTAGTTTATTCATTCATTCATTTGTTTGTCTATTCATTCATTCATTCATTCATTCATTCATTTATTTATTTATTTATTTATTGTGGGGCAATGAGGGTTAAGTGACTTGCCCAGGGTCACACAGCTAATAAGTGTCAAGTGTTTGAGGCCGGATTTGAACTCAGGTCCTCCTGAATCTAGGGCCAGGGCTTTATCCACTGCAATACCTAGCTGCCCCCTCATTTTCCTGAGTTCTAATCTGGCCTCAGACACTTCCTAGCTGTGTGACCCTGAGCAAGTCACTTAACCCTGTTTGCCTCAGTTCCTCATCTATAAAATGAGCTGGAGAAGGAAATGGCAAACCGTTCCAGTATCTTTGCCAAGAAAACCCCTAATGGGGTCACAAAGAGAAGGGACACAACTGAAATGACTCAACAACAGCAAATTGACATTTATATAGGACTTTAAAGTATATAAAGGACTTTTATATCTATTACCTCATTTGAGCCTCACAACACTCCTAGAAGGTAGATACTATAGGAGTCACTGGAGATAGACACATAACTTGTGAATGTCAGAGATAGAATTTGAACCCAAGTCTCTTAAGGCCCTGAGTCCAACATTCTCTCCAGTATACCATGCTGACTCTCAGAGAATACATTATTGAATATATTTTAGTTCCTGCTTCTTTAAGGAAGACCCCTTCCTCTACACTCAAAGGGCTGCTGTCTGCTTCCCAAAGTCTGCTGACTAATTAGACAGCTAAGTGCTCAGTGTATAGAGTGCTGGGCTTGGAGGCAGGAAGGCCTCAAACACTTACAAGCTGTGTGACTCTAGGCAAGTCACTTAACCTGTTTGCCTCAGTTTCCTCAATTGTAATATAGGGATAATAACAGTATCTATCGTGCAGGATTATAGTGAGGATCAAATGAGATAACATTTGGAAAGTGCTTAGCACAGTGCCTGGCATGTAGCAGGCCCTCTATAAATGCTAATCCCTCTTCCTAGCTCACTGGCCCCTGCCCAAATGCTTTTTTTCTGGTGGAGAAACAAGGACAGAATTGCTATAAGTCTCTACCCATCAGCAGTGCACTCCCCACATGCCCACCAAATGCTGAGTCACTCTTCAGATGAATTCAGTAAACATTTATTAAATGCCAACTAAATGCAAGGCACTGTCTCAAGGCACTGGGAATACAAAGGCCTGGAAGTTTGATAGACTGATGTTTGAATCCCCACAGCCAGCTAAGTGACTGTGGGCAAGACACCTAATCTCTCTGAGCCGAGGTTTTCCTTATCTTTCTTTATTTGTTTTGTTTTGGTGAGGCAATTGGGGTTAAGTGACTTGCCCAGGGTCACACAGCCAGTAAGTGTTAAGTGTCTGAAGCTGGATTTGAACTCAGGTCCTCCTGACTCCAGGGCCAGTGCTCTATCCACTGCGCCACCTAGCTGACCCTCGAGGGTAAATCTTAACCAATCAATTATAGGCTTTAAACTCAGTGGGAAAAGTCGTTGAGAGAAATGGGAGTTGAATAGGAATGAGTTTGGATGTGCTGAGGAAACGTGATTATGCCCTAAAAGTCATCTACAAAATGATCTATGGAGATAGCTGAGAACTAGACTTATTTTAGAGATTAGGACAAGAGCAGTTCCAGAAGAAAAAAAAAAAGCAGTTCCAGGAAAACCTCTGAGGAAGACGAAGGCTTAGCTTTGACCTCAGCCTAAATCTTCTTCCCTAGCCTCTTTGTGGTGTAAAGAGGAACTCAAAAATTCTGGAGGATTGGGATTTCCCATCAGTATCCTAGTCTCATACACTAAGAAAGTATCAGCAGGATATAGTTTAGGAAAGCAGATTCACCATTGGTCATACGAAGATTCATCAAAGAAGCTAAACTATGCCTAGGGGAAATTTCTTGAGCACTATACAATGGAGAGAAAGAGGTCTTATAGCGAGCAGCGGCCAGATGTGCTCTTTAAGCTTATACCCACCTTTCTCTGGATTCGGGATGTACTGGTGGAAGAGTGTGGAATCCAGGACTTGTGTGTTTGTATGATGTTTTGTACCAACTGTTCTTACTATATCCCCTTAATAAATACCCCTTTATAAAAGCAACTTAAGGCTGACTGGCTAAATTGATTATCAGATGACAGTTGGGAAGCACATTGGTGAGGGCTCGTGAGTTGCAGCGCTAGAAAAAGCTATTCCTAATCCCTCAAGAGTACCCCTGGAGGGGCAGCTAGGTGGCACAGTGGATAAAGCACAGGCCCTGTATTCAGGAGGACCTGAGTTCGAATTCCACCTCAGATACTTGACACTTGAAAGCTGTGTGACCCTGGGCAAGTCACTTAATCCTCATTGCCCTGCCCCCCCCCAAAAGAGTACCCCTGGAGACCAGAAGGGACATAATAGCCACACACCCACCCATCAGTGTGAGTGTGAATTGGGGTAATATCTCAGGGCATATGTTACACATTGATATATTCATGTTTCTGAGGTTTCTGACAGCTCTGAAACAATGTATTTGCATTTTAGTTCTTATAACTTTCATTTTTACATCACCTTTATTTCTTTTTTGGGGGGTGGGGCAATGAGGGTTAAGTGAGTTGTCCAGGGTCACACAGCTACTAAGTGTCAAGTGTCTGAGGCTGGATTTGAACTCAGGTCCTCCTGAATCCAGGGCCTGTGCTTTATCCACTGTGCCACCTAGCTGCCTCCCACCTTCCTTCCTTCCTTCCTTCCTTCCTTCCTTCCTTCCTTCCTTTCTTTCTTTCTTTCTTTCTTTCTTTCTTTCTTTCTTTCTTTCTTTCTTTCTTTCTTTCTTTCTTTCTTTCTTTCTTTCTTTCTTTCTTTCTTTCTTTCTTTCTTAAGTGAGGCAATTGGGGTTAAGTGACTTGCCCAGGGTCACACAGCTAGTAAGTGTTAAGTGTCTGAGGCTGGATTTGAACTCAGGTACTCCTGACTCCAGGGCTGGTGCTCTATCCACTGTGCCATCTAGCTGCCCCTCCCCCTTTATTTCAAAATATAACTCTCTACTCTCCCCTCCACAGAGTTGTCTTTTATAACAAAGGATAAAAAAGAGGGGGTGGGGCAACAGCTAATTAGTTAATTAATTAACTCATGAACACGTCAACCAGGTCTGATAGTATATATAATACTCTACACCATTAGCCCCCTGAAAGAAAGAGGAGGTACATTTTTTCCTTTCTTCAGGACTAAATTTGATTATAATTGCACAGTATTCAACTTCTTTCCTTATTTGTTTATTTATTTATTTAAAATTTCTACTATCGTGTCAGTCTGGTTCCAATATCCTCCAGGTTTCCCCCTCACAATACTTTTTTGTATACTCTAAATTCCTGCCAGTTGGCTTGTTCTCCATCCTTTGTTCTCATTCTGTCCTCTCCCATTCTATGTCTCTGCTCACTCTGTCCTGATGTCCCCCAAATGACTCCTCCCCCATCTCTATTTGTGAGTCCCTCACGTCCTTCACAGTTCAGCTCTGGTATCACTTCATCCAGGAAGCCTTACTTGACTGAGGGCAGGAACTGTTTCCTTTTTCTATCCCTAACATTTTTCACAGCGCCTGGCATACAGTCAATGCTGAATAAATGCTTGTTAAGCATATGTCTTTTCTTTTTTATTTCAGTCACCAAATACTTGTTAAGCATCTATATGTGCCAGGTGCTAGGGATACAAGACAAAGAATGAAACAAGCTGTACTCAAAGTGAGTTTATAATCTCATGGGTGGGGCAACAGGACAGATACATTTCACATGTGCATATATATATATATATATATATATATGTACACACATACCCACACATAAAAACTTTCATATATATAAACATATATGTATCTATATATACAAATACACATGGATGGATAGATAGATAGTTGGATAGATAGGTAGATAGAAGGATGGATGGATAGTGTGATAAAATAATGGGATCTGGCAGACGCCCAGGGTTCCCCACCTGAAGACTGATTTAGAATTGATTGAATTGGGTGAGACTGCAAGACTGACTGAGAACCTACTTAAAATTGATTACATTGAGGTCACACCTGGCTGTCCCTGAGTGGGGTGTTGTTCTCAGAGGCTGTGGAGTACAACATCAACAGCAGACCACCCTCAACCAATCAGCTTGAAGGACCTCCCCTTTTGGGGAGGGAGATAGGAAGTAGGAAGGTGAGGCTCACTTGCTGAATCGGTCTCGGGGACTTCAGTTTAGTGGTAGACAGAGAAAAGGTGAGGTGTTCTTTCTGTCAATCCCACATAGATCTAAGCTAGGGCTTTCCATTCTATAAGAGATCTGTTCTTACCCTCTCTTCACTAACTTCTTCTTCTTCTTCTTTTTTTTTGGTGAGGCAATTGAGGTTAAGTGACTTGCCCAGGGTCACACAGCTAGTAAGTTTCAAGTGTCTGAGGCTGGATTTGAACTCAGGTTCTCCTGACTCCAGGGCTGGTGCTCTATCCACTGTGCTACCTAGCTACCCCTCTTCACTAACTTCTAATACACTTCAATAAATACTTAAAAGCCTAAACTCTTGCTGAATTTATCAGTAAATCTTAGCTAGTTTCCCCCCAAAAAATGGGGGGGGGGCAGGTAAGGACCCACATTAGATTTTTTTTAATTTAATTTTTATTTTTTTTAGTGAGGCAATTGGGGTTAAGCGACTTGCCCAAGGTCACACAGCTAGTGTTAAGTGTCTGAGGCCAGATTTGAACTCAGGTCCTTCTGATTACAGGGGCGGTGCTCTATCCACTGTGCCACCTAGCTGCCCCCACATTAGATTTTAAACATCACAATAGGATAGTTGGATGGACAGATGATTGATAGATAGATAGATAGATGGATGGATAGATGGATAGTTGGATAGATACGTAGATGGATGGATGGATGGATGGATGGATGGATGGACGGATAGGTAGATAGATAGACAGACAGATAGATAGATAGACAGATAGTTAGATAGATAGGATAGTTGGATAGACAGATAGATGAGAGGGGGAGAGAGAGAGAGAGAGAGAGAGAGAGAGAGAGAGAGAGAGAGAGAGAGAGAGAGATCAATGATAGCTAGTTAGAAGGATGGATGAATGGATTCTATTGTAAGTTCTTTGAGGTCAGGGGCCATGCTTTTGCCTTTCTTTTTGTCCCTATCACTTAGCACAGTGTCTGGCACATAGGAAGAACCTAACAAATGCTTGTTGACTTGCAGACTAGGAAGTACAGTGGTTACTTCCCGACAAGCCCTGATAGCATGGTTTCAATAAGACTTCAGGTTGGGTGGACACTCCATATACTGACAACAAGCCTCTGAGGTAGGTACTTGACTAAAAAGTCTCCCTCCTACCAGAGTGGAGAGCAGTGCTTTAAGTCATCTCTACCTTTGCATTCCCTGAACCCAGCCCTGTCCTTAGCACAAAGCAGGCCCTCCATCAGTCTGCTGAATGACTAAGTACCATTGACCTCAGCAGCAGGCCTGCGCTGCCAGTTTATCCCCAGACAGTACCTGTAATACTGTAGCTCCATTTCCAACTGCTGGACGCACATCTGTAGATGCAGCACTTGGGTGGCTTGGGCTTCCAGCTCCCTCACTTTCCCCAGGCCGCTCAGCACCGCCTGCCTGGCCTCTTCCACTTTCTTCCTCATTTCTGCCTGCTCCTTCTTGAGGTGACGGTTGCAGTCCTCAGAGGCTGCCAGGGCCTCCTGGCACTGCCTCAGCTCCTTGGCCAATTCCTGATTGACCTGAATCGCCTCTTCGATCTGACCGTCTCTGGAGCTCCGGATCAGCTCCACTTCCTTTAGCATGTTCTGCAGGCCTTTGGTGGGCTGGGGACCCCCGTGGCTGGACAGTGTCCTGGGCCCAGGAAGGCAGCCGCCATCTTGCTTGTGACTGGCACGGCTCTTCCAGAGTCCCACCTGCAGGGGTCGAGATAGGAAGAAAAAAAGCTTCTGGGTTTCATGTTTTTAACATTTCCTCTCACCCTCCTACTCTGTGTCAGTGGCATTTTCATCCTCTCACTTAATAAAATTTGCCATCCGTCTAGCACTTTCCAATTGACAATGTCATTTTACAGATACCATTCCATCTGATCCTTCCAACAACTCTATGAGATAGATGGGTTCATCTTGTCCAACCATCTCATTTTGCTCGAGGTTAAGTGACTAGCCCAAAGGTAGTGGCAGAGGTAGGTTTTGTTTGTTTGTTTGTTTTTAGTGAGGCAATTGGGGTTAAGTGACTTGCCCAGGGTCACACAGCTAGTAAGTGTCTGAGGCTGGGTTTGAACTCAGGTCCTCTTGAATCCAAGGCTGGTGCCTTATCCACTGCGCCACCTAGCTGCCCCTAGAGGTAGGTTTTGAACCCAGGTCCTCCAAATCCACCACTCTTTCCATTTCCACCACAGTGTATTGACTCTCCAAGAAGTGGATCATTTTGTGATTTTACAGATGAGGAAATGGAGGCCCAGTGCGGCTCAGTAACTGACCCAAGTTCCTAGAGCAAATATGTGACAGTGCTAGCACTTTAGACCAGATTCTCTGACTGCCAGGCCAGGGCTCTTTCCTTGGCTAAGTTCCTGGTCAGTTGGCTAAGTGCCCTGTCCAAGGCACCTGCTTGATTCAGAAGAAATACACATACTCACTTTTTGGATGGCTGCTTTGACTAAACCTGAGATAATTTACTGAACCAGTGGGTGAAGGCATTTTAATCCACAAGAAGTGAAGGTAACAAGAAAGCCATAACTTAACCATATTTGTTGTTGTTAGAGCAGACAGCACAAAAACATGCCTTATAGAATAACTTTTTATGGCAAATTCCGTTTGGGTGGGGAAAGACAACTTCATGGCGAGGACACAGAGACCCTGGGACATTACAAGGTCTCTCTACTGTAGAGACTGGGAGAGGAGGGGGAGTGTGGGTTTGGGAGGATAGCCGGGGGTGGGGGGGTGGGGGGGAGAAAGTGTTTTATTTGGTAACTTCCTATTTTAACTAATTATTATTATTATTATTATTATTATTTTTGCGGGGCAATGGGGGTTAAGTGACTTGCCCAGGGTCACACAGCTAGTAAGTGTCAAGTGTCTGAGGCTGGATTTGAACTCAGGTACTCCTAAATCCAGGGCCAGTGCTTTATCCACTGCGCCACCTAGCTGCCCCCTTAACTAATTATTTTTACTAACAAAGTACTAATCTCAGTTGTTTCTATCAGCACCTTCTGAATTCTGATGTCCTGGGACAATGCCCTGGTCACCCTGCTTAGTTAAGGGTCTAGCAGCATCATTTACTTCTCTAAAGAACTATTTTGTTACACTCAAAAGACCACATACAAACTAAATTCATCTTCTTTTTTCTTGAAACAGGCTTTTATGATACTTACTAGCATCTTCTCAATATTCTAAGTGTACTCCAACCATCACTAGTCATACTCTACCTCTGTTCTTTGGGTCTGATCAGTGAAATTTTGCCTTAACTTTCCTGAAGCCAGATCTCCATACCCCTCCCAGTCATCTCCATACTAGTAGCCACTCCTATATCTTCCCCTCCCTTCAAGCTCCCCTTTACTGTGTTTTCCCTCCATTAAAATATAAGCTCCCTGTGGGCAGAAATTGTTTTACTTGCATGTGTTTGTACCACCAACACTGCCTAGAACATAGTAATCAGTGTTTTATGTGCCTTCCTGCCTTCCTTCCTTCCTTCCTTCCTTCCTTCCTTCCTTCCTTCCTTCCTTCCTTCCTTCCTTCCTGCCTTCCTGCCTTCCTGCCTTCCTGCCTTCCTGCCTTCCTGCCTTCCTGCCTTCCTGCCTTCCTGCCTTCCTGCCTTTTTCTTTCTTCTTATCTTTCTCTCTCATCCTAGTTTTTGCCCTCACTTTTCTTAGGTCCCAAAAGATGTTTAGTCCCATCCTTAAGATCAGGGACTATTTCTCAGACCTCATCCTTCCTGACCACTACAGCTTTTGATACTGTTGATCAGCCTCTCCTCTCAGATGCTTTCTCCCCCCTCTGCATTTGTGACCGCTTTCCTCTGTCTCTCCTACCTGTCTATTTCTGACTCTCCTTTGCTAGAAAAGTATCTATTTCCTGTTCCTTAGCTGTGGGTATCCTTTAAGACTGGCTGGGTCATCTTTTCTTCTCCCTCTACATTCCCTCTTTCTTGGCCATTTCATCAGCTCCTAGAGGTTCAATTATAATCTCTATGCAGAAGACCTATAAATCTATATATACTTTCTCTCCTAGTTCTGACTCTTATTATCTCTTACTTGGAACTACTGTAAGTAGTAAATGGATAACAAAACCCTCTCCTGAGAGAGAAAGCAGAGAGGGTGATGGAGGGGGCTCAAGGAGAGAAGAGTAGGCTTAGAACTGGCTCGCTAATGGCAAGCTTCCAGTGTTTCTCATCCTCCACACAGGAGGCAAAATAATCTTCCTACCACAGAGCTCTGATGTTACTACTCTAATAAAATTTTTCCAGTGATGGCTCCTATTGCCTTCAGATTAAATATAACCTCCTTGCCCTGGTATTTAAAGTATTCATAGTCAGGCTATAGCCTTGTTGTTCAGTAATGTCCGACTCTTTGTGATACCATTTGGGGTTTTCTTGGCAAAGATACCAGAGTGGTTTTCCATTTCCTTCTCCAGGTCGTTTTACAGATGAGGAAATGGAGGCAAACAAGGTTAAGTGATTTGCCCAGGGTCACACAGCTGGGAAGTGTCTGAGGCTGGATTTGAACTCAGGAAGATGAGTCTTCCTGACTTCAGGTCCAATACTCTGTGCACTGTGGCTCCACCTAGCTGTCCATAGGTTCCAATCTATCTTTCCAGCTTTATTTCAGCCTACTCATGTTCATGCTTCATATACTTCAGTCAAACTCCCCTACTTGGTGGGACCTGCAATTTAGCATTCCATCTTGTCTCCTGCCTCCCATGTCAGTTCCTTTGCATGGGCTACCCTCTGGGCTTGGAATGGGCTCTCTCCAAGACTCTGCTTAGGATGCCTTTCCAGAGCCCCCTAGGTGTTGGGCTCTCTCCTCCTGCACCCACCCCAACTTCTTTTCACTGTTACATAATGTAACTGCAGAATATAAACTCCTTGAAGGTAGAAGCTGTTTTTTGTTTTCTGTCTCCAGTACTTAGCTCAATGCCACACCAGGCACTGAATCAACATTAAACTGTTGAATCCTAGGATAAATATCGCTAGCCTTTTTGTAGTGACATCCTACCACACTGTCTGATTATGAGATACCTCTCCCATTTTTTACTGTGAAGGAATGAATTAATGGAAAAGTATTTATTAAGTATTTACTACGTGATGAAGATTGTTATAAACATGAAAAATGCTATGCAGGATATATCTATTTATTTTTAGTTTAAATTTTTTTTTTTGGTGAGGCAATTGGAGTTAAGTGACTTACCCAGGGTCACACAGTTAGTAAGTGTCAAGAGTCTGAGGCCAGATTTGAACTCAGGTCCTCTTGAATCCAGGGCTCTATCCACTGTGCCACCTAGCTACCCCGATATATTTATTTTTAAAATTAAAATTAAAAAAGAAGTCAGAATTATTTTGCTTAGAAATATCATACTTATTCTCACCCCTGTCTCTTTCCTTGGGTAATTTCTACCTTGTCTGACATATAGAGATTAGATACATATCCACTATACACACATATATAAATTTATACATATACATACATTTCAAAGATGTGTATATATACTCATATAATATAAATACATACCCATATATCAGTTAGTCAATAAACATTTATAAGGCACCTATTATGTGCCAGTCACTATGCTAGGAGCTGATGATGCACCAAAAGGCATCAAGGAACTCAGCATCTAATGAGGATGACAAAATGCAAACAACTACATATGTACAAGACATATACAGGGTAAATTGGAGGTAGTCTCAGAGGGAAGGTATGAAGATTGAGGAGGACTGGCTTCTTGCAAAGCTGAGCTTTGAAGGAGAGTTCCAGGTATGGGGGGCAGGATAGCCAATGAAAACTCTCATATTCAAGAAAGTGTTGTGTTCAAGGAAGAGCAAGGAGAACTGTGTCAGTGGATAGCAGAATATGTGGTCAGGAGTAAGATGTGAGAACAGAAATGCTCTCCCCTCATTTATAGAAATTCTGCCCATCTTTCAAAGTATAGGTCAATTTCTTCCCATATGCCTTCCCTGATCATTTCAGCCCCTGCTAATCTCTCCCAAATCTGAACTCAAAAAGAATTCCATAGTAAGTGGCATGAATTTTTACACTTAATTATTCTCTAATTAGGGAAAGAAAATTAATATCTATGAAATAAAAAGCAAACTCCTTGAGGGCAGGGATCAGCTCTGTTGTCTCTCCTGCACTATTTAGCATAGTACCTACCATGACATACTTTTTGATTAATTGATCACCCTGAGACACTTTGGACCTGGGTTCAAATTCTAGCCCTGCTATTTGTTGTTTATGTGACTCTTGGGGCCAAACAAGCTATTCCCTCCTCTCTCTAATAGCCCATCAACTACTTGAAGCTAGTTATCTTGATCCCTGCTAAATCCTGAATTGGACCTAAATATGAATAATACCTCTGCTATCTATTGCCCAGGTAATTTTAGGCAATGTCAATTGGCCTCTCTATGTTTAAATTTCCTCAAATATAAAATGAAAGAGTGAATACACTATATTAGAGGTTCTCATTAGTTTTTTTTTTAAGTTACTCAAACCCCATTCAACAACAGTAACAACAAGATGTGTTATGAGCCGTCAGGGTAATTTAATATACAACCATAATATTTTTTAATAATTATTTACTACTTAAGGTGACATTAAAGAATTTTTAGCTCCAACCCTTTAGACCATTAAGTCCCCAAAAGGTTCAAAGACCACTCAATGTAAACCACTGTATTAGATGATCTTTAAGGATCTCTTCTGCTAGAAATACTGTGTCCATAGGAATCCATCCATATTGTTCAGTTGTTTGACCTTTGAGGCCCTGCATCATGCAGTATGGTCAAAAGAGAAACAGCCTGGCAAGGTCTGTATTCAATTTCCAAGCCTGCTGCTTCTTAGTCGGCATAACCTTGGGTAATTCACTTATCCACTCTTAGCTTCAGTCTCCTCATGGAGACATTAGTACTAGTACTACCTATCTCGAGGTTGTATTGTGAGGAAAACGTCTTGTAATATTTTCTAAAAAGATCTCTTCTTATCATCATCTAAAACCTTCCTTCTGTATGGGGGTGGGGCAAAAAGCCTGAAGAAACAGTATAAATGAAATCAGCATTGGAAGGCAACAAAATGATGAAATAACAGCCGATGTTAGTACCATACTGTCAAAACAGGTCCCTGTTTTCTGTACGCAATCCGTAAACTGTTTTTGTCTGTGTTCAAATACATTTTGCAAAGGGGCCTGTTTGGGTGTTTCGTGGGAAGTGTCTGTTGTGACAGAACAAAACGTATCTATCACTAAGTGACTTTATAAATGGCTCTAGAGCATGGTTCATTCAGTTACTCCTCAAATGTTTCCTGGTGTGCTAGGCTAAGCGCTGGGGGAGTTGCAGTGTGTAGTTTGGATTGCCTAGCACCCCAGCTTCAGCTCATGAACTGGGGGCAAGGGAAAGAAACGTTTTCATGTTGAGCCTCTGGATAAATGCAGCATCATATAAGTTACTAGCAGGAAGGGGACTCAGTGGGGGGGGGGTGTTTGTCTTAGATCAGATTTCAAACCAACATACAAAAGACATTAAAAACCACAAGTACTTTCTTGGAGACTTCAGTTAAATTTCTGGCAGTCAGCTGCAGGGTGGGTGGCGGGGGAACCCTATGTATTTCTAAAAAAATATTTCCCAAATGGATCTTTAAAAAGATGTTATTTTATAGTTAGGTGGCTCATTTGCTATGGCCTATCATCTGCCATCTCAGAAGTGTGAATATATATATTTCAGAAAACTCCTGATCCATTTCAATTGTTTTAAAAACCAGCCCATTAACCCCAGCAGTAGGGTTCGTAATTCCAAATGCATGGCCGGCCATCCCTGTTCCACTGGAGTTGGGAAAGATATTTCCCACAGAATGCTAGTCCTAGATTAAGACCTGGAGTTCGCTCTTACTTCTGATGTCCAGAGAGCTATGTGACCGAAGCATGCATGTCACTTCACTTCTTTGAGCCTGTTTCCTCATGTGTAGAGTAGAGATAATAATGCCTATGCTATCTCACCCTCAGAGCTATTGAGGGACTCCAATGTTGTTTGTCCTTCGATCTAAAAGAGAGGACCACGACTTCGAGGTGATGTCATGACTTGCAGTGAATTGGATTTAAGTAAGGGAGGGCTGTGCAGGGTCACCAACTTCACTCTCTCCTCCAATGAGAGCGCTTCAAAAAGCCCAGCAAATCTTAAAGCACTATACAAATGTTAGATATTTTATTCTCCTGTCTAGACCTCAGTTTCCTGATCTGTAAAACCACAGGTTTAGTTTAGATGACTTCTAAGGGTCTCTTTTGGCATTCTACAAGAGGGGTCAAAGATCAACGAAACAAACGACTTGTTCTTAGCTTGCTTTGATCACAAAGATTTAATGAGCCACTTTTCCAGGGAGCTGTAGTGGGCCTGGGCTGAAGTTCTGACTGTATTAAATCCCAGTTCCATGGATTTCAGCACTGCTAGAAGCACTGACCTCTTCTTTCAGCACAATGCAATCCTCAGAAGGAGCAGTTCCTGGCCGAAAAATCTGGACATAGGACCCCAACCATTCTCTGGCTGAAACACCAGATCCACACTGCAGGGATGAATAGTTGGGTCATGTTGACATCATTTAATTATTTTGTACTTGAACTTAAACTCCCATCTCATCAAAGTTTTCTCTTAACTCAGCAGAGGACTCTACCCGGTGCCAAGCACTGCCCTCAGAGTTGGCAGAAGCCCTACCTTGTGAATTCTTGCTGCTTGGCTCTCTGAGCATACTAATGCTTCTGATTGCCAATCTCCAGGTGTACAGAGCTCCTGCTCACACTACTCATGTGCAGGAGCAGGAGCAAAGATGAAAAGTCAAAATACTTAATTCTCCATTTCTAGGCAAAGTGTAAATCAGGAAACATTTAGAGAGAGGACAGCTCCTCCTAGGCTAGTTATGTCTAGGAGAGGTGGGGGTGGGGATATTGATCATCTTTTGCATGGGAAGACAAGTAGTGAATGGTTAGGTTGATGTAAACATCAAAGCAAATGTCCCAAACGAAAGAGAACATACTCACATATAAATATATATAATTATTAATTATATATTCCAATACTTTAATGTATTTATGATCTCATCTATATGGGTGCCCCTTCAAGGGTGCAGCTGGTAACCCATCCTTGACTCCCCAGCTTTTCCAACTCTTGTGTCCATGTCTTTCAGAAATCAGGTCCACTCTGGGAGCTGAGAAAAGAGACCTTCTTCTAGTTCTCTTGACATAATGAGGATACTAATGGAAACAAAGAAAATGAGATGGGCTGAGAGCTGCATCCTTGGAGGGACTGTGTGCACTATCGATCAAGTTCAAATATGCGGGATTTGCAGAGCTGTAGGTTTGGGTTTAGCTGCCGCTCAAAAACTCCCTCTAGGAAGGGTACCTTTATTGGAAATGTATAGTCTTAGAGTTTCCTGGGGGCACGGAAAGGAAGGAACCATTTATTAAGCTCTCAGTATATGCCAGGCACTGTGGGCAGAG
This sequence comes from Dromiciops gliroides, assembly GCF_019393635.1. Lineage (NCBI taxonomy): Eukaryota > Metazoa > Chordata > Mammalia > Microbiotheria > Microbiotheriidae > Dromiciops > Dromiciops gliroides. Next base: position 699,733,224 of record NC_057861.1, on the reverse strand, counting down.
AGGAGGTGACTTGCCCAGTGAAAGGCTGCCAGAATGTGTCAGGGGAGGTATTTGAGGGGTTGCTCAAAAAGCAGATCACTATTCACTATAACACACCACCTCTATTTTCCTGGCTGATAACAATGATGACTTCAGATGACTATATTGAGCTTTCAAAGCACTTTCATATGCCCTGGCACTCACAAACTCTACGAGACTGGCAGGGGTAGCTTGTATTATACTCATTTTCTAGACAAGGAAACCGAAGCCCAGAGAAGTTAAAGGACTTGCCTTGGGCCTGACAGCTACTGAGTGTCAGGGTTGGGTTTAGGTTCGAGGTTCCACCAGTCCCTAAATCCGGTGGGTGATTTTCCCCAGCTCACTAGGATTCTGATGCCCGAGAGATAAACAATGCCAGAGTCCTCGGGGTAGTCTAACCCTTGGCAGCGGGGGACTAGCTAGAAGGAGTCGCCAGGACCCGGACGCACTGCACTGGCTCACTGCCCCGCTGTGCCCCTCGGGCCTGCCCCGCTCACCTGCAGTGCCAGGCAGCGCGCGTCGCTGCTCTGGAGGGCAGCTCTCATGTCCTCCACCAGCTCCCGAAGGCTGGCGTTCTCCTCCTCCAGCTTGGCCACCCGGTCCTCCGCCTGCTCCAGGGCCACCACCTCCTCGTAGCACTCCCGCGAGCAGCCCGTGGAGCCCGTGCCCGCGACTCCTGTGGCGGGAGGGGAGCTCCTGGTGCGCCCGGACGCCGCCGGGACGGCAGACGCCCCGGGCCGCTCCCGGCGCCGGCGCAGGGGGCTGCGCAGCCGGATCTGGGTCTCGATGTGCTCACTCTCGGGCCCCACCGGCAGTCGGCTCCCCTCGGGCCCCTCCCGTGCCCCGGCTCGGGTGCTGAAGTAGCCACAGAGGCGGGCGTGGAATTGGCGGAAGGTGAGTTCCGGGACCAGGTCGTCCCAGAGCGCGGCGCGCTCCTCCTCGTCCTCCTCTTCCTCGCTGCATCCCCCCTCAGTGCCCAGGCCGGCCCCGGGCTGGAGCCCCAGCACCCTGCACAGTACGCGAAAGTCCTCCCCGGGCAGGCGGCCGTCCCCTTTGCAGTCCAGGTGGTGGAAGACCTCCTGCAGGTACTGGTCCAGCCCAGTGGCCAGCACCACGATTTCGTTTTCCACACCTCGGTCTAGACGGTAGTGATGGGCCAGGGCGCTTACCAGCCACTGCGTACGGCGCGCCGGGCGGCGGTACGGGTCCCAGGCGTCCACTGGCCCCGGCTCCATCGGTTCTCCTGCCGCCCTGAGCCTCTTCTTCAGACCTTCCCTTCCCTCCCCTCTTCCCTGCTTCTCCTGCTACCCAGGACTCCGACCCGGCTCCCTTCTGCCGCCCGGCATCGCTCTAAGTGGCGAGGGGGCCTGCCTCCAACTCCCCCGGCTGCAGCCCGGCCGGCAGCAGACTGGATCCAGAGAATCTGAGGGACAGGAAACTCCGGGAGGCGCCGCCGTCCTTTCGGCCCCGGCGGGGAGGGACAAGGAGGCAGAGAGCGGATAGACCCGCCGTGGAGCCCCAGGGCTGCAGGAACGTCATCCCAGGGAGGGGCTGCCCGCCCACTCCCCTCCCGTCGCCCTCTCCTCCAGGTCCCTGCGGCTCTCTGGGTCACCAGCCCCAGCTGGCCCGTCCCGGCGTCCTCGAGGTCTCGGGCGGCCAGCTGCCCTCCAGCGGGGCGTGCTGTGCTGCGCCCCTTGGCCCCTTTCCCCGTAACTTCCGCGCCCTCGCAGCCTGGCAGGCCCCCTGGGACCGGCCTCAGAGCGGGCCCCTCCTGCCACTGGACAGGTGGGGATAGGGCTTTGCGCGGGCCAACTGAAGTTTTGCCCTTGTAATTTGTGTACGCCTCTTGATTTGGCCCTCAATTGTGCGCATCTCCCGAGGCAGGAAGACTTTCCCGGGAGAACTCCCCCGCGTTTGCCCAGGACACTCTCTAAGGAAAGTTCATCGAGGACTTTTGTGTCTCGGACAGCTGGGTCTCTCTCGGAAGGGGCAGCGTCTATGGAAAGGGATTCACCTTCGAACCCTTGCTCTGGCGATTGCTACACTTGTGAACGGGTCGTTTCGCCTCCGTTTCCTCGTTTGAAACGGTCTACACCTGCTTCACATCGTTGTTGCTTTGTAAACTCTTAAGCCCTACATAAGTGAGCTATAGTGATTTACCACTTAAATTTAGAGTTGGGAAGGACATTAAAAGTCCCCCAGCTTCACCTTTTCCTTTAGGAAACCGAGGCCCAGAGAATTAAAAGTGATTTGCCCAGGGTCACAAGGTAGTAAAGAGAAGAGGCAGGATTCAAACTCAGGACCCCTGTCTCCAAATGCAGAGCTCCTTTGCCTACATCATAGTGCTTTTCTATTGTTACCATAAAGCCCAATTCAGGCTAATTCGGATATACAGTAAATTATCTGTTGGTGATGATAAACCTTAGATTTGTGAAGGAAGAGAGAGGCTACTGTTTTGACCCATGTTTCGATAGTATTTTTGCTCTCTTCCCTCTCCCTTCTCCCCACCTGCCCTCCAGAACTTCTCCCTGAAAAGGGAAAGTAAAAGTGGCAGCTTGAGAAGTATTAGGAACGGAGGGGAGGATGTTGCTATTTCACTTTGGGCAAAAGCAATCTTAGTTTTAGCCGGATAGATACATTCACCGAAATGAATTGTGGAGAGAATGCAAGGAAGTAGCTTATCTTTTCTGAAGAAACATGGACATTTGCAAGCGAGTCAGTTGGACCTTGTTCAAATTATTCTCCGAGACTTTTTTTATCTGTAAGATGCATATAAAAACCTCCCAACACACCTGTACAAGACACTGTGCTAGGTATTGAGGGAGATGCAAACTTAAGGGCCTTGTTGGTGGGAGAGGCAGACGAGTCTTTAGGCAAGTTGGCACCTCTGAGCCGTTGTTTCCATTTATCTAGAATTGGGGGAAAGAGGGAGTGTGGTGTGGGGGTGAAAGGACCAGCCTTGGTGTCAGTCAACAAGCACTTACTATTAAATTAGATTTTACTTTTTCAATCAACAAAAATAGATTTTCTTTCCCTCTAATCTCCTTTCTCCCCCAATTTGGGGGAGAAAAAAGAGCCCTTTGTAACAAATATGTGTAGTCAGACAAAACAAATCCTCACATTAGTCATATCCAAAATCTAGAGTCCATTCCCACTCCTCAGGAGGCAGACAGCAGCTTGTTGTGCCATTGTGTTGAACAGAATTCTTAAATAACAATTTTTTATTAAGCACTTTGTGTGTGTGTGTGTGTGTGAGAGAGAGAGAGAGAGAGAGAAACAGAGAGAGAGAAAGACAGAGACAGAGACAGACACACACATACAGAGACAGAGAGACAGAAACAGAGACAGAGACAGAGACACACAGAGAAGGGCATAAAGGTTTATAAAGATGAAAACAGTCCCCACTCTCAAGGACTGTGCATTCCAATGGAAGAGACAATATGTAAAGAAACAGGTACATATGAGATACAAACATAGTAAAATAGATGGTAAGTAATATTGGAGGAGAAGGCTCAGAAAGATCTGAGTTCAAGATCGGCCTTATACCAGCTGAGTGCCCTGGGCAAGAATGATTAACCTCTTATGTCCCCAGGCAATTTTCAGTTTCACTAACTTATAGAGTAAGTTAGAGACCATTCATTATCCATCCACAGAGGAGAAATCACAGGAATCACCAGACCATATCGGATAAATAGGAATGATTCTTGCCCATCCTGCTTTACAGGGCTGCTTGTGAGAGTCATGTGTAAAGTGCTTTGTCACTAAAAGCAGTATGTAAATGTAAATTTTCTTTCTTTTTGGTCAGGAAACATAAGATCAGATAAATGAATACATTTGGAAAAATACCAAGTGCTTTGCAAATTAGATTTTAAAAAAGGAAAAGAAAAAAAAGGAAAAAACAATACTATATATGTAATCCCTTTATTTTTAGAAGTAGAAAGAAGCAAGGGAGGGGGCAGCTAGGTGGTGAAGTGGATGGAGTGCAGCTACTGAAGTGGTTTGCCACTTCCTTCTCCAGCTCATTTTACAGATGAAGATACTGAGGTAAACAGGGTTAAGTGACTGGCCCAGGATCACATACCTAGTGTCTCAAAAATACCTATCATTTCATCAGAGCCATAACTAGAACAGTGTGATAGGGGCTTTGCCCCAGGTCACTGAAATTTAGGATGTCAGTGACACCTTCCTAGAAGTATTTCCTACGCCAAAAAGTTACACACCCCAGATGAATTAATTCCTTTAAGGCTCCATTTTTTATTTCATCCTGGAGTATGCTTTCTTCCCCCAGTCACTGTATCTCAGGTCCTCAATACTTCCTCCATCCCAGTAGTCGCTTTAGAAATGTAAAGGTATCTAAAAGTATAGTTCTTTCTTTATATCTTATGCACTCCAGCTTGTCCTCTGTCCCCTTCCTCCTCTTAACTCTCTTGCCCTAGGCACAAAATTCCTAGTTATAGCTCTGCCTTTAATGTTCAGCCTATGAAGAATGAACTTTACTTGTTTTAAAGACTGAGACAGGGGCAGCTAGGTGGCGCAGTGGATAAAGCACCAGCCCTGGATTCAGGAGGACCTGAGTTCAAATTGGGCCTCAGACACTTGACACTTACTAGCTGTGTGACCCTGGGCAAGTCACTTAACCCCAATTGCCTCACACACACACACACAAAAAAAACCCCTGAGACAGTCAGGATATGGACTAAATTGACCTCACTAAAAAATGCAACATCAAAAAAACCCCATAGGTCATATAATATCTGGGGATATTAGGATACAATTGGGAAACAAAAGTTGGGGATTCATTGTGTTTCAGGCCTGCTTGGAGGGCTCAGTGAACTAATGCCAAAAAGCAACTTTCAGAGACCCATTAATATTTAAAAGATCTTTTAACCTCTCTTTTTCCCCACTAAGGGAAACGAACCTACAATTCTAGTTTTTAGCTGGGAATACATTGGCATTGAAGGCAAGGTTTAGAATAGAATCCCTCTAGACCTTTCTGTTTGTGACAGTGTTACCAGGAGTCTCCGAAAGAAATTTCAGTTGGATCCACAAGGTTTTTGTCTAAGGTTCAAAGTAAGTAAATTCAATGGTTCTGCTACTTTCTTTTGTATTTGACTGGGGGATGCGTGTGTGTGTGTGTGTGTGTGTGTGTGTGTGTGTGTGTGTGTGAGGCTCCAGGGAAAGAAATGGAAGAACTTCTCTTTTTTTTTGGTAAAGTTTTACTGTTGTTGTTTTTTAAGACATCATTTTTTTTAATGTCAAAAAATTTTCTGGTTGTTGAAAGGAGAAATATATTACACAATTTTCATTTGATTATTTGCTTAGTATTTTGTAATTTTTAATCTTTCTTCTCTTTCTAAATGGATGCGTCTATGAGCTGGGCAGGAGGCTTGCAGAAAGGAGTGAAAAGAAGGCCTCCCTGGGAAGATGGCTGAACCCTAAGGTCCTTTCCAACTCATATTTTCTGGTTCAGTGACTAGAGGAGGCCCCTTAGTTTTATAGAAAGAACATTCCCCAAGCCATAAAGGGTCAACCCCCTTGTGCCTAGAAAGTGCTAGTCGCTGCGGGGTGAGGGGAGGAGGAAGTTCACGAAAGGACAACACAGGGGTCCCCCACCCTCCAGGAATTTATAATAAGGTTGAAAAGACTTTGTCAATTGTAAAGCACTATATACATGTAAGCCGATCTTATTAGTTGGAAAAATAAGATGTGAAAAATTAAACAGCAAAACAAAAGTAAAGTGGCAGGATCTGAATGGGAGAGATGTTATAAGGTTGGGCTTGGATTAAATGCCAAATGAATGCTATAATTCCCTAGAAGGGAATTATATTTTGTCAGGGGGCAGCCAGGTGGCACAGTAGACAGAGCACTGGGCTTGGAGTCAGGAAGACTCATTTTCACGAAGTCAAATCCAGCCTCAGACACTTCTTACTTGTGGGACCCTGGGCAAGTCACTTAACCCTGTTTGCCTAAGTTTCCTTATCTGTAAAAAGAGCTGGAAAAGGGAATGGCAACCCCCTCCAGTATATCTGCCAAGAAAACCCCACAATGGTGTCACGAAGAGTCAAACATGACTGAAATGACCAAAGAACAACTGAGATATAGAGAGATCTCATCAGTTTCCACACATTTATCTTCTCTATGCTGATGATTCTCAAAATCTACCTTTCCTGCCCTACATTCTTTCTCACTTCCACATCTCAAATCTCTAACTGCCTTTCAGACATCTCAACAGGATGTTCAGCAGACATCTTAAACTAAACATGTTCAAAACCTACCTCTTTTTGTGTCCCAGGATTTTGTCACATGGTAGGCACACAGCCAAAGCTGAATAAATGTTTACTGGTTGGTTTATTAATGATTTATCCCCAGTCACCCAGCTAGTGAGTATCTGAGGCAAGATTTGAACTCAGGTCCTGACTCCAAGTTCTTTGCCCTATCCATTATACCACCTATTTGCCTATGACACAATTAACACATTTATGACATGTTAAGGGCTAAAATTCTAGCTAGTCTGTCTAAAATATCTAATGAGTGGTCGCCAATAAATTATAAGCTTTAGCAAGAGTTAGACTTTTAAGCATTTATTAAGGAAAAGAAGAATTTGGTAAAGAGAGAGAGAAAGGCCTAAATTCCTATCTATTAAAGGGAGAGCACATTTCTAGCTCCGCTCTCCACCAGAGTCCAAAGCCCAGAGCGCGAGACTGAGCGCCAGTCTCTTCCTTCCTCCTCCCACTAGCCCGCGTCACTTCCTGACTCCTGGTCTTGCCCTCAAAGACCTTCCCTTCATGGGCAGAACTCTTCTACAGTAAGTATCCAGCAGGTGGCGTCATTCCAATCGTTACAGTCCCCCCTGTTGTTCCTCAAGAAACAAAATGTTTCCTTGACGGAACAGTAAAAACAATATAATAACTATTGCTAACTAATAATATGTGTACAACAATATAGAAAAGGAAGAGAGGAAAGTTTTGTCCAGAGGGGCGATTTTTTGTCCTCATGAACCGACGCTTTGACAGTAGTCTTGCAAAGGGAGGGCCTCTGCAGAGAATACATGTTACAGATGGTGTATATTATAACAGAAAGAGAAAAAAAACCAACAAAAACAAATCAAAACTGTTCATTTAAAGTCTCTGAAAGTCTTTTCTCAGATGTCCTCTAGGTGTAGTCGTGGAATGGAAGTCTTTTCAGGGGTTGATGTGTGGATACTGGTAATCAGCCAGGAAATTTCCTACAAAATTGAGCTTAACACAACTTTAAAATAGCTTTGTCAATAATCAAATCAAACAATGAAAGTTCTCAAAAACATGTCTAAGGGAATTCAGAATCTTAGTTGTTACACATGAAACATATAATAAAACAAAAATTGAACCATTCTTTAAAATTATAATATTACTATAGTCCCCCCCTTATGGAGGGTATTTGAGAAGACAATTGCTGTGATATTAATTTTAAAAATAATTTTTATCTTTGTTTCATCACTTTTTGCATCATCTGCCTAATTATCCTCATGCCATTATGAGAAATTAGAAAATCTAATATAATTGGTAACAGGTGTCAAGGCCAAATTCAACACTGTTATTTATCATGACACCTGAGATAATTATGGGGGTTACCATAAAAGAACAGAGAAATGATGGGATATGAGCATTCCCACACTTGAGCAATATGTACTGCCCATACAGTATGCCAGGCTTAAAATAGGTAGATGGAATATATGTCCATGCCACCGAACATATTGGAAGAAACTGAGTCAGACTTAATCAGATGCATGGGATTGAGATGGTCCATGGCATCAGGCATATAGGAGGGAGCATAGAAGCCAGGTGTAGAAGTGAGATGGGTGGGATGAATACTTCCAGCCATCTGTACAATATTGTGGGGAAAAAGAGAATAAAATATTAAACCAAGAGAATCCAACCTCAACATTTGTCAAAAGCCGTTCCCTCGGCCATACCTTGACTTCATGCATGTCTCCCCTCATGTGACAGTTCAGTGTCTGCTCTTGCATGTATTCCTCTTGTGATTGGATGGCATCTTGGCCAACTGGCATCTGATAACTCAGAATAAAGGCAATTAATGTCTTAAATGATAAGTTCCCATAATCCAAGTCTCATATGGATTTAAAATTGAGGATAATAAATGATTGCAAAAAATGTGAATACATCTTGACTCAAAATATAATATATAATTATGCAACAATTTCAAATAATACCCTTTTTTTTACTTAGTATACAATTACTTTTGTGAAAAATCAGAACATACTTAAATACAAGTTAAAGCACAACAGAATCTCAAAGAACTTTTTTTTTGAAAATAGAAAACTTTTACAAATGTTCCCCTCTTTTTTTTTTTTTTTGGGAATATGCTTATCAAAAATAATACTTCTAGAATCAATTTACACTTGCCATGGCAACCAATTTGCCACAGAAATGCTTTAAAGAGTTTGATCAAATAATCAGTTGAGAAAAAATAACAAAAACAAACAACTCAGAATATGGGAGCACAATACTCCTAGAATTAACATTGTATAATAAAATCAAAACCATCTTGCAATGTTTCAAAATTAGATAGACAAATGAATAGAAGAAAATACACATGGAACAATAAAAGACAATGAAATTCAAACTAAGGAAGTCTAAATGAATGTGAACTTAATATTAATAAGAGTATTATAAAATATAAACTTGATCACATGACTATAAAAAGCTTTTACAAATATTCTCCTTGTTTTAAAAACTAAATATAAAACACAATCTCAAAAGCATGAAAATCTCTATGAAAATAAACCCATACCATTAATTTCAAAATGTATATGTAATAGCATAGAAATCCTATGTAACCTCTGAACTGATATTAATACTCTGAGTGAATTCAGAACACCTTTGATTCCGATATCTAAAATCCCCAATACTCATATCAATACCTTGCTGCTTACTTCTACATTTCTGTAAAATATATACCCTTCCATGGCAAAAGAGGCAGAGTCTTGAACTATGTTGATTGTCATTCTTATTCAGCTTAAGTTTTTCTTCTTTAACCCCTCTATATTGTCTGTCAGTCTTTCCACCATACAAATGCTTTATAAGATTACTAATTAAAGACAAAAGCAGGTTAGCAAAATTATGAACAAATCGAGCATATCTGGAATTTAAAGGGTTTTCTAAGGTTGTCTCAGAAGCACAGCCAGGCTGGGGAAGGGCTGAGCCTAAAGCTGCAAATGCAGGTAGAAAAAGTTGAGCATGCGCATCAGATCTCTGGACTTCCCAGGCAGGGGAAGCTATGGGCTTGGCCATAGGAGGAGTAGAGGGTGGGGTCTGGAGAGGAGGGGAGGGACCAGCACAATTTGAATCACACTTGATTTTGAACTCAGGCCTGGATTCCTCTTCCCCCACCTTGCCTCCAGGTGCTAGGGGATTAAAAGCTTCTAGAGGGTGGGTCATTGCCTCCAGGCATGCAAAATTAAAGCAACAATTAGTGTTAGAACTGGGAAAAGCTGCAGGAATCTCTTCAGGTTTCTCTGAAAAAGCATGGTTGGGAGAGGGAGAGATATTTCCTTGTGTGAGTAAGTTGCTGGCTCTTTTAACAAAAATAAAAAGAAAAATAGAAAATCCACAAAAACAAAGCATTAACATGATCTTATCTCCCATTTGTCTGGTTAAACAGACCAAAATCAAAAATAGGATAATTAGGGAGTTTAAAAGGTCCATTCGAAAAAATTCAAAGGAAAACACAGCCAGTACACCAGTACTTAGCAGTTAAAGGGAGAGGGAGGGGAAATTTCTTACCCAACCAGAAGATCAGAAGAAGACTGAGGGTTAGCTTTCCTCTTCGTGGTCAGCCATCTGTTAAGGGCTAAAATTCTAGCTAGTCTGTCTAAAATATCTAATGAGTGGTCGCCAATAAATTATAAGCTTTAGCAAGAGTTAGACTTTTAAGCATTTATTAAGGAAAAGAAGAATTTGGTAAAGAGAGAGAGAAAGGCCTAAATTCCTATCTATTAAAGGGAGAGCACATTTCTAGCTCCGCTCTCCACCAGAGTCCAAAGCCCAGAGCGCGAGACTGAGCGCCAGTCTCTTCCTTCCTCCTCCCACTAGCCCGCGTCACTTCCTGACTCCTGGTCTTGCCCTCAAAGACCTTCCCTTCATGGGCAGAACTCTTCTACAGTAAGTATCCAGCAGGTGGCGTCATTCCAATCGTTACAGACATAATTAACCATTTTGCTTTTTATCTTTTTTCCTTGTGCTGAAAGAATCGAAGAATTCAACATTACAACAATGGAAAACTACATAAAATGCATGATCATAGAGTCAGAGCTGGGAAGGACCTTGGATACCATGTAGTCCATCTCCCATTTTACAGATTATGAAACTGAGGCCCTGAGAGAGCACTTAGGTGCCAAAGTCACTTAGCGAGAGCCATACTTGTTTCAACTCCCATCAATGATTCATATTTTTGTTTTATGAGTCTTCCTACTACAGGCAAAAATAACCACTCCTCAGTGCCTTAGGAAAGTTGCTATGGATAAAAAAATTCTTCACATAGAGTTGGCCTGGTGATTAGCCTCTTAATTTAGCTACAGAGGTCTTAAGAAGGCAAACATCTAGTCTGTTGCCAGGCCCTAACTCAAAGACTTTCTATTCTGGTAGGAAATTGGTTGTTTTGTTCATTTGGCCGGAACCTGAGGTCTTAATAGTATGGAAATTCCCTCCACTAATGCAGACTGGTGATTTATCTGTAACATATGTGTCTATGTAAACATATGTATTTGTAAATAAAATCTTAGAGGGTTGCTAGTTTTTCCATGGCCACACACAGCTAGTATGTGTTGGCAGCAGAGATTCGAACCCAGATCTTTCTGACTCTGAGATCAGCCATGCTCAGCATCTGCCACCCTAGGCTGTCACTTTCATAGCTTCATTTGATTAATCCTATTCATTTAGCCAAAAATAAGGAAGAGAAAAATGATCTTTCCATCCACTTTTATTGTGGGGAATAATAAATTAATCTGAACTGAATTACTGCTAGGCAGCATTACATAGTGTTAAGGGCTAAAATTCTAGCTAGTCTGTCTAAAATATCTAATGAGTGGTCGCCAATAAATTATAAGCTTTAGCAAGAGTTAGACTTTTAAGCATTTATTAAGGAGAATAAGAATTTGGTAAAGAGAGAGAAAGGCCTAGATTCCTATCTATTAAAGGGAGAGCACATTTCTAGCTCCCTTCTCCGCCAGCGGCCCCAGGAAAGAGAGCGAGACTGAGCGCCAGTCTCTTCCTTCCTCCTCCCACTAGCCCGCGTCACTTCCTGACTCCTGGTCTTGCCCTCAAAGACCTTCCCTTCATGGGCAGAACTCTTCTACAGTAAGTATCCAGCAGGTGGCGTTATTCCAATCGTTACAGTCCCCCCTGTTGTTCCTCAAGAAACAAAATGTTTCCTTGACGGAACAGTAAAAAGAATATAATAACTATTGCTAACTAATAATATGTGAACGACAATATAGAAAAGGAAGAGAGGAAAGTTTTGTCCAGAGGGGCGATTTTTTTTTTTGTCCTCATGAACCGACGCTTTGACATTAGTCTTGCAAAGGGAGGGCCTCTGCAGAGAATACATGTTACAGATGGTGTATATTATAACAGAAAGAGAAAAAAAAACAACAAATCAAAACTGTTCATTTAAAGTCTCTGAAAGTCTTTTCTCAGATGTCCTCTAGGTGTAGAATGGAAGTCTTTTCAGGGGTTGATGTGTGGATGCTGGTAATCAGCCAGGAAAATTTCCTACAAAATTGAGCTTAACACAACTTTAAAATAGCTTTGTCAATAATCAAATCAAACAATGAAAGTTCTCAAAAACATGTCTAAGGGAATTCAGAATCTTAGTTGTTACACATGAAACATATAATAAAACAAAAATTGAACCATTCTTTAAAATTATAATATTACTATAGTCCCCCCCTTATGGAGGGTAATTGAGAAGACAATTGCTGCGATATTAATTATTAAAAATAATTTTTATCTTTGTTTCATCACTTTTTGCATCATCTGCCTAATTATCCTCATGCCATTATGAGAAATTAAAAAATCTAATATAATTGGTAACAGGTGTCAAGGCCAAATTCAACACTGTATTTATCATGACACCTGAGATAATTATGGGGGTTACCATAAAAGAACAGAGAAATGATGGGATATGAGCATTCCCACACTTGAGCAATATATACTGCCCATGCAGTATGCCAGGTTTAAAATAGGTGGATGGAATATATGTCCATGCCACCAAACATATTGGAGGAAACTGAGTCAGACTTAATCAGATGCATGGGATTGAGATGTCCATGGCATCAGGCATATAGGAGGGAGCATAGAAGCCAGGTGTAGAAGTGAGATGGGTGGGATGAATACTTCCAGCCATCTGTACAATATTGTGGGGAAAAAGAGAATAAAATATTAAACCAAGAGAATCCAACCTCAACATTTGTCAAAAGCCGTTCCCTTGGCCATACCTTGACTTCATGCATGTCTCCCCTCATGTGACAGTTCAGTGTCTGCTCTTGCATGTATTCCTCTTGTGATTGGATGGCATCTTGGCCAACTGGCATCTGATAACTCAGAATAACGGCAATTAATGTCTTAAATGATAAATTCCCATAATTTAAAATCTCATATGGATTTAAAAATTGAGGATAATAAATGATTGCAAAAAATGTGAATACATCTTGACTCAGAACACAATATATAATTATGCAACAATTTCAAATAATACCCCTTTTTTTTTACTTAGTATACAATTACTTTTGTGAAAAATCAGAACATATTTAAATACAAGTTAAAGCACAACAGAATCTCAAAGAAAACTTTTTTTTTGAAAAAAGAAAACTTTTACAAATGTTCCCCCTTTTTTTTTTGAATATGCTTATCAAAAATAATACTTCTAGAATCAATTTACACTTGCCATGGCAACCAATTTGCCAGGGAAATGCTTTGAAGAGTTTGATCAAATAATCAGTTGAGAAAAAATAACAAAAACAAACAACTCAGAACATGGGAGCACAATACTCCTAGAATTAACATTGTATTATGAAATCAAAACCATCTTGCAATTTTTTAAAATTAGATAAATGTATAGAAGAAAATACACATGGAACAATAAAAGACAGTGAAATTCAAACTAAGGAAATCTAAATGAGCATGAACTTAATATTAATGAGTATTATGAAATATAAACTTGATCACATGACTATAAAAAACTTTTACAAATATTCTCCTTGTTTTAGAAACTAAGTATAAGACACAATCTCAAAAGCATGAAAATCTCTATGAAAATAAACCCATACCATTAATTTCAAAATGTATATGTAATGGCATAGAAATCCTATGTAACCTCTGAACTGACATTAATACTCTGAGTAAAGTTAGAAAACTTTTGATTCCGATATCTAAAATCCCCAATACTCATATCAATACCTTGCTGCTTACTTCTACATTTCTGTAAAATATGTACCCTTCCATGGCAAAAGAAGCGGAGTCTTGAACTATGGTGATGATTGTCATTCTTATTCAGCTTAAGTTTTTCTTCTTTAACCCCTCTATATTGTCTGTCGGGCTTTTCACCATACAAATGCTTTATAAGATTACTAATTAAAGACAAAAGCAGGTTAGCAAAATTATGAACAAAACGAGCATATCTGGAATTTAAAGGGCTTTCTAAGGTTGTCTCAGGAGCACAGCCAGGCTGGGAAAGGGCTGAGTCTGAAGCTGCAAATGTAGTTAGAGAAAGTTGAGCATGCGCATCAGATCTCCGGACTTCCCAGGCAGGGGAAGCAATGGGCTTGGCCATGGGAGGAGTAGAGGGTGGGGTCTGGGGAGGAGGGGAGGGACCAGAGCAATTTGAATCAGACTTGATTTTGAACTCAGGCCTGGATTCCTCTTCCCCCACTTTGCCTCCAGGTGCTAGGGGATTAAAAGCTTCTAGAGGGTGGGTCATTGCCTCCAGGCATGCAAAATTAAAGCAACAATTAGTGTTAGAACTGGGAAAAGCTGCGGGAATCTCTTCAGGTTTCTCTGAAAAAGCATGGTTGGGAGAGGGAGAGATATTTCCTCGTGTGAGTAAGTTGCTGGCTCTTTTAACAAAAATAAAAAGAAAAATAGAAAATCCACAAAAACAAAGCATTAACATGATCTTATCTCCCATTTGTCTGGTTAAACAGACTAAAATAAAAAATAGGGTAATTAGGGAGTTTAAAAGGTCCATTTGAAAAAATTTAAAGGGAAAACACAGCCAGTACTCCAGTACTTAGCAGTTAAAGGGAGAGGGAGGGGAAATTTCTTACCCAACCAGAAGATCAGAAGTGAGGTTCAGCTTTCCTCTTCATGGTCAGCCATCTGTTAAGGGCTAAAATTCTAGCTAGTCTGTCTAAAATATCTAATGAGTGGTCGCCAATAAATTATAAGCTTTAGCAAGAGTTAGACTTTTAAGCATTTATTAAGGAGAATAAGAATTTGGTAAAGAGAGAGAAAGGCCTAGATTCCTATCTATTAAAGGGAGAGCACATTTCTAGCTCCCTTCTCCGCCAGCGGCCCCAGGAAAGAGAGCGAGACTGAGCGCCAGTCTCTTCCTTCCTCCTCCCACTAGCCCGCGTCACTTCCTGACTCCTGGTCTTGCCCTCAAAGACCTTCCCTTCATGGGCAGAACTCTTCTACAGTAAGTATCCAGCAGGTGGCGTTATTCCAATCGTTACAATAGTGATAGAAAACTGGATATAGGAATGAGAAAAGGATATGCGAATGTAAAAGCATATAATAAGAGTTTAAAGCAAGAATCAAGCTAAGGGTGGGGGGGGGCCCATACAAATGCAAAAGGGAGACAGCCCCTGTCCTCAGGAAGCTCGTATTCTAGTGGGGAGAGATGAACCAGGGACGGGGCAGGGGAGCTTGTTTTGGTTGGGAAAGTCACAGGGATAGTGAATGGAGCTCAGGGAGTGTGATTGGTATGCCCAATTATTTGATAACTGTTCTAAAGTGGAGGCAGTGGTAGGTCACATGGCAAGGTCCAGTGCAGGCAGGCATATGGCAGAAGGAAATGGTTGGAGGTGCAGTGGTTAGAGCCAGCTAGGCATAGGGGGCTATGTCATATGCTATCAGGACAGTCAAAGGGGCTCCAAGGAGATCAAGAGCTGAGAGGATTAATTAAGGGAAATCTGGGTTCAAGTTTAGTCTATGATAAATATTAGCTATTTCACCTCGTGGAAGTAATTTGTGGCAACCCTATAAGATTATAATTGGCTGAGCAGGTTCTAATCTACTTTTTTTTTTTTAATGGGGCAATGGGGTTAAGTGACTTGCCCAGGGTCACACAGCTAGTAAGTGTCAAGTGTCTGAGGCCGGATTTGAACTCAGGAACTCCCGAATCCAGGGCCCATGCTTTATCCACTGTGCCACCTAGCCGCCCCACTCTAATCTACTTTTGTAGGATTTTCTTTTATTTTTTTTTTGGTGGGGCAATGAGGGTTAAGTGACTTGCCCAGGGTCACACAGCTAGTAAGTGTCAAGTGTCTGAGGCCAGATTTGAACTCAGGTCCTGCTGAATCCAGGGTCAGGGCTTTATCCCCTGTACCACCTAGCTGCCCCTGGAGGATTTTCTTAACCAGGGAAATCCTATAACCAGTAAAATCACCAATCCAATACAAAAGCAAAACAGAAGGGAAAAAATAACCTGGTCTTCAGGGGAAAAATCTCCACAATGGATAATTGAGGATGTAATACACCAACTGAAAGGTTAATTCCTATTTGATTTTTATACATACACTTTAAAAAATTAGCTTCTAACTACGTAAGAGAACAGAAATTAAGGGAAAAAATATAGACCCCCTGGGAAGATGTTATTATAATTTTATTGTTTGGTTTAGGTATTTTAAATAAGAAAAACCAAAATCTCCAGCTGTATGTAAGTAATTGATTTAAAGACTGCGATAGACCCTTTATAAATACATTGGCATAGTCTTTCAAATCTACAATTCTGAGTTGACAGTCATGACCTCTTTCAAATAAGAGACATTAAAAGTGTTGGTTCTTTGTCGAAACTTTCTTTACCCATCTGCTATTCTATTTGGAAAGAATGGGATAGGAGAGGCATGATAAATCCATGATTTTCCACTAAGATGGGAGGAAAGTGAGTAGGTCAAAAAGATGTCAACACGATTTACTAACATCTGCCCTCACAAAAGTAAAGAATGTTCATTGAATGTGAATATTCCACTTTCTTTTATTTCTCTCCTTAACACTTGGCACTGAGATTTTAAATAATGTAAAACAGGTTTAGTTTGACACAATTTATCACAATAAATTCCAAATGGATAAGTGATTTAAATATAAAATTCATGTCATAAGAAAATTACAGGAGAATGGAAGGCAGTGTCTTTCACAGCTATGGTTAGGGGAAGAATTCAAGATTAGGAAAGGGAAAGAGGTGGTTAAGGAAGACACAGTGGGCCATTTAGACTATGTAACATTGAAAAACTTATGCACACACACACAGAATCAATGCAGTGAAAACATAAATAAAGATGGATTAGGGGAAACAACCTTTGTATCAGCTATCTCGGATGAAAGTCTGACATCCAAAATCCACAGGGAATTGCTGCAAATCTGTAAGCCTAAGCATCACCCTCCAATATATCATGAACAGCTTTCAAAATGACAAATGTAAATTTTCAGCCACCATATTGAAAATGTTGCAGATCAATGATAAAAATGGAACAATATCTCTTACTGGTCAAACCAGCAAAGATGAGCCATCCATCCATTTATTTATTTCATCTATCTATCTATCTACTCATTCATTCATTCATTCATGCATTCATTCATTCATTTGAAGAGGAAGCTATACCTGAGATTTCATTGATAGTTGTAGCTCCTCTCTCTCTGTCTCTGTCTCTGTCTCTGTTTCTTTGTCTCTGTTTCTTCTCTTTCTCAGTTCTGTCTGTCTCTGTATCTCTCCTCTTTTTCTCCCAGTCTCTGTTTCTCTTTCTCTCTCCTTTCTCAGTTCTGTCTATCTCTGTCTGTTTCTCTCTCTCCTCTTTTTCTCTCAGTCTCTGTCTCTGTTTCTCTTCTCTTTCTCAGTCTGTCTCTGTTTCTCTCTTCTCTTTCTCAGTCTGTCTCTCTTTCTCTCCTTAAACACACACACACACACACACACACACACACACACTCTTTTCAGCCAATTCAAATCAGTATCTACTTTCCAGCTTATGATTTCAGAGAGGCTTCTAACCCACTGAGAGATTAAATGACTTCCCTAGGATTAAATAGTCAGTATCAGAGGTCAGTGGTGAGGCTTCAACCCAGGTCTTCTTAACTCCAAGGTCAGCTCTCTATCCACATTAGAACAGCAGGCCTGGAGTCAGGAACACATCTTTTTTAGTTCAGATCTGGCCTCAGACACTTAACTAGCAGTATGACCCTGGGCAAGTCACTTAACCCTGTTTGCCTCAGTTTCTTTATCTGTAAAATGAACGGAAGAAGGAAATGGTAGAACTACTTCAGTATCTTTGCCAAGAAACTCCCAAATAGTGTCACAGTCAGACATGACTAAACAGCAGTCATCTCAGTACTGGGTTTATCTTTTTTTTTTTTTTGGTGAGGCAATTGGGGTTAAGTGACTTGCCTAGGGTCACACAGCCAGTAAGTATTAAGTGTCTGAGGCCAGATTTGAACTCATGTCCTCCTGACTCCAGGGCTGGTGCTCTATCCACTGCACTACCTAG
Organism: Dromiciops gliroides; assembly: GCF_019393635.1. NCBI lineage: Eukaryota > Metazoa > Chordata > Mammalia > Microbiotheria > Microbiotheriidae > Dromiciops > Dromiciops gliroides. The sequence goes on along the minus strand of NC_057861.1, from coordinate 699,715,454 downwards.
CTGCCCCTCACTACTGGGTTTATATCCCAAGGAGGTCAATAAAGAAAGGTCCCATATGTAGCAAAATATAATAGTGAAAAAAATGCTTAATTTGGAGCCAGGTGACATGAATCCCAACCACCACTTACTGACTTCGACCCTGGAAAAATCACTTACTCCATCTGGGCCTTAGTTTCCCCTCCTTTTCCTATCTGCAAAATAGTTGGGGTTGGAATAGATGACCTTTGAGGTCCTTTTCAACACTAGGTCAATGATCGGAAGATCAGAAAATTACATATGCTGGAGTAACTTACACCTTGATGCTTCTGCTTGCTTCCTCCATGTCCTCTGGTGATATCCTGGGGTTAGCGCCTTGCTCTGCTGGTTGGGGTCCTCTGCCAATTTGTTCACTCCGATATATTGATCTCAAGGTCTATGCTCAGCTTCTTTCTGCTGTTCTCTGCTGAACAGAGCCCTTGGGCATCTGCTGGGCCTTTGCTATCAAATGGTGATGAGGTGAAGGGTTATCTATTCTCTGTTTTACTTCATAACCCCCAGAGCTACTTTAGGTCGTTTGTGTGTGTGTGTGTGTGTGTGTGTGTGTGTGTGTGTGTTGGGGGGGACCCCAGACAACCATAACCATTCAACTAGAGAAACCCTTGGACGTTTGTCTTTTTTTTGTGTGTCTTTAATAAACCTCTCTCCATGCCCAGGAAACAGCATTTATGCTATCAGTAAAAGTAACTTAATTACAAGCATTTTGAGGACACAACTGTGTTTTTATTTATCTTTACTTTATTCCTTCCCCTTCCTGACCAGCCCTCATGAGAGGTTACTACAGTGGTCCTAGAGCCAGCCTCAGAGTTGAGAACCTTGGTTCTAGGTGTGCCTCTGACTCACATAGGCTGTGTGGCCTTGGCCACATCTCAGATACCCCCAAGTGACTCTAACACTAAAACTTGCTGAGCTATTGCCTATCTGCAAAGGTAGAGGGAGTTTCTCACTAGGGACCTCCTATATTAAAAGGCAAAAAAGATCCCCACCTTGCTTTGTTCGTAGTCAGTGCTCAAGAAATACTACTGGAATGAATGGTTGCTTAGATGAGTCTGCCTTACAGGTTTGTTGGGAGGAAAATGTTTCGTAAACAGGAGAGCACCTTAGAAATATGAGGTATTTTTTCTCTGGGTCCAGGAGCCTGGCTTTTGTGCTGTTGATTATGTCTGAAAAGTGGACAACTTGTTAATGAGAGGAGCTTAGTTTTGTATCAGCTTTTATCTTTGCATTGGGTACTCCTTGTTTTTTATACCCAAACATGGTTGATTTGTCTGTCTGCAGGAGGCAGGGGAAAGACAAGGGACGGGGCAGGGAGAGGGGGATGGCGGGCTGGGAGACTGCATTTTTTGCTTAATCTGCCAAACTCCCCACTCTCTGTTTTCTCAGTATGTTTAAAGTATTTATTATCTCAGGTTAATATTATCTTTGATTTTTCAATCTTTTTTCTTCTATTTGAAAGTTTGCAGCTAGCAAGAGACCATGTTGGTCTGATTTCTAATACCTACTTCCCCCAGTCCCTTGCCACCAGCAGTACAGTGACTTGGGAAGGCGGCTAGTGGGGTTGGAGGTCAGATTCAGTGTTTATAGTTTTTACTGCCTTGCACTAAATAAAAAAAATATTCAGGCTCTTCTATCAGTAAACTCCACAATCACAACCAAAGCAAATAAGTCACACGGAGGGAGTACTGAAGTTGGAGGCAACAAGACCTAAGTTCAAATTCCACCACAGACATTTCCTTAACTAATGTCTGCTTTAGTTTCCTCATCTGTCAAATGGGGATACAGTAGCATTTATCTCCCAGAGTTGTTGGGAGATTAACATGAGAAAGTATTTATAAAGCCCTTTGCAAACCTTACAATTTAATTAATTAATTCATCCATCCATCATCTATCTATCTATCTATCTATCTATCTATCTATCTATCTATCTATCTATCTATCTATCTATCTATCTACTTTATTTATTTTTGTGGAGCAATGAAGCTTAAGTGACTTGCCCAGGGTCACACAGCTAGTAAGTGTAAGTGTCTGAGGCTTATTTGAATTCAGGTCCTCCTGAATCCAGGGCTGGTACTTTTTCTACTTTGCCACCTAGCTGTCCCCGACCATAAAATTCTATTTAAATGGTAGTTATTATCAGCAATAATAAAGATTATTATTGTTATGAGTGAGACTGGTCTTGAGGAAAGAATTTTGAACTACTAGGTAATTCACTTAACTAAGCTGCATAGGATCATAGATTTCTTTAATCTAAAACAGAAATTGTATCTGCAATAACTACCTTACAGGACTACTGTAAGAAAAGCACTTTGTAATCCTTAAAGAGCTATATAAATGGGAGTTTTTATTAGAAATTTCATATGAGTTATATTAAATTTGTCTAGGGACATATCTTATTCCTGCTATTACATTGTAGGTTTTTTTTTTAAGGGCAGGGATTGTGTTTAAATTCATCTGTTTCTCCTCCGGTCCCTGCCATAAGACCTTGGAATTATTGATAAAAGTTTTGTGTGTGTGTGTGTGTGTGTGTTTAAACGATGGGTAACCCTGAGCAAATAATTTGACCCTGTTTGCCTCAGTTTCTTCATCTCTAAAGTGAGCTGGAGAAGGAAATGACAAACCGATACAATATACTTGTCAAGAAAATCCCAAATAGTGTCACAAAGTGTGACACGACTGAAACGACTGAAAACAACAACAGATTATGACATGAGGAGAGGTTACTCTTCTTCTCTCCTCTCACCCCTGTTTGGGCATTTGAGCTCTGAATTTCTAATTAGAGCGCTTAGGGCTGAATCCCAGGTCTGCTTCTTCCTAACTGTGAGACCTTCGCCAAGTCATTCCTCTTTCCCCACCTACATTTTGCTGTTCTGTAAAATGTAAGGGTCTAAGACTGGCTGATTATAGAGGTTATAGATCTAGAAACGGAACGGACCTTAGAAGTTCATATCCATATCCACATCCAACTCCGATTCACAAATGAGGAAACAGGCACAGGGAGCTTAAATGATTGCCCAATGTTGACAGGTAGCAGATCAGGAGGCAGAATCTGAACCCTAAACCCGGGCCCTCTGCTTCCAAGTTCCCAGTATTCTTTAAAGGTTACCTACTTTTCCAACTCTATTGCTAATTACTTCATGGAGGGGAGAGCTTAGGGACTAGTGGACTTCTCCTTTGGAAGCTTGGTCACCTTCTTCTGGGGCTGATTTGTCCCCCTTAAAAATTAAAGCCTTGCTTTAGCCCCGCCCTCCATTGGAGAACTCCAGCCTCAGGGTCAGCCGGCTGATGGACACCAAGTCCTCTCTCGCCTAGCAACCGCATAACACAGAGCAGCCTCATTCAGATCCCTGCGCAGCTCGCCCAAGGGGCATTTCTTAGACTGCGGACGGACACAGGTACTGACGCCACTAGGGTTCTTGGCTCGGGAGAGCGCAGACGGGGTGAGAGAGAAGCACGAGTGTCTGGGCTTGAGGGGAGGGGCAGAGGGGTGTGTTGGTGGGCGGCGGGGAAGGGGAGATCGCTGCAGGCGGCGTTGGGCACCCCTCCATCCCGAGCAGGTAAGCCCCCCCCCCCGGGTCCCAGCCTGCGGGGTGACACCCGGGTGAGATGAAGGGTTGGCCAGGGGCGGGGGTGCTCCGGGAGAGCGCGCGCGGAGGATGGAGGATGGAGGTTCCCTCCTTACCTTTGGAGGGGCTGTACACATTCAAAATCTGCCCTCGAGGGACCTCCCTGCACTTGTAAAGGGGTGTGAGGTGTGTAATGGTTTGTGTATGGGTAACGTGTCAGGGAATTTGAGCCCCCGTTGTCTTACATGGAAGCACAGGATGTCAGAACTGGAAGGAACTTCAGAGATTCCTCTGCTCTTCTCTCCTCCCCCATGGACAAATTTAGGCCCAATTAATCAGTCATCAAGCATGTATTAACACATTTACTATGTGCCAGGTACTGGCCTAAGCACTGAGGACACAAAGAACAACAGATACCTTGTCCTTTGCCCTCAATTAGTTCACTTTCGAATAGGCCAACAAGATAGATACCACAAAAGTGGAAGTCCCAGACGGGAAGTATGAAGGGACCCCTTGACTTAGTGGATTTGCTGCCCTGGTCTTGAGCAAGTCTCTCAATGTTTCTTCATCTAAGGAGACTTGACTAGATAAAGTGCCCTCCAGTTCTAAACAGAAGATGCTATTGTTCAGGTCAACTTCTAGAGAGTATGAGTGGGGAAAATGAGGTAGGGAGAGGACATGGTGAAAGGCAGCTTGATTTGGTGGATTTGGGGTCCTGACCTGCTCTGGGTCCTGCTTGGGCAAGTCCCTTAACCTCTCAGGACTTCAGTCTTCCCATCTGTAAAACAAAGTCAACATGGGACTAAACGGCTTCTAAAGTGCTCCCAGCTCTCAATCTTATTTTTAATTTTTTTTCTCAATTACATGTAAAGATATTTTTTGAGTTCCATTTTTTTTTTTGAGTGAGGCAGTTGGGGTTAAGTGACTTGCCCAGGGTCACACAGCTAGTAAGTATAAAGTGTCTGAGGCTAGATTTGAACTCAGGTTCTCCTGACTCCAGAGCCAATACTCTATCCATGGTGCCTCCTAGCTGCCCCTCAGCTCTCTGTCTTATGACTTGGATTCAGAAGACTTGGTTTCAGGTGATGGTTCTGATGTGGGACCATGGGCAAACCCCTTTGATTTTCTGGATCATCATACTTTAATTGTAAATGATAATAAATTCCAGTACCTATATCATAGGATGTTGGGGAGGAAAGCTCTCTGTAAAACTTAAGAGCATTAAATATGAGTTGTGATTACATTATGAAATGACTTGCCCAAAGCCATCCTGAAAATCATCTCAGCCCTGAATCTTTTCCAAATCTCTATCAGATTTTGTGTTTCAAGACAACTTGAAAGAACAGGTATCTCCATAGATGTTACCTGAATGTCATTCTCTGTTCATCTTCCCTTTCCATAGTTTGAGTCGTCACCTCCCCCAAGTGGTACCAAGTATATTCAGCTAGAATCAATACTTTTTTTTGGTTTGTTTTAGTGAGGCAATTGGGTTAAGTGACTTGCCCAAGGTCATACAGCTAGTAAGTGTCAAGTGTCTGAGGTCGGATTTGAACTCAGGTCCTCTTGACTACTGGGCCAGTGCTCTATCCACTGTGCCACCTAGCTGCTCCATTCAGCTAGATATTAATGGGTCACAAGAATTGTACTTCAAGGAAGCCTAGATTTTAATAGGGCTGCCATGCTCATTTCCCCATTTTCCCCCGCTCTGGCCACTGGTCACTTAAACCTCTCTGGGCCTCAGTTTCCTCATCTTTAAAATGAGGTTAGATTAAATGATCTCTAAGGTTCCTTCCAACTCTAAATTCTCTGATCTCAAATCAGCAGGTCCAGTTATGAGATGGCCTAAGGGGACATTATGGATGAGTCTAAAATAGGGTCTGAGCCTTCGAGGGAACTTATTCTCTTGTTGGGGAGATAAGGTTTTTACATAGGTGGCACAAGTTTAAAAAAAAAGATTCAGGACAAGATAAACAAAGGGTTATATGCCTATCTCCTGGTTTGGCAGCCATAGCCCCTCTCAGCCAGCCTCCAGCCTCCCTTTCTAGGCTTAGCCCATATAAATCCCCTTTCCTGGACTTAACATTCTAGTCCAAATGGCTTTCTGGATGTTCCATTTATGGGACATTCCGCTTTATGTCTCTCCTCAGTTCTGCCTCTAGAATCCCTTGCTTCCGTCAAGACTCAACCCAGGCATTATCTCCTCGAGGGGGATTATTCTGATTTCCCCCTTCCCGCCTCCCCGTTGCTAAAGTCCTTCCCCTTGAAAGAAATTTCTAAGTATTTTGTGTTTTCCACCTTTGACATATCTACTCTGTGACCCCAGGCAAATTACTCGGCTTTTTATTGTTTCAGTCACATCCAACATGTGAATCTGCCTTCGTAGAAGGGATTCCTTACCCAGAGCTCCTTAATTAAGCCCATGAAATCACAGATTTGCTGAAATTTAAAAAAAATATATGTATTTACTTCTCTATATACCTTCCATATCTCCTCAAAGAAATGTAAGCTCTTTGAAGGCAGGAACTGTAAGAGTTTTGTCTTTGTATCCCTATTTTGGAACAGTGTCTGTCACTGGTGCTTATTTAATAAATGCTTTTTGAAGAAATGCTGAAGAAACAGGACTGTTAACAGAAATGGAGAGAGGAGGAAGGCTATTTGGGGGTGGTGGTGGGGGTGGAGGTAGAGGTAGAGGAGGTAGTAGTAGTAGTAGTAGTAGTAGTAGTAGTAGTAGTAGTAGTAACAATAGCTAGTATATATGTAGTTTGTCATGATTTACGAAGCCCTTTACACATATCTCATGATAATAGCACCTACCTCTTAGGGTTATTGTGAGGATAAAATAAGATAATTGCACAGAGGGCTATATAAATGCTTTTCATCATCATTATCTTTTTCATCATTTTCACCATCATTGTTATTTCCTCACAACAACCCTGGGAAGTTACTGCTACGATTATTATCCACTTTTGACAGATGAGAAAACTGAAACTGAGAGATCCAAGTGACTTGCTCAGGTTCACACTGCTAAGTGTTTGTGTCCGGGTTACCGTTCCTATTCCAAGTCCAGCACCACCTAGGTGCCACCTTGAGACTTGAGCTGGACGCTGCTAGTACTTCAGAGCCCTGAGTGCCCTGAGTGGCCCCATGGAATCACTCTTTGCTTGTCCTCCTCCTCCCCTCCCAGGTGGGTTTCTCTGCAGGATGGCAACGAAGAGCTTTGGGTGGGATGATGAAGCAAAGTCCCCAAGCAAGAAACAGTTCTCTACTGTGACACTCTACCAGTACGACAGCAGCATCGAGCCAAATGAGGATGGGTTCCAGCCCACTCGGCAGAATCTCTCCGGAAAATACTCTGTTTGTTCAGAGGAGACTGCAAACTCTGACATTCCCCAGTTGGTTCCATGCACGTTCACCATCTGCTTGGCTTTGCCAGGGCTTTTTGGTAGGTACTTGAGAAGATACATTGTTCTAGATGAATGAGCAAATGGATTTTCTGTCCTGTTTCAAAATATCTGCTTATATTTTCCTCCTCTGTTTCCCCTACTCCTCACCCTTTCCTCCCAGTATATGATAATGACAGAACACGGGTCAATGAGGGAACAAGAAATTACCAAGGAGGGGCAGCTAGATGGCGCAGTGGATAGAGCATTGGCCCTGGATTCAGGAGTACTTGAGTTCAAATCCGGCCTCAGACACTTACCACTTACTAGCTGTGTGACCCTGGGCAAATTTAACCCCAATTGCCTCACCAAAAAAAAGAAAAAAAAAGAAAAAAAAAAAGAAATTACCAAGGAATTGGAATTCTAGATGTTCAGGTATTGTGGGGACTTATCCAATGAGTCTAAATGGTATCTCACGCCTTGTTTACAAGTTTGCATACAGGAAAGACTAAGCCTCAGTCCCTGTTCTGAGATGAGATTGAATTGTGCTAATGAAATTTAAGCACATTTTTCACTGACTGATGTTTGTCTAGCCACAGTTTTAATAAACAATTTAACACAAATGATTAGCCTTGCCATTAGCTTTGACAATGGACACATAAACAGGGCTGTAATCAGAAGATGGAGAAGGCTTCATAGAGGAGGAGGCATTTGAATTGGGCTTTAAAAGATGGAGATGGATCCAATAGGTAAAGAGAAGGGAGGGCGATTCATGTAAAGGTGAACAAAGGTGTGAGACTGTAGGGAGTGCTTGGGCAATGGGGTAAAGTAGAAGAAGTCTGGTTTGATTGGAGTGTAGATGGGAGTGTTTCAAGGGAGACAAATCTGGAAAGACAGTGATGTCAGAGTATGCAGAGCCTTGAAAACCAGACCAAAAAAGTTTGAACTTTAACCCAGTAGGGAGCCCTGGAAGATGTTTGAGGAGAGGAGTGACATAATTGAAAATGTAAAGTTGCTTAATTTACACATTTATGAAAAAAAGAACCTTGTCCTTAAATTTCATCAGATGCAAAGTAATGAATATAGGCATTAGTTGAAGGAAAGCTGAAATACTGTATGTATTTATGCAGGAATATAATTTCTTCCACTCATTTATCACAGGATGATGTGGAAATTTGAACTTGGCTGACAACATCATGCTATTTCATCAGGCTTTTGAACGTCAGAAGAAAGCTATATTTTCCTCACGAATCAGGAAGATCTGAGTTCAAATCCAACCTCAGATACTCCCTAGCAATGTGACTCTGGGCAAGTCACTTAACCCCTATTTGCCTCAGTTCCTGACATATATTCTGTAGATAATTATCATCATAACTCAAATTTATGTTACAGTTTTTACAGTTTACCAGTCATTTCCCTTACAATAACTCTTTGAAGCAGGTAGTGCAGATATTATCTCTACTTTACAGTTGAGGATAAAGGCTTAAGAGGCAAGAGGAACAAAATAGTAGGATGTAGCCACTGACAGAATCTACCAGTGAAGGTCAGTAATGAGTCAAAATGCCTACAAATGCTTCTTAAAATTAGTGATATTATAATTGTGATAGACTTGATTCTTCTCAGCAATACAATGGTCCAAGATAGTTCCAAAGGACTCATGGTGGAAAATGTTCTCCAAATCCAGAAAAAAAAGAACTGTGGAATCTAGATGCAGATTGAACCATACTATTTCTATTGGTTTTTTTTCTTTTTTTGAGGTTTTTCCTTTTTGCTCTGATTTTTCTCTCATAACATGACTAATGCAGAAATATGTTTAATGTGACCTATATCAGATTACTTGCTGTCTTAGAGAGAGGGGAGCGAGGGAGAAAAATTTGAAATGAGAAATCTTATAAAAACAAATGTTGAAAACTGTCTCTAAATGTAACTGGAAAATAATAAAATATCTATATGGAAAAATATTAGTGATATTAGTGGTATTACCCATATGAATGGTGAAATTGAATAAAGGCATAGGGGAAAAGATAGCCAATTCAGTCTCTGCTATATTCATAAACCTTTATTTAACTATTTAATTGGTCTCTAAATTAATATCTTTTATGTACAGAAAAGAGAAAGGTTTAGAAAAAGGCATAGATAAGCAGGACAGCTTTGAACCGGGCAGCTAGGTGGTGCAGTGGATAGAGCACTGGCTCTGGATTCAGGAGGACCTGAGTTCAAATTGGGCCTCAGACCCTTGACACTTACTAGCTGTGTGACCCTGGGCAAGTCACTTAACCCCAATTGCCTCACCAAAAACCAACCCCCCCCCAAAAAAAACCAAGCTGTAGATAAGAAATTCATAGTTACATATGCAATACTCTTTCCATTGTATATGGAAATGTTCATGTCTATAAAGTTCAAAATTACAAAGAATTATTTAAAAAGCAGTGGGTATAGGGGGCAGCTACGTGTCACAGTGGATGAAGCACTGGCCCTGGATTCAGGAGGACCTGAGTTCAAATCCAGCCTCAGACACTTGACACTTACTAGCTGTGCGACCTTGGGCGAGTTACTTAACCCTCATTGCCCTGCAAAAAGAAAAAAAAAAGAAGAAAGCAATGGGTATATATATGTGTGTGTATACCCATACCCATACATATATAATAGCTAAAGTTTATATTTTATATATTATTTATAAATGCTTTTATATCAATATATCTTATACACATTATTATATTATATATAATATGTACATGCAAATGGCTAACATTTATACACACACACACACACACACACACATCTCCATCTGTCTATCTGTCTTTCTATCTCCTTGTCTTCTTTGTTAGGATGTTAGTACTTTGCCAGTAGGCATTGTTTCATTCATTGCATTTGTAACCCTGATAGTTAATACATACTTGTGGATTGATTGATCACAACCCACCCACACATTCTCATCCCTATTTTCCCATATGTCCTCCATAAAGGTCCTCCCAATGTGCTCAGGACATTCCTTGACCATATGGGTACCAGTGCAGCAGCAAGTCAGTCATCTGTTACCACTTACTCTCACTACACACCCAGCTCATCTCCTCCTCTGGTTATACATCTCTTGGATGGCATGGTTTATGTCCCTTTTTGCTTGCAAGTCATCACTGGTAATATACTGCAGGTTATTTATGTCTCTTGAACAGCTTTTCATTGCCCTTTAGGTGGCTCACGATTTTTGATTTTTAGAGATTGTGGTATTTCACGATTCACGGCCACATGGCATTATAAGAAGAATATTGATGCTGAAATGATAGGTTTTTGTTTCAGGGAGAAGACAGAGGTTGTTGAAGGTACTATGCAATTTCTCAAATGTAATCCAGCCTGTTTTCATTCTCCTATTCAATTTTGGGTCCAGGCCTTTTCAAATTATTCATTATAGTAACTGAGGTGTAGTTCATTTTTTAAGTGTGACGAGGATACCAGAGGGAAGTGCTGAACCTAGGAAGAGATATAGCTCATGTTCAATGTATGTTTAATCAAAACTAGACATGAGGAGGGAGAACAATTTGGGAATAAATTAAAAGAGAAGAAAGGGGACAGGATGATGTAGAGATTTGAACTAGGCCAACAACATCATGCTATTTCATTAGGCTTCTGAATGTCAGAAGAAAGCTATATTCTCCTCATAAAATGTACATGTGCTGACTACTCTTCACTTACTAAATCTACCCCGTGTCTTCTAGGCATTAAAGGCAAGCATTCACATGACAAATTTAAACGATTAAGAGCTGACAAACTTGCAAAGTTACGACGCTTCTATCATATAGAATATCAGCTCTTGCCAGATGACAGAGAGCCTAAACAAGTCGACATGGTGTTGTTTAGTACATTAATAGCCAAAGTATTCATGGAATCTGGAATAAAGGTAAGATGTAGATGTGTGTTATATATATGCCACATATATAATATATTTGCTAAAGATATATATATATATTTACTAAAAGAAATAGAAATACATATTTATGTGCTAAAAGAAATGTAAATAAAAATTGTCACATTGTATCTACTGCGGTGTGTATATATATATATATATATATATATATATATATATATATATATATATATGTGTGTGTGTGTGTGTGTGTGTGTACATCGATTTATTCATTAAGTAATTCATTTGTTTACATTTCTTTCAGTAAACCATAAAGTGTTTCTCTAGCTATTTATTTAGCTTCCAACTTTTGGAAATTATTTTTCATGACGAAGAACACCCAGTCACTGTTTGACATTGGGGTGAGACTTGAAGGTAATGTAGCGCAAATTAAATATGTCTGCTGTGACATATGAGAGAATTGAGGGGATTAGGACAACAAGTAGTTAGTTGTGGGAATTGAGTGAACATCACTAACTCCATCTTGTGTCTCAGTTCTGGAGCTAACTCATTTCCCTTGCTCTTCAGTTACAAGTCTAGTCCAAATTTTGTCATGTGAGAAAACTTAATTCAGTTGTGGGAATTGGGAGAAAACTTTGTTGTGCTGTTTGAACAACATGGCTGGGAAGCTGGACCACCTCTATCTGCTGCTTGACTGAATATACCTAGGTTAGGCTACCTAGAAACTCCGTGAGATCCTAAGACTGATGCAAGGAGTCTTCTCACAAGCATCTCAAATAACCCACATATCTTATATGAAAACTGGCCCTGCACTCATCAATCAGTAATTGTTTCCATGTTCATTTGATTGTTTTCAGACACCCGGGGGAGTGGGATACCTCTTGTTCTGAATTCAGGGAATTGCACCTGTTTGCTCTCTCCCTCCCAACTTGGAAAGTCCCTAATTTTTCATCCAATTAGAAATCAGATTACCTAATGTATTGCTTTCTTTTAATTAATTGGCCTTATTTGATTAATTGTTTTTAATGTATAAAAGTCTTAGTTCCCTCTGCCCCTCTGGTATTCGGGGTCCAGGCTTAAGCTGAGGAGGTCTGATGCCAATTTGTTAGGCATTCTTCATGTATTGCTTAATAAATCAGTATGCTTGAAGTATAAAACCTTTGTTTCCTTGTCATTTCATCTTTCACCTGCCACACATAATACTTTTTTTGGTCCTCAGTAAACTCTTCGAGATATTCAGGAGAATCCTGTTGCTCATTGGGCACATGGGAAATACCATAGGTCCAAGTATCCTTATAGTACTTTAGTGTTTTTGAATTAGGATCTGGCTTTGTCTACCAGCCTTTCTTTTTACTTTTTGTCCTAACTTAATCTCCCAGCATCCTTTACTCCCTCTCAGTGCTCCAAATGAAGCCTTCTCCTTCCTTGCCTTGTCTTACTTCTCCTTACCTCACCTTAGCATCAACCTCTCTCCTTATGGATACGGTTGCTGGTCATTTCCCTCACCCCGTACAGCAACTTCTGTGTGTACCCTGCTCCCTAATGACTTTCAGCTCCAATCTGTCCCTCTGCTGTTCATTCTACTAACCTTATTATATGTTACAGGTTATAACAAAAGTGTGTTCAGAGGGACAATTCAGGGGATCCTGTTTGTTGAGTAGCCATGATAAAGGTGTGCCCTAGGTAGTAACATTTTCTAGGGTTGGAGTTTTATGTCCTTAAAAATAGGGGCTAATTGCATTTCCTATGTAGAAATTTATGTAGCTAAATTATTTTGTGGACCAGATCTCATTAATATAAGCATGCTATATAAGGGATTCTTTTTTAATGTAATAAACATTTTTATTTATAGTTTTAGGTTCCAATTTTTATCCCTCCTTCTCTCCCTCCCCTCCACCCCCCCCAAGGTGGCAAGCAATCAGATATGGGTCATATATGTATGATTATGTAAAATATTAACATATTTGTCATTTTGTGCAAAACTTGATTAAAAGAAAAAAATGAAAGAAAATGAAAAATAGCATGCTTCAATCTGTTCCATCAGTTTTTTCTTTGGAAGTATACAGTATGTTTCATCAATAATCCTTTGGGATTGTTTTGGATCATTGTATTGTTGAGACTAGTCAAGTCATTCAAAGTTCTTCATCAAACAATATTGCTGTCTCTGTGTACAATGTTCTCTTGGTTCTGCCCACTTCACTATACATCATTTCATACATGTCTTTCCAGGCCTTTCTGAAGTCATCTTGCTTGTCATTTCTTATAGCACAATAACATTCCATCACAATCATATACCACAGCTTGTTTAACCATTCCCCAATTGATGGGCATCCCATTGATTTCCAATTCTTAGCTATAAATATTTTTGTACAAATAGGTCTTTTTCTCTATATAAGGGATTCTTAAGTAGGTATTTGACTCTGGTTCATTTTCTTTTTGTTTCTTTTTCTTTCTTTTCTTTTCTTTTTTTTGGTGAGGCAATTGGGGTTAAGTGACTTGCCCAGGGTCACACAGCTAGTAAGTGTTGAGTGTCTGAGGCCACATTTGAACTCAGGTCTTTCTGAATCCAGGGCCGGTGCTCTATCCACTTCACCACCTAGCTGCCCCAACTCTGGTTCATTTTCATTCTAATTATCCGAAAATTATGAATTATTTTATTGTAAGTATCGTAACACTGACTATAGTGATTACTGGAAGGCCAAGTATGTTAATTTTTATCCCACCCTTTGGGGGTCTGTAGCATCCTTAAGAGTGTTTGGGGTGTCTAGACTCTTTGAAAATGGTTTGGGCAGCTAGGTGGCACAGTGGATAAAGCACCAGCCCTGGATTCAGGAGGACCTGAGTTCAAATATGGCTTCAGACACTTGACACTTACTAGCTGTGTGACCTTAGGCAAGTCACTTAACCCTCATTGCCCCACAAAAAAAAAAAAGAAAGAAAGAAAGAAAAAAGAAAATGGTTCCAATCCCTCCAAATGGTGTTCCTCTGAGTGTAGAGGGGTCTCCTGAACCCCAGTTCCATTTAGCCCCTAACAGCTGGCTTAGCTTTTACAAAGAAATATTTTCTTCAAAAGATAATAAAAAATATACCGATTTACTACCCTAATAGTGGGAGGCATAATCCACTTCCTCCCTATCTCCTCTTGGCACCTCCTCAGTCTCTGAGGAGGGGAAGGAGATTAGGTTCAACACTTAGCTCAGTTCCTGTAAAGTATGGTCCCAGTTCCAAGTCCAAAACTCCCCTCAGGCTTGAGTCTCAGGCAACCTGGCTTCTCAGTGTTTCCATGCTGGGCTGGCCACACCACCCTGCCTGCAATCCTGGCTCTCAGATCTTCATGGTGGCTCAAGTCCTCCTGGGTCCAATGGGGATGGCTCCCAGCACTGGAGACCTGGAAAGACAAATGAAAACAAACAGAAACACTCAGACCCATTTCTCAGAGCCAGGGTAAAAGAGGGAGCAGGAGAAGGAGGTTCTTCTCTCTCTGGTTCTGTTCATGTTCTTGAACTGGGATCTTCACCTCCTGGACGAGCACAGGAAAGAGCTTCTAGCAAGAACTTTAGGAAGAAAGAGTGACCATCTCAGTCTTGCTGGTTTTAAAGTCGAAACTTCTGGTTACACAGCCAGTCAAAGGAAGTTACACCTAGCCTTGGGTTAGGAGACATAGAGACCTCTATATTAGGTGAGCTGGGCATTTAGTAGGCACTTATTAAATGTTTTTCGATTGATTGACTGATAGACAAGCCCAGGTTACAGATGATTTTGTTATGTTTAAATTCTTTTAAAGTAGCAATACGTGCATGATTATTTTTGATTAACTAGACAACCCTGTTCATTAATCATGTTGGATAAGAGTCTTTTGCAAATTAGTTTAAATAGCGGACCGTGGTCAAATTAGTTTGTATGGTGCTTATCTCAAAGGACATAAGACAGCATGATGAATTAGCACTGATCTATCCACTTCAGGAAAATTTGTTACACCAAAAATGGGTTGGGGTTTTTTTGGTGCCTAAACAGACTAAGTTAGTTTATGTTCTCTTTAGTTATCTCTTCTTTAGTTGAGCAAATTTGATGCTCCTTCAAATTCAGAAAAAAAAGTGGACCCTTAGTTTTCATTTTCTAATATGTTAACCCTACGCTGGTGCTGGCTGTGTTTTCTGAGTGGGTAGCTAGGGTTATATAAAAAATCCTTTGGAGAAGTTTATCAATGCATATTCATTTTGAGCTTTGAAAGGTAATTTTTGCCAAAATGTCTAAGTAAGAACATATTTAGCAGGTGGTTTGGGAAAGAGTTGCAGAAAGAAATATAATACTTGTAATTTATTACTAATTTTACCAATTGTTCTTTTCTGTCTTAAGTAGTGACATTAGTAGACTCATATTTTCAGTCTTTTTTTTTTAAAGCATGTTTCTGGTGGGGGGAAATTGGGCATAGACTCATAGTACGGTCCAGTGATATAACCTTTGACCCTTTGCAAAGTATTAATTTATAGACACTGGTGTTTTGTTTGTTTTTAGTGATTGTTCATATTTATTTGGCATATATAAAAATGAATTAGAATGAGATATCCTCAAGAAATTAGGATAAAACAAACAGATTTTTCCCCCCAAGGCAATGAGGGTTAAGTGACTTGCTCAGGGTCACACAGCCAGTAAGTGTCAAGTGTCTGAGTCTGAATTTGAACTCAGGTCCTCCTGAATCCAGGGCTGGTGCTTTATCTACTGTGCCACCTAGCTGCCTGAAACAAATAGATTTTCTTGGTTTGCGGGGCGGGGGGGGGGTAGTGAGGGTTAATGAGGGTCACACAGCTACTAACTGTCAAGTGTCTGAGGCCAAATTTGAACTCAAGTCCTCCTGAATCCAGGGCTGGTGCTTTATCCACTGCGCCACTTAGCTGCCCCCAACAAATAGATTTTGAATATTTTGCCTTCCTTCCTTCCCCCTGGCCTCCAAATTCTCCAATTTCTGAAATTCCCTAATGTTATACCGGATTGATTTTTTATCAGAATTTTATTCCCCATACTGAAAAAAACCAAAACTGGCCTTACATTTTTTTTCTCTAATGCAGTGTCCAGTTGTGATCATTTAAAGCTTAAAATGTTCTTATCTCTCATCTTTCCTTTCTATATCTCTCAAATTGCTGAACAGGAGATCTTTTGAAGAGATTAACTTTGCCTACATTTGTTAGGCTATAATATATAAATGTATGTGTGTTGTGTGTGTGATAAACTTAATTATCTTAAATAAAAACAAAAAAACTCCCAAAGCAAAATGGGGAATAAAATCATCCATAAAAACCTAAATATATCTAGGGCATTTGAATAAAGTAGAAATGAACAAATTTTAAAAAACAAGCAGCCTGCAAAAAATATATCAACAATGTTTCTCTTTTAAATTTCCCTATATGTTTCTGGAAATCCTTTTAGCTATAAGCTTTCTAATTTGGCCTAGAAACAAAAACAATACAGATTAAGAACCCTGAAATTTATGAATTATCATCATCATGATTGTGATTATTATAGCCGGCATTTATATAATGGCTTTTGTTTACAGATAGTTTGATAGATCTCATTCTAGTTCAATAAACACTTGTTATGCTTCTGTTCAGTGCAAGGCACTGAGGTAACTGGTGGCATAAGATGAGAGAAAGAGAAAACAATCCCTACAGACTTTTGGGATACCCTGTATATGGGGGGTGGGAATGAGGCAGAATTACCAGGTGACAGGAATTGGGTAGAAAATGGAGCTTGATTTTTTTGTGGTGGCCAAGAATTGTAAATTGAGGGGATACTAAACAAGTTGTGGCAAATGAATGTAATGGAATATTGTCCTGTAGGAAATGATGAGCAGGCAGATTTCAGAAAAACCTGAAAAGACTTACATGAATTGATGCTGAGTGAAATGAGCAGAACCAAGAGAACACTGTACACAGTATCAGCAACATTGTGTGATGATCACATGTGATAGCCTTAGCTCTTCTCAGCAATACAATGATCCAAGACATTGCCAAAAGACTCATGAAGGAAAATGCTTTCCACATACAAAAAAGGAAGAAAGAAAGAAAGAAAGAAAGAAAGATGGAGTCTGAATGCAGATTGAAGCATACTGTTTTTGCTTTTGTTGTTGTTGTTTCTTCTTTCTTGTGTTTTTTTCCTTTTGCTCTAACTCTTATGACATGACTAATGTGGAAATATGTTTAACATAATTGTAATGTATAATCTATATCAGATTGCTAGCTGGCTTCGGGAAGGGGTAGGGAAGGAAGGGTGGAAGAAAAATTTGGAATTCAAAATCTTACAATAATGAATATTGAAAACTATCTTTACATGTAATTTGAAAAAAAAAAAAGGTCTGGGGGGCAGCTAGGTGGAGCAGTGGATAGAGCACTGGCCCTGGATTCAGGTGGACCTGAGTTCAAATCCGACCTCAGACACTTAACACCAGCTGTGTGACCCTAGGCAAGTCACTTAACCCCAATTGCCTCACACAAAAAAAAAAAAGAAAAAAAGAAAATGGAGCTTAAGCTAAGTCTTGAAGAACAGTGGAAATGAAAAAGGAGTGTATTTGCATGGCAGTTCTATTTCAAATTGACATTATTAACTTTTTTCCCCCATACAAATATTTACATAATTTATTTGGTTAAAAGACTTTTAATGTTGTTTTACATAGTCTGTGAGTCCATGGTGTGAAAATGATAAATTGTGGGTGTCTTGGAAAGAAACTCATAAGATGTCAATTACAAAGGAAGTGTTAAAGAAACTCAACTATCACAAAATCATCTTTAGTATATGGGACACCAAGGAGAGAGTGTCTAAAAAAGCAAAGTTTTCTAAAGTAAAAAGTTACAGTCGCCAGGAGGATTTTGAAAGTATTGGTAAGTTAATTATTCACATTTTACTCGCAATGTTTATAGAAGTATAGATTCACAGAATATTTGAGCTGTAGAGAACATGTAAGCTTGGAATCTTAAATCAACTTCTTCATTTTATAGGCAAGGAACCTGAGGCCCATCAAGGAGAACTGACTTGGCTAGGTTTATAGTTAGTGGGGGTAGAACCCAGGTGAGATGAAGGGGATAGATTTCAGGGGGTCCATGAATTTGGATGGGAAAAATTTATATTTATTTCAATGAAATGAGTTTCCTCTGGAATTCTATTATTTTGTTTTCATGCATTTAAAAACATCATTTTGGGAAGAGATCTGGCTTCACCAGACTGCCAAAGGATTCTATGACAAAAGGTTAAAATCAAGAACTCTCCTGCAGGCTTTTACTGAGTCTGAATTACCTGTTCAGCTTTCCCCTATTACTCCTGTTACTGCCCTTTGAGACCAAATCTGCTTCCACATGATAGCCCTATAAATACCCAAAGACATCAGTTATATCCCCCAACTTTTCTTCTCTAGGCCAACTATTCTCAGCTCCTTCCACTCTTTCTTTACATGGCACAGTCTATTTCCTCACTCTCCTGTTCAGTATCCACCGCAGGCTTGTAAAAGCCTTTTCTTGTTGTGGTTTTTGTTTTGTTTTGTTTTGTTTTAAGTGAGGCAGTTGGGGTTAAGTGACTTGCCCAGGGTCACACAGGTAGTAAGTGTTAAGTGTCTGAGGTCGGATTTGAATTCAGGTCCTCCTGACTCCAGAGCTGGTGCTCTATCCACTGTGCCACCTAGCTAACCCATCAAAGCCTTTTCTAAAACATGGTGCCCACAACTGACCATAACATTCCAGTTGAATCAGTTTAATCCCATCAAATTTCACTTCTCAGTGAAGCATCACTAATGACAGGACTCAATAACTCCCTTGTACATCTTGGCTGCCTGAGATCTCTTCCCACTGGGCTGGGTCCCATGGGTGTCTCAAGTCTTCTTCAGGACTGAGGCTCTTACTGAGCCCATAGCCTGCATGCTCGGCTATGGGCTCCAGTTCTTAGCCTTGTATCATAGGAGGAAGACATAAATAGAAGTCAGCACCCACTCTAGACACAGGCTTGTCTAGGGGGCCATGTACTCACCTGATGGCCATGTTGGGAGATGGGTATCCCAGCCCCCTTCAACCTCTAAAGCTCAGAGCATCATTCTTCCACCTTTTAGCTCGCAGGAAGGAAAGAATTCCAGTTTCTCCCCTGGGACCTTTTATATGCAGTCTTTCTTGTAGCTCAGCAAGCAACCAAATTATCTTCTCTTCACCTTGCAGTAAGCAGTCGGAAAATAGTCAGAGCTTATCTGTGCATGCTCTGAAGAGATTGCCAAGCCCCTACAATCTGTGTCATCATAAGCTTCTACAGGCACACTTGCCTAACAGGAGTACTATTTATTACCTCTGGTATCTGAATCCATCGGCTTTATTGCTTTTTGGATCGTCTCCTGTGAACAACTGGTCTTTTCCATTACCATTCTAATGTACTCACTACTCTCCCATATTTGACTTGAAATATGTAGGTAGCTTTCTCTTCCCACTCCCTTTTCAATTTAAAGGAGCCTTGAATGGATTTATAAGGTATTAGGTAAATATATATTTTACGATCTCTGCTTAGGGGCATACCAACCCTCGCCAAGAGCATTCCATATTTTAAGCCATTCTTCAGAAATCCAAAGCCTATTCTTGAGTACCATTTTTGTAATTTCTTGTTCGCTTTCCAAGTCTACTCTTGTCTTTCAAAGCTACATCTTTCTGTTGGCAGCAAGGATATTGAAAGACATTATATTTTCTCATTGTCAGTGATTCTTCTAAGCGTGCTATCATTCCCTTATTTATTTCTGTTGATTCACTTGTTGTCTGACATTATAACTCTTGAGGTTTTTTTTTTTTGATTCAGCTGAAGCGTTTTATTCTATCAATTTAAATCTTTATGTGTGTGGTTTTTGGCATTAGGTTTATTTCCCTTTTGGCAGCATATTATTGCGTTGTGAGTTTTGATGCATTCATTGGCTCTTTTCTTTTATAGTGGAATTCAAGTGACATTCAAGAGTATAATGGTTACATTTGCCTTATTATGTAACAAACTGTTGGTTGGCCCAAGCATAGTAAACTTTAAACCAGATTTTTGTTTTGAAAGTATTTAGATCTTCCTGAATTGAAGGTGTTTCCTGGAAACATTTGGTGTTACAACTATCAAGTTTTTCTCTTCTTCAGTCATTTAATCAGAAAAAGGAAGGCCACTCCCTTATTTTTTAATTATTTCTATTATTAATCCAAACTTAACATCATTCTATGTTGCCTTGGGCCTCAGTTTCTTCTTCTGTGACAGGAGAGGGAAAGGGACTTGACTCCTCAGGTACTTCTAGCTCTAAATTGGTGATTCTGCCTTAACTTGGGTTTCTTTATTAGAGATAAGAGCTTCACTTTAGAATTGCCACCATCCTTCCTTCTCTTGGGGTTTTCTCCCCTTTCTCTGAAATATTTGGCGATTTAGCCAATACATTGTTCTAGGATTCTCACAAGCTATTAATAACACTTTTAATCTTGGTCATTTTAAGTACAGTAACTTATATTTTGTCTGGGAGGCTTGTAGGTTAAAGATGTTCCTGAAAGTGAATGTCTCATTGAAAGCTCTTCAAATAGACTTTACCTGTCATCATAAAGCATTCCAAATATGAACCAAGACAGTTCTGAAGGACTCATGAAGAAAAATGCTCTCCACCTCCAGAGAAAGAACTTGATGGAGTCTGAATGCAGATCAAAGAATACGATTTTTTTCTATTTTTTGGGGGGGGGCACTTTATTTTCTTTCACAATATGACTAGTGTGGAAATACATTTGGCATGATTGCTGTACATGTATAACCTATATCAAAATGCTTACCATCTCTGGGAGGGAGGAAGGGAAAGAGAGAATTTGGAACTCAATTTTTTAAAAATGAATGTCAAAAATTGTTTTTATATGCAGTTGGGAAAAAAATAAAATATTATTTTAAAAAGCATGCTGATGTGAACTGATCCAACCATTCTGGAGAGAGAGCAATTTGGAATTATGCCCAAAGGGCGATAAAGCTATGCATACCCTTTGACCCAGCAATTCCACTTTTAGGTCTTTTTCCCAAAGACATCATGGAAAGGGGAAAGGGACCCACATGTACAAAAATATTTATAGCTGCTCTTTACGTGGTAGCAAGGAATTGGAAGTTGAGGGGATGCCCATCAATTGGGGAATGGTTGGACAAGTTGTGGTATATGAATACAATGGAATACTATTGTGCTGTAAGAAATGATGAGCAGGAGGAGTTCAGAGAAACCTGGAGGGTCTTATGTGAGCTGATGATGAGTGAGATGAGCAGAACCAGAAGAACATTGTACACAGTATCATCAACATTGAGTGTTGACCTACTGTGATGGACTATATTCTTCTCACCAATGCAATGGTACAGAAGAGTTCCAGGGAACTCATGATAGAAGAAGATCTCCAAATCCAAGAAAAAAAAAAAGAATTGTGGAGTATAGATGCTGATTGAACCATACTATTTCTTTTGTTTTGGGTGCTGTTGTTTTTTTTTCTATTTTGAGGTTTTGCATCACTGCTCTGATTTTCTCTCTTATAACAGGATTAATGCAGAAATAGGATTAATGTTATTATGTGTATATGTATATTTATATAGATATATAGATATAACCTATATCAGATTGCCTGCTGTCTAGGGGAGGGGGAGGGAGGGGAGGGAGGGAGAAAAATCTGAAATTGTAAAGCTTGTATAAACAAAAGTTGAGAACTATCTTTACATGTAATGGAAAAAATAAAATACCTTATATGTAAAAAAAAAAGCATGCCGAGTAGATAATTATGTATTTATGGTGCATGCTTCTTAATCTTGTAAATGTTCTTATTTCTGAGATCCTCCATTTCTGAAATGAGGGTCATCTCTGACCTTTCCTCTACTTTGAGATGGGAGTCTTGATTAGGCGTTGTTGGCTCACTGCTCTTGATTTTTTTCTTCATTCGTGATGCCCATAACCAAGTTATTGTTCCTCCCCTTTCCCCCCATCTTTGACCTGTTTGTCATTCGGTTGTTAATCAAAATAACAGTCCTATTGATTTGATATCCTTTCTGGTTTCTGAGATAGTTGCCATTCAAATGGAGCTACTATTGTGTTCTCCTTCTTTGTCTAACGGGGATGTGACACATGTGCAGACCACCTGGGATGGCATCTTTCTACTTGGTTAGTCAACTGGAATCAGTTACTGTAGAGTCTTACAAAATTCCACGAGTGAGTCATATATGACTATAACAAAGAGAGGTCGTTGAAACTGACTCAGGAATTTCTGAAGTCACTGAGAGTTCCATCTACATAGCCAGTCTTCAAAAAAAAAAAAAAAAGGCTCCTTCCCACTATGTCATTTGTTAACCAGAACCAGTTACAGAAAGTCCATACATACCCCATGGTCTCTCCAAGGCATTTCCTTTACATGTCGTTATGACTATCCCAGAAGTAGGATCCCAGCCTCTCCATATGGAAAGACACAGTGCCAGTTCCCTCATTACACATGACATTTACATTTTTGAAGGAATGAGATGGTCATATTTCCTATTTATTTTTCAAGTTCAATATCTGCCCCCCTCTACTCAGTCCTTCTCCATATACAAATGTGCTTTTAAAATTTAATTCTTCAAAACACAACCAAACAAAATATTCCCTTGTCTTTGTCACCTTATTATTGTTATCCTGTATCTTTCCTCCCCTTCACAACTCCATGTGTAAACTCTATTTCCTTATCACTGACTCACTCCTTAGCCCCTTGGATCTTTCTTCCCCCTTACAGTTTTACTCCCCAGTGACCGTTTTTTGTTTGTTTTATTTTTGGCAGGGCAATGAGGGCTAAGTGACTTGCCCAGGGGTTACACAGCTAGTAAGTGTCAAGTGTTTGAGGTCGGAGTTGAATTCAGGTCTTCCTTAATCCAGGGCCAGTGCTTTATCCACTGCACCACCTAGCTTCTCCCTTCTCCTTGACTTTTATGGAGGCTTGGCCACCACTGCCCTTTTTGAAGCACTCTTCCTTTACATTGTTCTCTCTTGGTTTTCCTGTCCTTATTGCTCTTCCTTCACTGGTTCATCATCTCGTATGGGTCTCTCCCAGGTTTCTGTTCTCACCCCTCTTTTTTCTCTAATCTACTCCCATAGTTTAAATGATCCCAATGTAGACTATTTCCATATCTGTATATCTAACCCTCAGCCTCTCCCCTGAACTATAAGATAGCTCATTTCCTTCCCTGTAATGGATTCTTCACTGCTACCAACACATGCCCACCTGTTACTGAAATTTTCTAGCTTCAAGTTCTCTTTTCTCACATCATCACTGATGGATGTCATCAGTTTCTGGAATGCATTATTCATGCCTCACCAGGTAGGAGAAAATTCAACTTTCTATGGCATATCACCTTGAGTCCAGTGGAGAGATAATTTAAGAACTGGGTGCTTAAACAGTATTTCTGGTGTTACACCTCCTATCACCAAGACAACTGGACTGGAAAACTTTGGTGGTGTAGGTTACTGTACCCACTTAACTTACTGTGGATCCTGCTATTAGTTACCATTGGAGAGAATGGCAAACTGCCTTGCATCTGCATGAGACTATTAAATATGGAAGACTGCTTCCAATAGCAAGGGTGGGAATCAGGAGTTCTGGATTCAAATCCTGACTGTGGTACTTACAAGCTGTGTGACATCAGCCAAATTGTTTAATCTCCTGGGCCTCAGTTTCCTTATTTGTAAAATGGGAATAATAATAATAATAATATATGCATTATCTTTCTCAGAGGATGGTTGTAAGGAAAGCATTTTGTAAATAATAAGACATTCTAATTGTGTGTTATTTTTGTCATTAATTATACTATTCTTAATTAAGTTTTAGGTCCCTGCCCTTGAAAAGAAATAAGCCCAGGGGGCGGCTAGGTGGCGCAGTGGATAAAGCACTGGCCCTGGATTCAGGAGGACCTGAGTTCAAATCCGGCCTCAGACACTTGACACTTACCAGCTGTGTGACTCTGGGCAAGTCACTTAACCCCCATTGCCCCACAAAAAACAAACAAACAAACAAAAACAAAAAAAAGAAAAGAAAAGAAATAAGCCCTAACCATAGCTACTTAGTTTAGAGAAAGTTACCATTGACTAGTGTCAAAATGCCACCCCTAAATAGACAGTTTGTGGTCTCTGTGATTTTAGTGGAGGCAGGTTCCTACTTATTATCACTATCCTCTTCTCCCAAGTAGACTGTAAGCTCCTTGAAGGCAGCAACTATCACTTTTTTGGGGGGGGGTGTTTTTCGGGGCAATGAGGGTTAAGTGACTTGCCCAGGGTCACACAGCTAGTAAGTGTCAAGTGTCTGAGGCCGGATTTGAACTCAGGTCCTCCTGAATCCAGGGCCGGTGCTTTATCCAATGCGCCCCCTAGCTGCCCCCGACTATCACTTTTATATGTGCATTCCCCAATGCCTAACAGTGTGTAGCAGATGATAGACACTTGATAAATACTTGTTGGTTGACCGATTAATTAATTTTCTACCCTGCCTTCTCCCAGATGAAACGAAACAATTGGTTCTAAGGCAAAGAGAATTGTCTCTAGAGAAAATGCCCAAGCCTAGTGTTATTAAAACAAAAAAGAGGATCATAGAGGTTCAACCATTTAAACCTCCTGTCAGCGTTGAATCAGGTGAGTAGAATAAGCCCTTTGAATCAAATTGACTCTATGTTAATCAGAAAGGGAATGTCTTTTATGTTTTAATTAGCCTGTCCTGTATATACGTTTATATACACATACCTAAATGTTTATTTTATTCGTGGTCTTTTTTTTTTTTTGGTGGGGCAGTGAGAGTTAAGTGACTTACCCAGAGTCACACAGCTAGTAAGTATCAAGTGTCTGAAGCTGAATTTGAACTCAGGTCCTCCTGAATCCAGGGCCAGTGCTTTATCCACTTCCCCACCTAGCTGCCTCGTGGTCATTTTATTCTGTAGTGTAGCCAAAGGAAACACTGTGCTTAATTCTGGGGGGAGCTAGGAAACCACCCCCCCCACAAACTCTTGAAGATTTGTAGGCATTTGAGTTGACTCTATGTAAGACTGATGAGACGACACTACCTTAGTGGGTACTCCTCTTTGGTTTTAAACATTAAAACCAGACATTCTGCCCCAGGAATGATAATTTTTTTACTGATCCAAACACTGTATAAAGCCACTTGCAAAGGTGGAGAACAAATGTGTGTGGTGTTGTTACTGATCAGTGTTGATCTCATGTTCATCACTTTCTGGTGGATTAGTTGGAAAGGAGATATATGGGGATGGAGTGAAATGGAGAGGAATTTGAAAAGCTGCATAGAATAAATAAAGGATATTAGTGTTGTAACTTTTAGTGGCAGTCCAGGCCACATGGTAGAGGGCAGAAATAGGCAGGAGAATCAGAAGACAGGCTGAGTGTCAGAGGGGTCTGGTTGTAAACTATAGGCAGAAAGCCAGACTTAGAGACGTCTATAAGCTAAGAGAAAGGACAGAGCCATGGTGATTGCCATCTCTGGAAAGACAGGGGGAGGTCAAGGCTTGAGAAGCAAAGTGAAGACAGACATAAGATGGAAGTGGGTCGAGGAGAAGGCAGCAAACAAGTTAAAGATCTAGTTATGGGGGCAGATAGGTGGTACAATGGATAGAGCACAGGCCCTGGAGTCAGGAGGACCTGAGTTCAAATCCAGCCTCAGACACTTAACACTTACTAGCTATGTGACCCTGGGCGAGTCACTTAACCCTAAAACAAACAAAAACAAACAAAACAAAACAAAACAAAAAAGATCTAGTTACTAGAACTGAAAAAAGGCAAGTTTCTGATTACTAGACTGTGTACAAAGTGAGAGGTCCTATAGGACTGCTAATGAAGGGCCTTCCCTAATTAGGACATATTAGGTCCCAGAGTCTGAGGGCCAGGGGGAGGTGGGCTGAACCTACAGGTGGTGGTTAGAGGGCTACAGAATTAGGGGCTTTGCACTTAGAAGGTTGCCAGCTCAAATCTCAATATCTCTCTCTCTCTCTCTCTCTCTCTCCCTCTCCCTCCCTCTCCCTCTCCCTCTCCCTCTCCCTCTCCCTCTCCCTCTCCCTCTCCCTCTCCCTCTCCCTCTCCCTCTCCCTCTCCCTCTCCCTCTCCCTCTCCCTCTCCCTCTCCCTCTCCCTCTCCCTCTCCCTCTCCCTCTCCCTCTCCCTCTCCCTCTCCCTCTCCCTCTCCCTCTCTCTCTCTCTCTCTCTCTCTCTCTCTCTCTCTCTCTCTCTCTCTCTCTCCCTCTCTCCCTCTCTCCCTCTCTCCCTCTCTCCCTCTCTCTCCCCCCATCTCCCTCCCCCTCTCTTTTGTCTCTTTCTGCCCTGTCTGTCTCTTACTGCTTCTCTGTTTCTGTCTCTCTCACTGTTTCTCTGTCTCTCTCTCAGTCTCTGTCTTTCTCTGTCTCTTTATCTCTGTGTTTCTGTGTGTCTGTCTTTCTCACACACATAAGCCACCAACTGGAGATTTTTCTCTTTTGGGTTAATACTTCTGGGAACACAAATATCCACTGTTAGTTGTTTTAATCAAATCAGTTTTTTAGCTGGGATCTTAATAGGAATTTAGGTTGTTGAGACAAGATGAGGGGAAGGAGAAAAAACCAAGAAGAATAAAGGACAAGACTGCTGATGTTGATTGGGCTGTACTTCTCTTGTGACCCTCAATCAGTTCCTCCTTATATTCCCCCAGCCCAGCACCTCTTCATTATGGGTCCTAGAAGACCTTTAGAATCTCTTTTGTAGGAATTTTTAGTTCCTCCTTTTTAAATTTTGCAAAATTATGATTTTTTTAAAAAGCCATTCTCCTGTGCCCTTCCAAGGAGCAATTTGCAGTAAATAACAGAAAACTGATTCAGGAACATTCCCATATTGACTAAACTCCAATATTGACAACAAATAAAATTTCATTGTGTGAAAAGCTAAAAGTATAGTAGCTATCATTTAAGGAGACAAATCATGAGGTTGAGGATGGAAGAATCAATAGGTAAAATAAATTACTGTGCTTAATTTGGTCTTTGGACAATAGTTCACATAGACTTGAAACCTCATATACATTAATTTAGCTTGGCTTCATAAATTAGATGGATTCCCCAGATACTGTGTTTAAAGTGAAAATTGCATATAGAATCATCTCCTACTGACTTTCATTGTAATTTCTGAGCTATGTGGTCCCAGAAGAAAAATCCAGCACCAAGAGACAATGCCCATTCACTTTGGTTGGTGTGCTGTCAATTTGAAAACAATTTTCTGCATATCCTATGAAAGAAATGCTAACGGTTGTGCTCTGTCAGTCCCAGGGACTTTTCTATGTTTTTAAAACCACGCGTATTTAAATATGGAATACAATGAAAGTTCTTACCTAACCTTAGTTAAGCAGTCGGACTATTTCTACACATATGTAGTGGAATTCATGAGTTTAGACAAATCGCATACCATATGGCTCCTTTTGGCTAAAACTCACTAGTTCACTAATTGCTATACTCACTCAAGAACAGTTCACTGGAGTGTAAAGAGCTATTGTTTCTTTTAAATTGCAAGAAATCTTGTCAAGAGAACTGGGAACAGAATTTAAATACATATTTGTCTGATCTCCTTAAGGTAGCCATTAAGGGATCATGAATTTTGTGATGAATGTTTGTAAATACAAACTGAAGTAAGTTTTTGAAGTTTTCAGTTTCTTTGAAATCTTCTTTCATCATTAGTAAAAAGTATTAATAAATTATTATAACTAGTAAAATTATTGGTAAAATTATTATTATAAAACAGATATGTAAATCATATTCTTTCCCTAATTGTGTTGTTGTTCATTTGTTTCACTCCTGTTTAACTCCTTGTGACCCCATTTGGCTTTTTCTGGGTAAAGATAACTGGAGTGTTTTGCCATTTCCTTCTTGAGTTCATTTTATAGATGAGGAAACTGGAGCAAACAGAGGTTAAGTGACTTATCCAGGGTCACACAGTTAGGAAGAGTCTGAGGTCAGGTTGTTTGTTTGTTTGGTGAGGCAATTGGGGTTAAGTGACTTGCCCAGGGTCACACAGCTAGTGTCAAGTGTCTGAGGTTGGATTTTAACTCAGGTCCTCCTGTCTCCAGGGCCGGTGCTCTATCCACTTCACCACTTAGCCGCCCCTGAGGTCACATTTTAACTCAGATCCTGCACTCTCATCCACTGCAACACCTTAGATGCTTCCAGTAGACTAAATGCTACAATATCTAATGAATTTGCACAAGGTGCCTATGATTTACTTAATTCATTCTAGTTCCCTTATTTTGAGAACAAAGCATGCCCCAAATCCATGACCAGTTAGTGGAACCTTCATTTAACCTTAGGCGATTTCATTTTGTTTCTCTGCCTTCTTTTAGAGTCACAGGTTAAATATTTAACTTTTGGGTTTTATGGCATGTATCATTTTTTTGGGGGGAAGGGCAATGAGGGTTAAATGACTTGCCTAGGGTCACAGAGCTAGTGTCAAGTGTCTGAGGCCACATTTGATCTCAGGTCCTCCTGAATCCAGGGCTGTTGCTTTATCCACTGTGCCACCTAGCTGCCCCACTATGGCATGTATAATTTTGTGGGAAAGTATACCTCTCTTCTTAAGAAGTAAATAAGCAATAATTATTTTTCATGGAGTCATTTTCTAATATATGTCAAACATTCTTTCAAACAGATGGAGAAACCCCTAGCAAAATTGATCCTGAATTTGATAAGGCTTTGAAAGGAGACGAATTTATCGTTCAGTAAGCAGGTTTTCTATTTACATCTTTAGGGATCATTTTTATATGTGAGTGGTAAAAACCTCTCTTCCAAAATTATGACTCTTATTAAAGTCTGATATAGGAATAACCCCAATCACACAATGGTTCACATAATCCAACTGTAATTTGTTATTGTTTAGTCATTCTCAGCTGTGTCCAACTCTTTGTGACCCCACTTGGGATTTTCTTGGCAAAGATACCGGAGTGGTTTGCCATTTCTTTTTCCAGCTCCTTTTACAGATGAGGAAACTGAAACATACAGGGTTAAATGACTTGCCCTGAGTCACACAGCTACTAAGTGTTTGAGGCTGGATTTGAACTGAGACTCAGAATTATAATCAGACTGTAATAGATTTGATAATATTCTTCTTGTGTGTCTGGGAAAAGCAGTAGGCCAAGAGATGAGTATCTTGGCAAAGTATTATTTCTGAGGAATCCCAGTGAAGGTTTGAAAGCTAGGTTGGTGATATTGATAGATGTTTATGGAAAGGACAGGCAAAGAAATTTAGAGTTTTTATAGAAACTTGGGGTTCGTAAAAGGCTTAAATAGGAATAACAATAGCTTAAATTTAAACAGAACTTTTCATTTTACAAATGCTTTCATCCCTACCTTTCTGTCAGCAGGATTTCTTACCGAAGGAAATACGTATTCTCAGATATATTTCAGGATAGTAGAAGTGGGCAAAGGAACAAACTGTATGGGTTTGGGCTTTTATTCTGGATTTTAAAAATCACATTGTCTTAATGAAGCCATAATTTTCTATTTAATACTAGTAGTCCACTCTATGTTTGAAGCAATGTAAGAATTCCATTAAAATTCACAGAATCCTAGCTGTGTGACCTTGGGCAAATCACTTAATCCTCATTGCCCTGCAAAAAAAAAAAATCACTGAATTACAGAGGTAAGAGGGGCAAGGAGAAGTGCTTGATGTTTATTCACAGGTAGAATTAAATTTAAGTGAAAATTCCTAAAAACTTTTATGTGACTATCCATGATAATAATGGTCAATATTTATATAGCTCTTTGTGGTTTGCAAAGTACCATGTAACTTATTTGATCTCCATTTTAACTCTGTGAGATGCTAATTATCCTTATTTTATATGAAGAAACTGAGGCCCAAAGGAATTGAGTAAGTAGTCTGTCCCTGTTAAAAAGCAGATGTCAGAAATGGGATCCAAAGTCAGTTCTTTTGACTCCAATTCCAGTATCCCTTGTTGCTTTTGGTTTTGTAACTGCTTCAAGCCTCCTTGGAAGTCATCATCATCTATAATCTCTCATCAGTCAATCATACTCATCATCACCACCACCACCACCACACCTCCTCCTCCTTCTTCTCCTTCTCCTTCTCTTCCTCCTCCTTCTCTTCCTCCTCCTCCTCTTCCCTCTCCCCCTTCCTCCCCCCTCCTCCTCTTCCTCCTCCTTTTTTTCTTTTTCTTTAAAAAAATTCTGTGATGTTACAGCATCACTTTTTGGTTATAACCAAATAATCTATTATTCAGTTTTTTACCTTTTTCAGTATTCCTTTTGGTCATAGACTTGTCTATGTTATCTTCAAAGTTTGACTTTGGAAGAGGCTAATTACTTATCAGAGTTTCAAATTACTTGATTCCAAACGACTGTGTAGGCTCCTTTCCAGGGTTTCATCTAGAGATGGCTAACTCTTAGGCATTTATTTATTCATTAGCTCTTTTTCGGAAGTATTTTCTTTTGTTTTCTTTGCTTCAACAGATTCTAGAAATTATTGATATTTTCAGTCTGAAATGTTTTTTGTTTTTGTTTTTAGAGGCAATTGGGGTTAAGTGACTTGCCCAGGGTCACACAGCTAGTAAGTGTGTTAAGTGTCTGAGGCCGGATTTGAACTCAGGTACTCCTGACTCCAAGGCCAGTGCTCTATCCACTGTGCCATCTAGCTGCCCCCTGAAATGTTTTTTATGGAATTTTTTTTTTTTTTGGTGAGGCAATTGGGGTTAAGTGACTTGCCCAGGGTCACATAGCTAGTAAGTGTGTAAAGTGTCTGAGGCTGGATTTGAACTCAGATACTCCTGAATCCACGGCCGGTGCTCTATCCACTGTGCCACCTAGCTTCCCCTTTTATGGAATTTTTGAAACTTATCTAGGTAGCACAGGGGATAGAGCTCTGGGCCTGGTTTCAGGAAGACCTGATTCTAAATCCAGTCTCAGATACTTATGAGCTGTGTGACCCCGGGCAAGTCACTTAACCTCTGCTTCAGTTTCTATAAGTATAACATGAGGATAATAATAAAACCTAACTCCCAGGGTTGTTGTGAAGATCAAAAGAGAATATTTGTAAAGTTCTTGACATACTAGGTGCCTTATAAATGCTATTTCCCTTCCTTTCTCCTCCTTAGATGACATGAAGATTTTCCAGCTTTGGCAGTATAGCCTTCAAGAACCCAAAGTCACCTCTGCGTTGTCATGAGGCAGTAGAGTACTAAAAATATTTTAAAACTTTTTTTGATCTTCAACCCCACCCCCACCCCCAAGATTTGTGCATGTTAGGTTTTTTCCTTTTTATTTGTTGCCTGACATTTGGGATTAAGTATCAGTTTATTCCTTAATGATGATGACATAAAGCATTTCAAGTTTCCTCTAAATTACCTCTTTTAGTAAGCTTTTTGTATATAGGGTTGATGTTAACATTGGGGACCAGATAAAATGTAAGTTCTTTGAGGGTAGGTATTAATCCCTAGTGCCTAGCATGATGACTGGCATACAGTAAGTGCTTAATAAATGGTTTTTGAATGATTGCTATATGCATGCATACAACAGAATCATAAAGAAAGAAGTGGTCTCAAAGGTCAATTAATCCAACCTCTTCATTTTACAAAAAGGGAAATTAAAAGCTAGAGAAGCTACGCAGTTTACTTAAGGTCATTTAGCTAATTAGTAGCAATACTGGGACAAGAATACAGATGATCTAGCTCCTAATAAGTTTACTATGCTTTCTTTTTTTTTTTTTTTTTTTAGTGAGGTAATTGGGGTTAAGTGACTTGCCCAGGGTCACACAGCTAGTAAGTGTTAAGTGTCTGAGGCCAGATTTGAACTCAGGTACTCCTGAATCCAGGGCTGGTACTTTATCCACTGCGCCACCTAGCTGCCCCACTATGCTTTCTTTTCAAAGGAAACACACATACAATTCTATGCTATGGATATACTCTGTATTGTATCTTTTTTAAATTAAAAAAATTGTTTTTAGTGAGGCAATTAGGGTTAAGTGACTTGCCCAGGGTCACACAGCTAGTAAGTGTTGAGTGTCTGAGGCCAGATTTGAACTCAGGTACTCCTGACTCCAGGGCCA
Organism: Dromiciops gliroides; assembly: GCF_019393635.1. Classification (NCBI taxonomy): domain Eukaryota; kingdom Metazoa; phylum Chordata; class Mammalia; order Microbiotheria; family Microbiotheriidae; genus Dromiciops; species Dromiciops gliroides. The sequence continues at coordinate 699,683,544 of NC_057861.1, read as the reverse complement.
GTGCTCTATCCACTGTGCCACCTAGCTGCTCCTGTATTGTATCTTTATATCCCAATACCAGCACAGTGCTATGTATAGGAGCTTCATAAATGCTCATTGATTAACTTACTGATGTACACTGTGGAACATCTGACACCAATTATAATTCATGTGTGTAGTTATGTTTACTATTACCAGTGTTCAGTGAATAGTTATGTCCACCCTACACATAAGTAGCACTTGTAAACTCTGGGGCTACTTTTCAGTTCTCCATTCTCACTCTCACCTGACGTGTTTGATGGTGTCTATTCCAGTGATGTAGTAAAAGAGCCCTCACTGGTGTGCTCCCCCGTGATTATCAGTTGATATTAGTCAGCTGGCTTTAATTAGATTTTGTAAATGGGTCTTTACTTCAGTGGTATAGTTGGCACAAAACACATCTTCACACTTGTAGGGACCAATTCTTCCATAGATTCAAGCTTAGATAGCAACTGTGTACCAAAGAGGTAACTCAGAGTCCTTTCTTCCTTTTTTGGAATGTTCAAGGAGTTTCCTTTAGGCATGTTTTAGTTTTTCTGGGCTACTTGTAGAGCCTTGAAGTTTCCTTACTTCATCACATCTGGCCAGCTCAAGGTTCCCTATGTAGACACCACTACTAGCTGTTATTTTGGGGAATGCTAAGTGGACTCTCATAGAAAACGATTCCAACTTGCCAAAGTTTGTAAGGTCCTCCTCCAGCCACCTGAGGCTGGGGTAGGGTGAGGTGGGAGGTGAAGACCAAGACTGAGATTGAGTGCTCCGTGCCCCCCCCCCTCCCGCCGCCCAAGTGACTTCTCAGCAACTTGGCTAGAACTGCTCTCCCCTAGGTCTCTTCTAGGTCTCTTCTCAAATATCCTATTTGATTTATGGGTTTGCTGTTTGATGACTCATGGAGGTGATCCAGTTTTAAAATCACTCTGAGCAGACTTCCTGACCATTGAAACTATAGTTTATCCTGTGGCTTTCAACGACTTTTCACACTTAGTCTAAAGCTCATGGTTGATTTGATTGAATCAAGGCATGCCCTCACCTGGTTAAACTATCAGGATAAAGCATCTTCTCACTTTTTCTAGGGAAGTGGGATGATTTGATTGATTTACTCTATCAACTCTCACCCTGACACATATATTTAGGCAGTTCTCTGGTTTATAGATGCAGCCCATATTTAAAGAACTGGTGATTTCGACTCTGTCTTAGACTTATAATTACATTCCAAGTTTGTCTCCCAGCTATTTTTGTTTCCCAGCATTCCTATGCTTTGCCCCATTGTTTGAAGCTGTGGATTCTTGAGGTGCCTTTTCTGACCTCCCTGTTTATGGTACTCCTACTTCAACGTGGTAGGCAATGTAAACATGGGTATTTTTTCCTTGTTGTTAGCATATAGTCAGTCACAGTGTACTGGACTTGGTGTGGGGTGATCCTTATCCTCTAGATGGGAGACATCTTTGATTTTACAGTTATATATTCAGTTAGCTAACAAGCATATATTAGGTGCCAAGCACTGCGCTGAGTTCTTTGTTTAGTTGGGTTTTTCCAGTTGTGTCCAACTCTTCATGCCCACATTTGGAGTTTTCTTAGGAGAGATACCGAAGTGATTTGCCATTTCCTTCTCCAGCTCATTTTGCAGCCGAGGAACTGAGGCAGTCAGGTTTGTGTGGCTTGCCCAGGGTCATAAAACTAGTAGGTGTCTAAGGTCACATTTGAACTCAGGTCCTCCTTCAGGGCTGGCGCTCTATCCACCGTGCCACCTGATTTTTCAAAAAGGTAAAACAATCCTTGATCTTAAGGCATTCACAGCCTGATCGGGGAGACAACATGCAAACAAGTATGTACAAATAAGAAATATACAGGTTAAAGTGTTTTATCAGTCTTCAGGTCTGCAGTTGCCTCTTGAACCTGGTGTTTTATTTAGTTACAACATATTGTTTCAAAAACAGGATTTAGTAACCATGCTCAGCTTCCCATTCACCAGTGAAAATATCTGGCATAAAGTAGATCTTCCTGTTGCAGGCTGACATAGTCCTCTCATTGTTTTTCAGGCTTCATCGGTCCATAGTTCTTCAGTGACTTGGCTTGTCCAACTCATTTCGGCCCATATGCTTCAGGACTTCTCTAGTCCGGTCATTTATTAATATACAGCAGTTCTTGAGTACCTTTGATAAGGCTTGTAACCAGTTGATTGGGGAAATGGCAAAAAGCAGACCTTGATAACGGATTGACTCATTGAATCTTCTTCTTCTTTTTTTTTTTTTTTGATGAGGCAATTGGGGTTAAGTGACTTGCTTAGGGTCACACATCTAGTAATTGTTAAATGTCTGAGGCCAGATTTGAACTCAGGTCTTCCTGACTCCAGGGCCAGTGCTCTATCCACTGCGCCACTTAGCTGCCCCTGGCTCATTGAATCTTGAGTTATAACTGTGCTCCACAATATTGGGTATCTTTTTCCAATTCTGCTTCAGTTTATTATTTCTTGGGAATGGCTCTCTCTAAGCACTCAATGACTATCATGACATAACCTTGCATGGTTGATGCATGTCTTGAAGGAGTCAGATTTACTTAGTTATTGTCAGAATCTAATTCTTCTAGTGTTATGGGTTGTTCTTTTGGTTTTTGTTTTGTTTTTTGCACGGGGCAATGAGGGTTAAGTGACTTGCCCAGGGTCACACAGCTAGTGTCAAGTGTCTGAGGTCAGATTTGAACTCAGGTCCTCCTCAATCCAGGGCCAGAGCTTTATCCAGTGTGCCACTTAGCTGCCCCCATTATGGGTTGTTCTTATGAGGCCAGTGTATACAATGTGAAAACATTATGTGTGTGTGTATATATATATATATATACATATATATATGTTGTGTTCTGCAACATGTTTAATATCAGCATTCTGTTAATATCAATGATACATTAATATTAGGTCAGCCTGAATGCATTCCCTTAGTTTTCTCCCCCCAGCACATCATCATAGTCAATAATAGCATAGAATAATTAAAAAGAACCCCAGACTTGAAATCACTTTGAGTCCTTGGCTCTATCACTGTGGGACCTCAGATTAGTCACTTCATATGCCTCATCAGTGATACTGAGCAGTGAGATGCCTGCCCAGCAATGGGATGAACTAAATGACTTCTGAGACCCCTTCCAAACCTGAGATTCTGAAACTCTTTCTGAGCCTTAGTTTACTCATTTGTAAGATAAGGACAACAGCACTTTTCAGTGCCTATTTTGCACAGTTGCTGTGACCAGAGTGCTGTGTAAACTAGAAAGCATGCATATTTTGAATATGACTGAGGGCCTTCTAAGAGAGACTTAGAAGACTAATAAGACTTAAAGTCTTATCAAGGCCAAGGACCTCTGCCCATTTTTGGTGGCTAATGTAGGATCAAATATGGAAATAGCTGGAAAGAATCTCTAAGGAGATTATGAAGACTTAAATAAGTAACTGAAAGATTTAGAGGCAAAAGTACTTTTTCAGCACTGCTTCAAATAAGGGGTGAGGACTTTAGGGCTGTGAACCCAGGATTATCCACTTAACAAAACGGCATATTCTGTGAAGACAGCAGAGATGGATATTTGAAAAGCAAATAATCTTAGGAAAAGTTAACAGACAGGTTCACTACAAGTAAGCCTTTCAATAACAAACAAGCCTCTCAGACTAAAAGATCAGTATTATGTAGGGTTCTTGAAGTATATCCCGTAATCAAAAGAGACTGACAAAAAAAAGCAGAGACTGACATGGAGTGATATTATACATGTGAAACAAAGTATACTCATGTGAGGAAATCCATGAACCACAAAGGGGACAACAGAGTGGAGAAGCGGAGGCATTATCATCCAAGGATTTGATGGACCACTTGGATAAAAAAAAAGAAATAGATGAGTTCAGAAATTCCATAAGTCTAGTGTGGGGGCATAATATAGTAGAAACCTTTGTGGAGAAGGGACCTACCTGTTATCCCTGCCACCATCAGCAGCAACCGATTATCTGCCCCCAGGGTGGTAAGTTCAAGAGCCCTGGGAATGGCAGTGTCTCCTGGACTTGATGTTGGCCAAGTTCCCACAGTCATCATCCAGGAGAGTAAACGTTATGGAAATGAGAAGCTGCTGCCTCTGCCTGCCTCCTTAGCAACTGCAGAGACTGAAGACAGCACTGACATTATTTCCCAGTTGCCTGAAGTATCTGGCTGTATAAATAGTTGGGCTCCTCAGACTTGATGGATTTGACACATTCTTTTGCTGGAGAGCTCCTGCAGCTGTGAAGAAGAATTGGGTGGGGGCTCGAGGAGTTGTGTGCCTTTAAAACAGCTCCGTGTCCTTGCTGACTATCCTTTCTGTAATATTGTGGAATAAGTTTCTTGTGTTAAAAGCTCTACAAATATAAGCTCTGCAAATGTCTCATTTTTGTTCTCATTTATGAGCCTGAATCGCCAGCATTAGCCTGAGTCCAACATCTGAGGGATGGAAAGGGAATAATTACATCAACTAACATTTATATATAGCATGTACTATGTGCCAAGTACTGTGCTAAGCACTTTTTGTAAGTATCATCTTATTTGATCCTCACAACTCTGAGAGATAGGTGCTATTTTCCCCCATTTTACAGATGAGTAAGCTGAGGCAGACAGAAATTAAATGACTTGCCCAGGGTTACACAGCTAGGAAGTACCTGAGGTGATAGTTGAACTCACGTTTTCCTGACTTCAAGTCTATCTACTCTGCCGCCTAGGTATAGGAACTGTAATCTCAGGAGGCAGCTACATGGCTCAGTGGATAGAGTGCTAGGCATAGAGTCAGGAAGAACTGAGTTTAAATCTGACCTCAGACACTTACTGACTGTGTGACCTTAGGCAAGTCACTTAACCTATTTGCCTTAATCTACTGGATAAAGAAATGGCAAATCACTCTAGTATTTTTGCCAAGAAAAAGAAATTAAAGAAATAATCCTGGGCACAGAGGAAACAAAATGATCACTTTTACAGATGATATGCTGGCTTCTGGAGAGTCAACTCAAAAATTAGCTGGAACAATTAACAACTTCAACAAAGTTACAGGATATAAAATAAACCCATCAAATCATCAACATTTCTGTACATTAATGACGAAAACCAGCAGAAAGAGAAATTCCATTTAAAATAACTACAGACAATATAAAACACTTGGGAATCTACCTGCCAAGACTATATGAACACAATTGCAAAACACTTTTTACATAACTAGAAACAGGTCTAAATAATTGGAGAAATACTAATTGCTCATGGGGAGGCTAAGCCAATGTAATAAAAATGACAATACTGCTTACATTAATTTACTTATTCAGTGCTATACTAATCAAACTACCAACAGATTAGAGCTGAAATGTCAAATTCGGAGGCTCTTGGAACACCCCCAAGTACAAGCTTCACCAGATTAAAATGTAATTGGGAAATATTTAACAAAATAAATAAAAATACAATAAAACATAGGTCATGTCAATATGCAGCTGGTAGGAATCCTTATTTATGATTTCCCTGTTTCTATTTGAATTTGAGTTTGCTCGAGAGATGTAGAAAAAGTAATAACAAAATGTATCTACAGGAACAGAAATATCGAGAATATCAAGAGAATCAATGGGAAAAAAAAAAACGGAAGGAAAGAGGCCTAATAGTACCTGATCTCAAATTATACTACAAAGCTGTAATCATTAATACAATTTGGCACTGAGTAAGAAATAGAGAGGTTGATTAGTGGAACAGATTAGGAATGCATTATACAGAAGCAAAGTACTATAGCCTAGTGTTTGACAAACTCAAAGATCCCAGTAATTGGGATAAGAACTCACCAAGAACTCAGAAGAACTTACTGTAAAAACTGTTGGAAAAAAGTAAAGCAGTCTTGAAGAAACTAGGTATAGGCTAGCATGTCATTCCAAATTGGGTCCATTATTTAAACATAGAGAATGACATCATAAACAAATTAGAGGAGCATGGAAGTAATTACCCATCAGATTTATGGATAGGGGAAGAGTTCATGACCAAAAAAGAGATAAAGATGTTCACAGGAGGTAAAATGAATAATTTTGAATACATAATATTCAAAAGGTTTTGCATAAACAAATCCAATGCAGCTAAAATTAAAAGAGAAGTGGGAAATTGGGAAGACGATCTTTTTTTTTTAATTAATTTATTTATTTTTTGCAGGGCAATGGGGGTTAAGTGACATGCCCAGAGTCACACAGCTAGTAAGTGTCAAGTGTCTGAGGCCAGATTTGAACTCAGGTCCTCCTGAATCCAGGGCTTTATCCAGTGCGCCACCTAGCTGCCCCCAAGACAATCTTTTGCAGCAAGTTTCTCCGGGAAAGATCTCATCTCTAAAATGTATAGGGAATGGATTCAAATTTATAAGAATAAAAGCAGTTCCCCAATTGATAAACAGTCAAATTATATGAATAGGCAGTTTTCAGAGGAAGAAAGCCAAGCTATCAATGCATCTTGTCCTGGGAATCTTTTTTGTGGGGGGAGTTTATTTATGACTTGGTCAATTTCTTTTTCTGAATTAGGATTATTTAAGTACTCTATTTCCTATTCTGTCAATCTGGGTATTTTCAGATGAGAGCCTCCCATTCCCCCACCTGAACCCCTCCCACCTCTTCGTTGTACAGATTTCTACTTGCACATTCCATTGACGTTAAATAATTTACCCCATTCTCCTTCTCTCTTCCTCCCTCTTCTAGTGTATCCATTTTCCTCACCCTTTCCATTTCTTCTTCTAAGATTAAAACATAATCAAATCACTCCCAGGCCCTCTTGACAGGCTGGTATGATGTGCCCATAAAAGCAAGATGCAATTTAATAGGTCTTCACTTAGGTTAAGTAAATCAACTTATATTACAATATAACTGAGATTTGGTTGGAAAGTATTCTATGTTCGAGATTTACATGAACTGATGCAAAGTAAAATGATAACCTTAACCAGGAGAACATTGTACACAGTAGCAGCAATATTGTATGATGATCTATTTCACCATAGGATTGTATAAGGAAAGTATAGTGTAAAGTGTTACATAAATTCAAGCTGTTGTTATTGATATTAATAAAGGTTCCCCTCCCTTCCCTTATTTTCTCCTTGTGAATATCTAGGTGGAACATGTCAAGAGTATCGGGACTTACTGTAGAAAAACAATCTGATCTCAAAGACTCAAGCAAGCCACTGACCCTGGCCAGCTCATCCACTATTATGGACAATCTCAGGATGCAAAGTATTGGGCACTGAATGAGTTTGAATACTTATACAGTAGAACATAATTAGACTTGAAAATATTTTTTAAAAAGTTGTGGAATTATAGGCAACAGATTCTCAAAGGTTGAATTCACTTTCAGTATCATTCATGATAACTACCAATAATTTTAGAAATGTTTCAATCACTCTCAGATTCAAACTTCATAGAATTTAAAGATGGAAGAGATGCTTAAAAGTCATCTGGTTTAATCCTTTCATTTTAAAGACAAGGAAATTGAGGCCCAGAATGATTAGGTGACTTACCCAAAGTCACACAGATAGTAGCAGAGTCAATATTTGAACCCTGCACCTCTGACTACAAATGTAATTTTATAATCACTACACACATTGCCATGAAAAAATGGCAGAGTGGTAAGTTCATGTTCACCTAGAAGATTTGGGTTATTTAATGTAGTTTCCAAGACCCAATCAGATTTCAATCACCTTTTCCCAAAGAAAAGGTTCTGGGAAAAACAGAAAAAAAATAAGTGAGTAGCCATCTCTGAATAATGGGGGAAATGACAATTTTTAGGTACTACTTTTCACTGGAAGCACAGTGAGATCTCTTGTAGCTTGCTGAAATGCTCTGCAATAGTTGAAGGAACCAGTAATGTTTGCTTTGGAAAAGAAAACAGAAAAGGAAAATATGATAGATTTCTCCTATTATTGAGGGGCTGTTATGGAGAAGGGAGAATATATACCATAATTTTGCCAAGTGGAAGAATGATGACTAATGGATGGAAGTTTAAAGTGAGTGAACACAAGGAAAGACTCATTGGAAATCTTCAGCTATGGAAGAAGCTACTCTGTGAAGCAGTAATCACCACACAAGGAAGTGGGGAGGTATTCAAACAGATTCTTTGTGAACCATTTCTGACTGTGGGAGATTGAACTAGGTAACCTATAAGGAGGATACCATGGAATCTTAAGAGTTCAAAGGGATCTTAGGGCTTAGTTATTTTAATCCTCTACCTGGTAACCATCCCTAATACATGGACATCTCTCTTCTCTTTGAATACCTCTAGAATTCCTTTTCTCATAAGGCAGTATATTCCATTTTCAAACAGCTCTGGTTGTTAGGAAGTTCTTTTTGATATTGAGCTAGAGTCCACCTCCGTGTCACTTCCTTTTTTTAACATTTAATTTTTATCTGGTATGGTATACCATGCCTGTAATCCCTGCTACTGGGGAGACTGAAGTTGGTAGATTGTTCGGGCTAAGGAGTTTTGAGCTGCAGTAAGGTTAAAATTGATCAAGTGTCTGCACAAAGTCTAGAACCAATATGGTGAGTCCCTCTGCAAGCAAGAGGCTACCAGGCTACCTAAGGAGGGGCAAACCCATCCAGGTTTGAAATGAAGTAGGCCACAACTTCCCTGCCAATTAGTTGTTGGGTTGGGCCTGAGGGTGGCCACTCAGCTTCCAGCCTGAATGTAAGATGGGGAGACCCAGCCTCCCAAAGGAAAAAGTTGATGGTTTTAAAAAAATTAACATTTATTTTTTCTCTCCCTTCTCTTCTCCACTGGAACAACAAAAACAAAATCTTTTTAATAAATATTCATAGTAAAGCAAAATAAATTCCCCCATTGGTCATGTCAAAAAATATGACTCATTCTGCTTCTTGATTTCACCCATCACCACTCTGTCAGGAGATGGTATCATGATTCACCCTTCACCTGTCCTTTGCAATCTTGGTTGATTATTGAATCAGTCAGAATTGTTCTTAAGCCTTTCAGAGTTGTTTTTCTTTACAGTGGTGATGTTATTCCTTTCACCATTTCTTATAGCAGAGTAGTAATCCACTAATTCATATAACACAGTTGTTCAACCTTTTTGCCAGATGATGTGTTCCTCCTTGGTTTCCAGTTCTTTGCCACTCCAAAAAGAGCTGCTATAAATATTTTTGTATATATGGGTTATTTTCCCTCTTTCTTTGATCTCTTTGGGAAATGGGCTGTAACTTCCTTTCCAAGACTAGTATTCTATGCTTCTATTTATGATTTCAGATTTGCCCCCTTGCCAACTAGAGATGTATTTTCTTGTACTTTTTCCATGAGCCCATCCAAAAAAAGAAATTGTGCCATGATAAATAGTATTGCTAGAATTGAAGCCCGAAAAAATGTATCATTTGATGATGGGAAGTTGGTAGATTTTCTTATAACCTTTTCTGTGCATTGGTATTGAACATCAGTACATAGGAAAGCCTAGTAGGATTCCTCAGCCCCCCATTCTCTGTCCCCTCAACTCCTAGCCACTTTTCCAGGTGAGTGTCTATCAGCAGATAAGACTTGGATTGTATTGCTAGTGAATCAAAAGTGGATCAGGAAACTGAAGGACTTTTGGATATAGATTATATCTTTATTTCTTTCTATGAAAGCTCTTATTCTCTTTTTTAAAAAGGAGGACATAGGGAGTGTCAAGATGTTGAAAGAGAGATACGGAGGAGGGGATCATAGCTTCTTATAATCATGATCTTTGTGCAAAAAATAGAGTGAAGTTTTCAAAGACCAGGGTGGATGTAGCAAAAGAACCAATTCAAGAGGCTTTTAAATTAAAATTTAGAGGAAAGGGAGACATTTGCCCTTTAAAATAAAAAAAAGCCCAAACCTGATGATATTTACAAAGGTAGAAAAGAAAGTTTCCAGGATCAGTTCTCAAGTGAAACTAATGAGAGAGGGACAACAATATTTTTGTTTTCAGATTTTCATATACCAGTATATATAGGTATATGTATAGGTGTAGGTAATGAACAAATTGAACTTGAAATTAATATTAGATCAGATATGCCTATGATTTGGATGTATAGCATGAATGACTAAAATACGATAATGGAAATATATGACTCATTCATTTTTCTTTTTTTGGTGAGGCAATCGGGGTTAAGTGACTTGCCCAGGTTCACATAGCTAGTAATTGTCAAGTGTCTGAGGTTAGATATGAACTCAGGTCCTCCTGACTGCACTATCCACTGCTCCATCTAGCTGCCGCTAAGAGTTGTTAATTCATTTTTAAACATATATAACTCCTTTAAAAGAAACAAATTAAGTAGGAGATGTAAGGGGTATAGAAGGTTATGGGAATCTATAACCTAAAAGGTTATGGGACAACCTATAGAAGGTTATGGGAATCTATAACCTAAAAGATAGAAATATGGTAGTACTTGGGCAAAGATAAAAGAGTATAGGAGGGGGCAGCTGGGTGGTACAGTGGATAAAGCACTGGCCCTGGATTCAGGAGGACCTGAATTCAAATGTGACCTTAGACACTTGACAATTACTAGCTATGTGAACCTGGGCAAGTCACAACCCTCATTGCCCCACTAAAAAAAAAAGAGTATAGGAAATAATATTGTCTTGGAAACACATTACATGCAAAATAGGCAGCATGAGCAATGCTTCCAAATGCAAATCATCAAACTAATGTAGAAGCAAGATGTGTGGTGGTGATGATCAACAATATAAGCTATTCAGGCATTTGTCTGAAGTCTCATTCTGATGAATTCATGACTTGCTTTGGTTACAATTTCATTTTCTGAAGGTTGAAGAAGCAACAAGGAACACTACTGCCCTGAACTTAATTCTGACCAGTTGAGACTTGTTTTGAAATGTGAAAGTGATGGGGACCTTGGAAGATTGTGAGCATGTAAACTTAACTGCCCATGACTACTGAGAAAAAAGAATACTGAACATTATTATACCTTATGATACTAAATAACAACTATAAAGTTTGTAATATCATTGAATGACATCATTGTTATTATGCTTTAACAAGATCTCGAACTGTTTGAAGAAATGATAGATGTGATCCTGTGGCCAAAGCCTCTAAAAGGGATCCAGAAGGATGGTTTGTGATCAGTATCAAAATGAGGAAGAAAAGGGGAGCCAACTCAACAAAGCAGTGTGGTCAAACAAAGAAATCTCTAGTGAGCTCACATTTTAAAAGGGCAGGTACGAGGGGCAGCTAGGTGGCGCAGTGGACAAAGCACCAGCCCTGGATTCAGGAGTACCTGAGTTCAAATCTGGCCTCAGACACTTGACACTTACTAGCTGTGTGACCCTGGGGAAGTCACTTAACCCCCATTGCCCCACCAAAAAAAAAGAAAGAAAGAAAGAAAGATAGCATCAGCAGAGTCTGACAATCTATGCAATATCCCTCACCCATCATCCCCATGATCAAGGGTGAAACAGGTGGGAGATATATCAAGGATTAACTAACAATTAAAGAAAGGACGGTGAGATAAAATGATCTGGGGAAGGAAATGGCAAACTATTCCAGTATCTTTGCTAGGTGGTGCAGTAGATAAATCACCAGCCCTGGATTCAGGAGTACCTGAGTTCAAATCCAGCCTCAGACACTTAACACTTACTAGCTGTGTGACCCTGGGCAAGTCACTTAACCCTCATTGCCCTGCAAAACAACAACAACAACAACAATAAGAGTTATGTTCAGAGCAGGAACAACAGGAAGAAAGGCAGATAAATGAAAGAAACTTTGGACTTGGATTCAAATGGGAAAAATCACCTTTCCAGTCTTGAGGTTTCAGTTTCCTCATTTTTGAAAGGAGATGCTGGACCTCTAAGGTCCCTCTAACCTCTTGTATTGTTCTCTGACTTTGTGAAGGATGGGTTTCTCTGTTTGAGCCTACAGTATAATGTTGAGATGACAAAACTAATCAATTCTTATTGGACTTTCATCTCTTCCATCAAGAGAAATGATCTTTGAGCATGAGAGTATAACAAACATGGTTAGGAGAGAACTGAATCCCAAGATAGGTGAGGAGCTAAGGAGAAAACTTCCATTTGGTTTTGTTTTGTTTTGTTTAGTTTTTTTTAGTGAGGCAATTGGGGTTAAGTGACTTGCCCAGGGTCACACAGCTAGTAAGTGTTAAGTGTCTGAGGCCAGATTTGAACTCAGGTACTCCTGACTCCAGGGCCGGTGCTCTATCCACTGCACCACCTAGCTGCCCCCCATTTGGTTTTTAATAAACTTAATTCTCCAGGCTCAAATGAACAAGGTGATAACATGACTTATGGATGTAGTCTCAGAAATACTATTGACGGTTTTCAGAAGTTATTGAGACTGAAGGATATATTAGTAGATTTAATGTGCAAATTTTGCTTTAATATTTTACAGGGAAAATGGGGGGGGTGGTAGGCAGAATGGCACGGTGGAAAGAATGCTGGATTTGGAGTGAGAGGACCCAGGTTCATATCCTGGCCTTGCTACTTGTGTGACCATTGGAAGGTTTTCACCTCTTAGGACCTCAGCTTCTTCATTTGTAGAATGAGAGAGTTCTACCTCTAACCATAAATGACCTATGAGGTCCCTTCTGGATCTAAATCTACGATTCTTTGATCAATCTTGGAAGCAACAGACCAGTTATCTTGACATGAATTCCTGGCAAAGTAGTAGAAAGGATAAGAAATTATGGCGGATGCTATCTAGGGGAGGGGGGAGGGAGGGGAGGGAGGGAGGAAAAATCTGAAATTGGAAAGCTTGTATAAACAAAAGTTGAGAACTATCTTTACATGTAACAGGAAAAAAAAGAAATAAAATACTTTATTGGAAAAAAAAAGAAATTATGGTGGAACCACTGTAAGTGATTATTTGGAGCACAAGTCATGCCAAACTAACCTCCTCCTCTTTTATGTTAAGGCAGGTAAGTGGACTGGCAGATTAGGAAGGATATTGTCAATATTAGTATACTTTGATTTCTACAGGGCACTTGATAACATAGCTTATGAATTAGGTAGTTCGTGACTGGTTAGAAAATAATGCCTAGTGTTGGTGGATGAATCAGTTTCTATCATAGGGGTTTGGGGGCAGAGGGTGATCTCTAGTGATTGTGTCTCATTACAGCACTCATTAATTCTTTCCATGAAGCCAGAGAAGCCACGTGTATTGATTCTGGAGAGGATACAGAGCTACAACGGAGAGCTGATATGTTAAATAACAAAGTCAATATTCAAAAAAAAATTTCAGCAGGCTCCAATGCTGAGCCCAAGAAAGAATTTAACATGGAAGTTTTTTCCATTTTTTTCAACTTTTTGGGGGTTTTGTTGAGGAACCTCAGCAAAATCTCTCAATGGGTTTTAAAATCCTTAATAGTACGGTAAAGAGAATGGTTTGAAATATCCAGTTAAAATCATCAATATTCACTCAAGGAATTATTTTATGCCACCTTGGTCTTTAGTCTTATATTTAATTTTACTTTCTTGCTTCATACTGACTCTTCCTTTTTCACTGTTAAAGAAAAAGATATGTCAAGAAGAATTCCAGGCAAGAAAAAGAGGAGATTTCGAGTAAATGATGAGGAGTCAGAACTATCACTGACCAGGAAACAGAGTATCTTCTCTACGGAGCTGGATGTCATGCCTCTTCTTGCTGGTAGTTTTCAGTTTAAACAGTTTTTTAACTGATTTAAAATTTTTATTTTAAAAGTCTATTGATTTATGAATATGTGTGTATTATATGCATATAATATATATTTAAAATTTTACTGCCTCTACCTAAAAGTGTACCAGAATATTTAGAAAAGCATAGCTTAGAATTGTCAAATTTTGAAGCAGAGATTATGTAGGAGATCATGTAGGTTCTCGCTAGAAAGCTCCCAATAGAAATTTCCCATGCCAATGACTTCTGAGTATAAAGGTCAAGTTCAAGGTCACAAATTTAGACCTAGAAGGCCCCACTAGCTTAAATAATTTATCTCAACCAGGGAAACAGATCCAGAGTAGTTAGGGAAATGCAATGAAACTGGTTCTATCAACTCTTCGCCTCCCAAAGGGCAATCTGTGACTCTTCCATTTTGGCTGCAGTTTCCTTTCCTTATGGGTAAAAATTATATGAACACAAAAAAAGAACAAGGAAATGGCAGTGGACACTTCTCTTACTCTTCATACAAGTTTATCAACTCTTCCATCAGCCACATTATGAGGTGAAAGCAGTGATGATCTAATGTGATCTGACAAGAAGTGGCCGATAAGGTACCAACTATGAAGAAGACTCATTGCCTTAGCACTGGCTGTTAGCCATGCCTGGGATACTTTTCCTTCTCACCTCCACCTTTTGAATTCCCTGATTTTCTTCAAGATTCAGTCCATTGTGACCCCCTTTCCACTTTTACAAAGACTGTGGAATGGTGGAAGAGGGGCCAAAGATGATAAGAATGAAACATTTTCAATGGATAGCCTTTTATTATTATTTTTTTTTTTTAGTGAGGCAGTTGGGGTTAAGTGACTTGCCCAAGGTCACACAGCTAGTAAGTGTTAAGTGTCCGAGGCTAGATTTGAACTCAGGTACTCCTGACTCCAGGGCTGGTGCTCTATCCACTGCGCCACCTAGCGCCCCCAATGGATAGCTTTTAATGGTTTAAAAACCATTTTCTTCCCATGTTTATATTTACATTGTAAGGAGAAAGCAAACTGCATTTTAATTATAGGTATATGCCAAGTGGCAGTGCTAATTGGTATAGTAAAACCATATCAGAGGAAACAAGTTAATGAATGGGACACTTATTTTCATAACAGCAATGTTGTGAATGGGATGATTAGCAGATTGGCTTTTAAGAGGTAACTTCCTAGAGAGGTCAGTTACTGCTAACCTGAAGCATGTAAGCAACCTATGATTAGAACATTATTTCATAAAGAGAGTGGGGATTAGTTATATAATGTATTAATAAAGATGTGAAATAGTTCCTTAATTAGGGGAACCTTGTTCATTGTATGTAATTATACTTTTAGGAAGGATCCACTTGCCTGAAGTTAGCAGCTTATATGCAGAATATATTTGGGGCAGCATGTTAAAAAACAATAAATAAGGCCATTTGTTTTTCATAACTAAAAAGATTTGTTACAAGGGTGTTTACTCCTCCTTTTCCCCTAAGGTGGTTGGAGAAATGGGAGAGAAAAAAATAGATTCTTGTTAATTGAAAACAAAAATTAAAAAAAAAAATAAGGCCAAGCTACTGGTGAATTTCCTCCCCCCCCCCATTTCTCTAGACTAAAAAAAAATAGTTGCAAGGCTATTCAATATGTTTGTACTCATATATGATGAGCTCCCTCTGCTGGCTTTAATGCAAAGTATTTGAGTTAAAAATATTTCTTCAGAATCATATTTTTCTTTTCCTATGATCTGCAGGATCCTTGTCATTTTCAGTGATTTTTGAAAAATGTTGCAAAATAGTGGGGTGTTTTTTGTTTGTTTTTGTTTTTCTCTACATAAACGCTGACTAAAATTCAAAAAAAATTTTTAGTCTTAGGATCACAGAATTGTAGAGTGGTGAGGGGTTATAGAAATTATTCAGTTCTTGACTCAATCTAAATCTCCTCATATAAATTATACAGATGCTGTATTTATGGATACCTGACAGCAGATAATACAGAATTATAGAATTGAGTTCTACAGGAATCAGGAGAATTGAATTGGCTGCAGCAACTGGTTTACCTTTGAAACAGTGTGGGGAAAAATCAGTGTATGTGTTTAAAAAATCATACTTTGGATCATGTGTTATAGTCCATAATGATTAGAATAATTTCTCTTGTTTCAGAATTCTTTTCTGAAGAATATTTTGTAGCCACATTAACCAATCACAGACGTTTTTATTTATATCAGATCAGTTCCTAGCTACACATGTGACCTTTTTGAATACATTTCAAAAAGTAGAATCTTCATAAATTGACTTCCTGAAAAGCAAAAGAGAATTGGTGTTTGGAGCAAAGTGTCATCTTGAATGACTTTGGTACCTTCCTTATTATCCCTCACATGGTGACTATTCAATAAACAATGCTTATGCCATATAGTAAGGACCCATTCCAAATACAAGAAAGTCTGTACCATCCTACAATAGTTACACTTTAGGGGAATACCTGACCTGCAAATATTTGTTTCAGAGAATTTATGAAATTCAGAAAACTTTATGTGTGTTTTTTTAGCTTGTTAGTAAGATTTGAGGGCAGCAAGGTGACACAGTGGATAGAATGTCATGCCTGGAGTCAGGAAGACTCATCTTCTTGAGTTCAAATTCAGACTCAGACACTTGTTAGCTGTGTTACTCTGGGCAAGTCACTTAATCCTGTTTGGCTCAGTTTCCTCATGTGTAAAATTAACTGGAGAAGGAAATGGCAAACCACTCTAGTGTCTTTGCTGAGAAAATCCCAAATGGGGTCACAGAGTCAGACGTGACTGAAAAATGACTGAACAATAATACAACAAAAGTTAAAAATGAATTAACATTAAAATTAGTTTAAAAATTTAATCCATGAAAAGTGTTCAGTGCCTTGGAGCCCTGAAGTAGATTTCATTTGATTTGTGGTGAATAAGAGTTTTTCTGTGGTGCATATGTTTTTCCACAGGACAGAAAACTGTCGTGAGTCATGCCAAAGAGAAAAACGCCAAAATTTTGGATTGCTTTTTGAGTTTAACAGTAGATGTCCCACTTATGACTGAGAAACAGAAGCAGGATTTAAACCCTTTGGTTATAAAGATCAAGTCTGTTGCTTACCTTCCTACAGGTCCTGTGCCTCTCGATCAACTACAGGTAATTTTCTCTTTCTTTCTTTCTTTCTTTCTTTCTTTCTTTCTTTCTTTCTTTCTTTCTTTCTTTCTTTCTTTCTTTCTTTCTTTCTTTCTTTCTTTCCTTCTTCTTCTTCTTCTTCTTCTTCTTCTTCTTCTTCTTCTTCTTCTTCTTCTTCTTCTTCTTCTTCTTCTTCTTCTTTTTGGTGAGGCATTTGGGGTTAAGTGACTTGCCCAGGGTCACACAGCTAGGAAGTGTCAAGTGTCTGAGGTCGGATTTGAACTCAGGTCCTCCTGACTCCAGGGCCGGTGCTCTATCCACTGCGCCACCTAGCTGCCCTCAACTGCAGGTAATTTTCTGCTCTCATTTTCTCTTATTCCCAAATAATGCCAAATTTTGAACAGCTTTCTCTTCCTGAATTTGCTCCCCTTTCCAAGTTTTACATAGCCAATCAACATCAACTCTAAGTGACATACCTTTTAAATAAGTGTTTATTGATGTCTTCTTACCTCAGCATCCCTCTCTGCCTCCCTCCCGGAGAGCCATCAGTGATAGACTTTTTATAAAAATTGGAATCTTAGTAATAATCTTCAGTTGCATTATCCCTCCTTGCAGAAAAATATGGATCCTGTTGCATAAACAGATATAGCTAATTCCACTTAGGGAATGGGGCATGATAAGATTCCTCTGATTCTTTTGAGAGTAAATATTCAGATTAGAATCTGTGGAAACCCCAATTTACCAAATACTAGGCACAATGGTCCCACCTGTTCATTCCATCATTTTCCAAATAGTGAGAGCATTGGCTTGTCCGTTGAGTTTTTAGCTTTCCTACTGGAGTGTCCAAGGAGGACTAGCACCTCTGGTGTGAGGGCTTGCCAAGCTCTTTTTTTTTTTTTTTAGGGCAATGGGGTTTAAGTGACTTGCCCAGGGTCACACAGCTAGTAAGTGTCTGAGGCTGGGTTTGAACTCAGGTCCTCCTGAATCCAAGGCCAGTGCTTTATCCACTGTGCCACCTAGCTGCCCCCTATTGCCAAGCTCTTTTTAGGGCTGCTCATCTAACTTTTGTGTCTACCTGGCACTCAATTCTTACCTGTGGCTCCAAGAAGCTGTAGCATGTACATGGGCCACACTCTAGTAGAACTGCCTCAGCAGAGAGGTTGATAACCCATAACCCTGATAACCTGTAACCCATGGGCCACAAACCAGAAAGTGAGTCATGGGGGTGTCTACCCCAAGCATGTGAAGATGTCCCCCAGCGGAATGGGTGGATGAGAATATTTCCTTCCAACAGCCATGAAGGCGACTGAAGCAGTTGCTGTGGAGTGCCCAGAGCTTGATCAGACCTTGAAGATGCCAAGATCACCCACTGCATCCTAGGCCATCGCCAGTTGTCTTGACTTTTGTCCTGCCATTGGGCTTCAGTGACTCTGGAAGACAGAGTGAGCCCCATGACTTGGTACAACTCTGTCTCACTGAAATGGAGACATCACCTTGTGATGTTATTGGTCCTCATCAAAAACAAAGGACAAATAATAACTTTCCTACTGACTGTGGTACAACCGGATTCCGGCTGTTTCAGTTGGTTAAATCACTGTAAGGTCTGGCGACCTTACAATATAAGTTTATGTAATGTCAGAGTTGGAAAGGATCTTAAAAACTACCCAGCCCAAGCCTCTCATTTAACAGAAGAGAAACGAAGACCTAGGGAAGTAAAAGGATCTGTCTGAGGTCAGTTTGCTAGTTGGCGGCAGAGCTACCAGAGGTAGAAGAAGCTAGGCATTTTTTTGCTAGTCCAGGCTCCATGATGCCTTGTTGAATCTGACCCTTCTAGCCTCTTGTTGCACGATAGATTTACTCTAATACACCTGTCACCCTTGACCTCTTGGTCATGAATTCCTGAAGAATGTTTTTTGGATGTTAATCTTGTTATTGCAGATTGGGTGGCCATTAGCCATTTCTGAGAAGCTGTATATGAAGGGTTATTTCCTGTGACCAAATGCTGTGATCATAGCGAAACCTTAGTTATTGTCTTCACAGTGTCAGAGAACAGGGACCATTGTGTCAGAAATGTTACCAAGTTACCATTTAAAGTGTCTCTTGTCTTTGAAGCAGGAGTCTGTCATTCAGGAGTCAGCCATCTAGGTGCCACAGTGGAGAGAGTTCTGGACCTGGAGTCAAGAAGTCCTAAGTTCAAATCCAGCCTCAGACAATTACCAACAATGCAACCTTGTGCCTCAATTTACTTTTCTGTAAAGTGTGGATAGTAATAGCATCTACCTCCTAGGGTAGTAGTGAGGATAAAATGGAATAACATTTGTAAAGTGATTTACTCCACCATCTTGGCTCTGTCTGATGGTGGTTAGCATTTTAATCTGCTGCCCTAATCTCACTCATCATCCCTGTGACATACTATAATAAAGCACCCTTCTCTAGCCACCACTTACCTATATGTGTTGTCTTCTCTTTGAGGGTATGTGCTGGCTTTGCTTGATCTCTTTTAAATTTATGTCTCTAGTACTTACTGGCACTGTGCCTGGCACATAGTCAGAGATAGGGGATAGAGACCTAAATGTCAGTGGTATAGGGAATAATCAAACAATGGAACATCCTTCATGCAAGTTGTCACCTTATAGTCTTGGAAGGTTGCCTGGAGTTATAGAAGGTTATGACTTGTCCAGGGTCAGAACTTGATCTCTTTCTGGCTCCAAAGATGGCTCTCTGGCCGCCATGCCAGCCCATCATAGCAACCACATAAAACATCCATCCATTCATTCAACAGTTCCTGCCCTCAAGAGGCTTACATTTTATAAGGGGGGGGGGAATAAATGATGTAAAACAGAAGTATGTGCATGATGATTTGAGGAAAGACAATACTCACAGCTACGGGGATCAGGAAAGGAAGATTTCTTGAAGAGGTGGCCCATGAACTGAGCCTTGAAGGAAGCTAGGGATTGGAAGAAGTTTATAAAAGGATTATAGGAGGGAAGAGAGAGCACTGTAGGTGTGAGGGAAAGGCCCTGAAAAGGCAAAGAGGTGGGAAATGAGGTGTATGATTCAGGGACTGACATGTTTGGTGGGAGGGAAGAGCACATAAAGACAAGAAATGGTGAAGTACTCCCCATCCCCATTCCTCTTCCTGATCCACCCATGGAGGCATAGACTTCTGGGGCTTTGCCTTTATTAATTCAAGTTGTTGTTTGTCCTTCATTTTTTTTTTTTGTGGGGCAATGAGGGTTAAGTGACTTGCCCAAGGTCACACAGCTAGTGTCAAGTGTCTGAGGCTGGATTTGAACTCAGGTGCTCCTGAATCCAAGGCCGGTGCTTTTTCCACTGAGCCACCTAGCTGCCCCTTGTCCTTCATTTTTAAAAAGGACTAACAACATCATGGCTGATGTCTTGACTTGTTTGTGAATTGGATTTAAGGGAGACAATGCTGCACAAAGTCATCAGCTTTTGCTCCTTTTTCATGGGTCATCAAGATCTAGTGGCAAGACAAAAACCAGACAACTGGAGATGACCCAGGATGTGGTGAATGAACTTGGTGTCTTCAATGTCTGACCAACTTCTAAACACTCCACAGCACTGGCTTTGGCCGCTTTGTGGCTGTTGGGACGTATTGTTCTCATTTACCCATTCTGCGGGGGGATAGTCTTTACATGCTTGGGGTAGACAGCCCCCTAACTCAGTGACAGGTTTGAGGCTTATTGGTTACCTTCAACTGGGCTTAACCCATCTGCCAAGGCAGTTTGCCAGAGTGTGGCCCCTGTGCATACTACAGCTTCTTGGAGCCACAGGTGAGAGTTGGGTGGCAGGTGGACACCAAAGATGGATGAGCAGCCCTGCAAAGGGCTTGACAAGTCCTCACACCAGAGATGCCAGTCCTCCTTAATACCCCATATGCCCCATTAGTCCAAGTACATTCTACTCCTGCCTGACTTCTGGAAGCTAGATTAGAGTCTTGAGGAGCTTCCCCCAGTATTTAGTTCCCAATCCACCCAAGGGAAAAGAGCAGCCCTCAGAAACAACGGCCTTCTTTTCTCTTCTGTTTTGTGACTTGGTTTTAATACCCCGAACTCCACTGCCCCCTTCTTCCTATTCCCCTGTCTTTCCTCTTAATAGTTACCATTTGAAGGTTTGATTGAGTGGGAGTCCATTTTTTCTTTCTTCCTGCCCTTTTTATATTATGTGGGATAGAATAGAAGCCCTCTCATTTCTCCCAATTACCTTCAGTTCCCCATTCTGACAATAAATGAAATTCTAAATCAGCAATTACTTACTAGTCAATAGATCATCAGGCTAGTTCCCATCCCCAAAGAATCTTTTTTATGTAGTTTATATATATTTTCGATCCCTCTCACTAGCAGCTTACCTTATTATGAACTAATCACTCCAACCCCCAGGCTAGAAAAAGGCCTGGTAAACCTGAATTAAGTGAACCCTTTTCTTTATCCTTCTTGTTGTTTAGTCATTTTAGTCATGTCCAACTCTTTGTGACCTCATTTGGGGTTTTCTTGGCAGAGATACTGAAGTGGTTTTGCCATTTCTTTCTCCAGTTCATTTTACAGATGAGGAAACTGAGGCAAACAGGGTGAAGTGACCTGCCAAGGGTCACACAGCTAGTAAGTGTCTGAGACCAGATTTGAACTCATGAAGATGAGTCTTTTGATTCCAAGTCCACTGTGCCTGCCCTCCCCAAACTAACATATGTTTATTTGCTATACTGTCTCATTCTGCTTCCAGCCCCTAGGAGGCCCCAGAATATTAGATAGATCTTTTTTTTTTGTGGGGCAATGAGGGTCAAGTGACTTGCTCAGGGTCACACAGCTAGTAAGTGTCAAGTGTCTGAGGCAGGATCTGAACTCAGGTCCTCCTGGATCCAGGGCTGGTGCCCTATCCACTGCGCCACCCAGCTGCCTCCTAGGTAGATGTTTTCTGTAGGATTGATGGGAGGATTTCAGCTGGAATGAGAAGTTGTGTCTCTATACTACCGAAGAGGATATCCTTATCAAGAAAGAATGTCTGGGGAATTATTCACTCTCCTATCCGTGTCCCATGATAGGGCCGATTTATAATATCCTCATAACCTATCTCTAATACCCTTATATTTATATAGGTGTATATTTTCTCCTTGAGGTTCAGAGACTTTCATTTTTGTTTTTCTATGCCATCACCTTGCATTGTAGGCGTTTAATAAATTAAAATGACTAGATTAACAAAAAAAATGACTAGATTAAAATCAAAATAAATTTTCCTGATTGATTGCTACCTGTTGTTGCTATCTGGAAGTAGCTGTAAAAATCCTCTCATAAAACTGACAGTGAAGATTTATTTTTAATTTGGAGTTAACTTTACCAGCTGGATCGCTGTCTCTGGCACATTACCCACTGTGATAAGTCTTTGATGTTCCTCCCTTCCTCTCTATCCTCCCTCTCAGCCTGTCTCCACTCCCACATCACTGAAATCCTTCAGCGAATTCTTCTCCCCCATGGAATTAATTCTTGAGGTCTCTTGTTGCATTTACCAGGCCAGAAAGAGGGTGGCCCTAAGAAGATTTTTCAGACGTGACTGCGCAGTTCTAGGATATCCATGTGCACACAGAAAGTACTCCCTCTTACTAGCTGAGAGGTGAAAGCCTGACACCTCCCCCAAGGTGGAGTTCAAAGCATTTGGCCCGATTTGTGTGATCTCCTAAGGATGCTCTGCGGGGGTTTACGTTACCTTCTGGCCCTCTTTTGGTCCTCTTTAATGCTTATACTGAAATGGATCCATTATCTCTGCATGTGGATAGACCCATCAGCAGTATAGAGCAGCCACCCCTTTCCATTCTCTGTGATTCTTTCTTTCTTTCTTTCTTTCTTTCTTTCTTTCTTTCTTTCTTTCTTTCTTTCTTTCTTTCTTTCTTTCTTTCTTTCTTTCTTTCTTTCTTCCTTCCTTCCTTCCTTCCTTCCTTCCTTCCTTCCTTCCTTCCTTTCTTTCTTTCTTTCTTTCTTTCTTTCTTTCTTTCTTTCTTTCTTTCTTTCTTTCTTTCTTTCTTTCTGCAGGGCAATAAGGGTTAAGTGACTTGCCCAGGGTCACACAGCTAGTAAGTGTCAAGTGTCTGAGGCCAGATTTGAACTGAGGTCCTCCTGAATCCAGGGCTGGTGCTTTATCCACTGTGCTACCTAGCTGCCCCCCATTCTCTGTGATTCTTGCCCAGGTCTTCCCATAAGGCCTACATGGAGGATATATCTACTGTGCTGGAGGGGCCTTCCTTTAGGTCTTAGAGGCAGCTTGGCATTGGGGAAAGAGTGCTAGATTTGGAGTCACAAAGACTTGAGTTCGTATCCTGCCTCAGGCACTTACTGGCTGTATGACCCTGGACAAGCCCTTTCCACGTCTGGGCCACAGTTTCCTCATCTACAAAATGAGAGGGTTGGACCTGGTGACTTTTCTATTCTAAATCTATGATCTTTTTTTTTTTTTTAAACATCCTTCGGTTACCAGTTCTACATCTCTATTTCTAATAATGGAGATTTCTCAGATAATATCTTTTGTGCCATTTCTTGTGCTCCACCCTTTGGTCAAGAAAAATGATTGGGAGGGAGGAAGGAATGAGAATTCTAGGAGCTTATACAAGTAATCTTATCCTTTCTTTCTTTCTTTTTTCTTTCTTTCTTCCTTCCTTCCTTCCTTTCTTCATTCATTCATTCATTTATCTCTCTATTTATTTATAGAAAATGTGTGTTCCCGTATACTGTAAATACAGGTTTCACGACACTCCTGTTCACCAAACTCGAGGACAACCTTATGGAACACATGTTTATTTTGAGGATATCAATGTAATCCTCACAGGGGCGTTGGACCCTCGGAATCTTCGTGAATACCTGGAAGGACCGCCAATGGAAGTCGAGATCCATGACAGGGACAGAAAAGAGGAGATATATTTAGCTGTACCTTCTCTATTTGGGGAAGATTCAGCTGATGCGAATCTGACCAACATGAGTCATATTACTTACAATGACAATGTGGTCGAAAATGCATTAGAAAGTATTAACAAGAAGTGGGATCCTTATGGGATCGCTAATGTCAGTTTTGCCGATCTGCTGCTTGGCCAAAAGGTGATGGACATATTTGTGCCCATTCACAGATGTAAGCCTGACCCCTCTTACTACCAAAAGGAGAATAAGGGACGTAGGAAAAGCTTTGGAGGTAATGATCCAATGGACATGCTGCGGTCTTCTCCAATGCCCATGGGCAACTACTTTGAATACTCCTCATTGCTTCGTTTGAGGATAGAGTTATGCGTGCCCCTGAAGTTAGGAGTAGGGGGAGATGGGCTTGAAATTGAACGATTCGGGCGCATAATTTATTTTTTTGATTCTTCAAAAATTGACTTCTTGAAGGATCTACTGAGGGGTATTTCTGAAATCAATGCCAAGGCACTCAACTTGGAATCTTACCCTCCTCAAGATGTTCAAGAGGTGCTCTCAGCTTTTAAGGTGAAAATTAAAGTACAGGCAAATCTAGACCAGGATGTGATTACTGGATTCCATGTGTTTGATGGAAAAATTCACCTCTTTATTTTGGAAGGACTGGCACAACAAGGATTGAGAAGGCTGTGGGAGAGATATCCAAAACGGTAAGCAATTTTAATGATTTCTTTTTCTTAAAAAAAAAAAAAACCACTAATTTTTTTGGTTTTGTTTGTTTAAGCAAAATTTGAATCTACATTCAGTGTCTTCAGCTAATTAAATAAGACAGTGTTGAGTTCTTCCTAGAGTATATTTGGAGGAGTAGGGACAGCTGGATAAAGCACTGGTCAGGAGGATTTTAGTTCAAATCTCACCTCAGACACTTACTAGCTGTGTGACCCTGGGCAAGTCATTTAACCCCAAGTGCCTTAAACATCCAGGGCCATCTCCAGTTGTCCTTACATGTATCTTGCCACTGGACCCAGATGGCTTTGGAGAAGAGAGTGAGGTTGGTGACCTTGCTCAGTCCTCTTTCATTTAAATCCAGTTCACTGCAGGTCATGACTCCATCCCGAAGTCATGGTCCTCTTTGAGAATGAAGGACAAACAACAACTTGGAATAGTTTGAGCTTTTTAGTCTGAGTACCTTCGTTCTATAATTTTCTCTTTAAAATGAACATAACTTATTTCCAATTCTTTTATTTTCCAGAATTATGAAACTGACATGTCTTATTTCAAAGGTGATTTTTTAAAAAACAATTGTTTGCTTGGGATACTCTGTTCACATCAGTATTATTAACAATGACCTTGCTGAAATAAAAGAAAGGGTATTTTTCTGAAGTAAACACCAGGGCTGTTATGCTAAAAGCGACTATGCTTTAGTTAATTATAACAGCTATTATTTATGGGCAGGTAGATAGCACAGTGTATGACCCTGGGCAAGTCACATAACTCTATTTGCCTCAGTTTCCTCATTTGCTATTTCCTTCTCCAGCTCATTTTACAGATGAGGTCACACAAAGCTAGTAAGTGTCTGAGGTCAGATTGGAACTTGGAAACATGAGTATATTTGCATAGTGCTTATGATTTTCAAAATACTTTCTTATGTATTATTTTAATTGTTCCCCGTAGCACCTCATTTGTATGCTTTGGGTATTCTAAATGAAAGGAGGACTGAGTTGTTTTGACGTGATATTTAAAGTCCTGCCATTAAGGTTGTTTATAGAATCATAAGATTTTAGAATTATCGTTCTCTCTTCTCCACTAAGGTCTTACTCCTGTGCCTCATCCTAGTGTAAAGGTTACTGAGTTCTTTTTTTTTTTGCTGGGCAATGAGGGTTAAGTGACTTGCCCAGGGTCACACAGCTAGTAAGTGTCTAGTGTCTGAGGCCAGATTTGAACTTAGGTCCTCCTGACTCCAGGGCCAGTGCTTTATCCACTGCGCCACCTAGCTGCCCCCTGACTGAGTTCTTGAAAACTATGCCAAATAAATACAGGCTCTAGCAAAGGCTACAAAGCAGGGCTACCTTCACACGTGAGCTTAATGATGGCAGGTGTGTCTGCTGTCCATCACTGGGAGATGAGCCACCAAGGGATGATGTCTTCTTTGGCCAGAGCAGCTCATGATTAGTATTAGTGGAGGGGTTGCCCAGGTAGATAAAATTGTGGAGCTTTTCACGTATGAAAGTGGGGTGTCTAGACAATTTGATTCAACCCCCTCCACCTTACAGATGATGAAACTGAATTCCAGAGAAGGGAAGTAATTATCCAAGAGCATGGGATGAATTCACAGTAGAGCTAGTTTCAGAAGCCAGGTCTCCTGACTCATGGGCTGAGGTTTGAACACAATAGTTCACTGGACTTAAGCCATTCCCTTTCCAAATATCCCAGCTACTTAAAATAAGTCCATTCCAGTGTCAAAACAGCTATCAAATAAAATAACACACCAAAATCCTAGGGTGAAGATTGTAAGGGAAATACCTTCCCCCCCCCTCTACTTGCCTGTTATATAATAATAGCTAGCATTTCTTTTTTTTTTTTTCTGGGGCAGTGAGGGTTAAGTGACTTGCTCAGGGTCACACAGCTAGTGTCAAGTGTCTGAGGCCGAATTTGAACTCACGTCCTCCTGAATCCAGGGTTGGTGCTTTATCCATTGTGCCACCTAGCTGGCCCCTAGCATTTCTTTTTTTATGTGTTTTGTTGTTGGTGGTGGTTTTGGTTTTTTTTTTTTGGTGGGGCAATGGGGGTTAAGTGACTTGCTCAGGGTCACACAGCTAGTAAGTGTCAAGTGTCTGAAGCCGGATTTGAACTCAGGTCCTCCTGAATCCAGGGCCGGTGCTTTATCCACTGAGGCACCTAGCTGCCCTGCATTTCTTGTCTTTTCTTTCTTTCTTTTTTTTTTTTTAAACACCAAATTATACTGTTTATTTGGAATGGATTAGAGACTCTGAAATACATCATTAGGTATATTATTCTTCTATGTAAGATGCATCTTCCTAAACCAATCAATGAACAAGCTTTTATTAAGCACATTATACATCATGCAGTAGAGCTTACATACTTAAATGAGCTCTTTCTGGGGAAAACAAAACAAAACAAAACCCTAGAACAAAATATCAGTCAGTTAGTCCCACTTAGATTTTACACAAGCTGGATTTCAAGGTAGCAAAGAAGCACAGTCTCTACTGGGACAAATATTATAAATGGCTTAGATACCGTATCCAAATTAGCAGGCAGAAAACTTCAAATGGTTTGGAGAAAATTGAATAATGTCTTTAATTCTAAGTCAATACCTTACTTACTCCTCTATCATCTCTATTGTGTCATTAATATTCAGATGCTCCCTGCTTATTGGCCATTTTCCTACTGCCTACAAACAGGCCCTATTTCCCCATCCTCAAAAACAAACAAATAAAACCAAAACATAAAAACCCCTCCATGATCTGTCTGTCCCTACTGGCAATTGTCTCATATCTCTTAATAGCTTGCATTTCTATAGTGCCTTAAGGTTTGAAAAGTGCTTTACAAAGATAAAATCATTTGCTCCTCACAACAGCCCTGGAAGGTAGGTGCTATTATTATTGTTGCCTTTTTACAGCTGAGGAAACTGAGGCACAGAGAGGTTTAAGTGATTTGCCCAGGGTTATACTACTAGCAAGGTTCTATCCCTCATTACCCACTATACTTCAACAATTCATACTGCCTATGAAGTATGTGTTTTATTTAATTGAATGTTCCCTAAAGACCAAGCTGAAAGGGGCAGCCTTATGTAATAGAGAGGACACTAAATTTGGAATAAAAAGACCTGGGTTCATAAAGCACCAGTCCTGGATTCAGGAGGACCTGAGTTCAAATCTGGCCTTAGACACTTGACACTTACTAGCTGTGTGACCCTGGGCAAGTCACTTAACCCTCATTGCCCTGCAAAAAAAAAGAAAAAAGAAAAAAAAAAGACCTGGGTTCAAGTCTGCCACCTACTTGCCATGCGACATATGTGGTTATGCTCTGTTTCTTCCCTGGTAAAATGGGGGCATCAATAGGGAAGTGCTTTATAAACTCTAAACTCTAAATGTGAGCTGCTTTTATTATTAGAACAATGTTCGTGAATCATCTTCTCTTTATGTTTCCAATAAGCTAATTGTCAATTCAACTAAGCTTGGAATGGAAGTCCTTGGCCACGAGACAAGTTGGCTTCTCATGAACCAGTTGGAACTGGCTCCTGGGCCAGAGGCCATGGTGGTCCATATATTACTATTTGTGATACTCCAGTTAATAAACTAATAACTATTAAAGCTAGAAACAGCCCTCATTTCAGACATGACTATTCACTCCAGAAAGGTGGGGTTCAAGTACACTGTCAGATAATTCAGACAAAGGTTCCCATGAATTTGGGGGGTTTTTGCGTGTGTTTTTGTTTTTTTGTTTTTTGGGGTTTTTTTTTGGCAGGGCAATGAGGGTTAAGTGACTTGCCCAGGGTCACACAGCTAGTAAGTGTCAAGTGTCTGAGGCTGGATTTGAACTCAGTTCCTCCTGAATCCAGGGCCAGTGCTTTGTCCACTGCACCGCCTAGCTGCCCCTAAGTTCCCATGAATTTGTGCAAAGAGTTCATTAAAATGCAGAAGACTGTTATTTTTAGAGTTCAGGTACTGAAAACACTTGGGCACAATTCTCCAAGGCTAACTTGCCTTTTATAGGAACTGTGTGGTCAAAAATCACAGAAAAGCAAAAAGCAAAATGAGGAAAAGAAAGACTCTGTCATAGCCAATCAGATAAAATATTCAGTGCCTACTGTAGTCAATTCAGTCTCCTAAAGTGTAACTAATAAAAAGGAGACTTTAAACAAAACCCAATAATCATCCCTATTCAGAAGCTGTTAGATGTTGGATACAATGCTAGACTTACACTCAAGAAGACTTGAGTTCAAATTTGGCCTCAAACACTTATAAACTAAAGTGACCTTGAGCAAGTTCCTTACCCTCTGTTTACTTCAGTTTCCTCATTTGTAAAATGGAGGGTAATTAAAGAACCTAAAATGGTAATGTTAATAATAGCACCTCCCCTCCCCCCCAGCCAGGGCTATTGTGAATAATAACTGAAATATTTACAAAGTGCTTTGCAAACCTTAAAACAATATATAAATGCCATTTTATTATTGTTGTTGTTGTTGTTATCATTATTATTAACTGTTGTGGTCCTCTCTTACAGTGTACCATGTTCACAAGAAGGGAAGTTTCACATTTTTTATAACTCGGAGTTATCATTTCATGAACGTCTGTACGCGGATCTGGATACTATGTTATACCATATCCATCTGTGCAAACCTCTTACATCTTTAGTGAAACAGTCGATGATTTATGTCAGAGGACTGATTCCTCAGCCATCCTTTCAAGCCTTGATAAAGTTAGAATCTACTCTATTATGTTTTACCTTGAGCTAAGTACTTGTGTAGAAGAGCAGCTTACGCATCTTCCTGAAATAATTGCAAATTTTCTTAAGTTTTTAATAAAAAATATTTCCAAGAAATATGCCCTTGCTAGTGTTAGAGAAAAAGACAGTAATTCTAGAGTTCACTGAGTCTAGCTCCAGTTCTGTTGATGAATCCTTTTCCTATCACGGTGACAAAGAATCAGCCAGCCCTTGTGTTTATACATTTCTAGTGAAGGTGATGAGGTAGCTCATTCCACTGTTGGGAAGCTTAATTGGTTAAGAAGCTCTTACTTGTGATGTGCTACCATCTTCCACCCACCAGCTTTGCTTTTCCCAACTACAGCCAGATGGAATAGATCTGATTCAATTTTGCCCCAGTTGTTAGTTTCATGCCTGACTCTTCATGACCCCATTTGGGTTTTTCTTAACAAAGATACTGGAGTGATTTGCCATTTCTTTCTCCAGCTCATTTTTTTTTAAACAGTTGAGGAACTAAGGCAAACAGGATTCAGTGACTTGCCTAGAGTTACACAGCTAGTATCAAGTGTCTGAGGCTGGCTTTGAACTCAGGTCCTCCTGAATCCAAGGCCGGTGCTTTATCCACTTCGCCATCTTGATTCTTTTTTTTTTTTAGTGAGGCAATTGGGGTTAAGTGACTTGCCCAGGGTCACACAGCTAGTAAATGTTAAGTGTCTGAGGCCGGATTTGAACTCAGGTACTCCTGACTCCAGGGCCGGTGCTCTATCCACTGTGCCACCTAGCTGCCCTGCCACCTTGATTCTTAAAGACTTTCTTGAAGCTACTGCTTTCCAAGGAAGTCCATTCCACTCTTTTTTTTTTTTTTTAGTGAGGCAATTGGGGTTAAGTGACTTGCCCAGGGTCACACAGCTAGTAAGTGTTAAGTGTCTGAGACCGGATTTGAACTCAGGTCCTCCTGAATCCAGGGCCGGTGCTCTATCCACTGTGCTACCTAGATGCCTCCATTCCACTCTTTAATAACTCTACTTAAAAGAAATCATTTTATTTTTTCCTAATTTCATGCAAAAACAATTTTTAACATTCATTTAAAAAATTTTTGAGTTTCAGATTCTCTCCCTCCCTCCCTTCCCTGTTCACTCTCAGTAATGGCAAGCAATTTGATAAAGGTTACATGTGCGCAGTCATGCAAAACACGTTTTTACATTAGTCATGTCACGAAAGAAAACAGACCCAAAAAAACACCACAAAAAAAAATTAACTGAAAAATAGTAATGCTTCAATCTGTATTCAGATTACATCAGTTCTCCCTATGGAGGTGGAGACCATTTTTCATCATGAGTCCTTTGGAACTCTCTTGCATCATTGTATTGCGGAGAATGATGTAGCTCCAGTCATTAAGCATTTTTTCCTTACAGCAAGCTTCAATTTTCCTCTTTGCAATTTCTATCCTTGCACCTCATTCTTTCTTCTGGTACCAAAACAGCAAAAGTCCATTCCTTTGGGCAGCTAGATGGCGCAGTGGATAGAGCACCGGCCCTGGAGTCAGGAGGACCTGAGTTCAAAGCCAGCCTGACACTTGATACCAGCTGTGTGACCCTGGGCAAGTCACTTAACCCTCATTGCCTCACAAAAAAAAAAAAAAAGAAAAGAAATGTATTCAGAATGAAGACTAATATCTGGATAATATATTACATAATATGTGTGCTGCTCCTCTGATTTTCCTCTACTAGCATTATGACTTCTTTGCTGGTTTAGCTGCTTCTTCCTCCCTCAGAAGCTTCATCCATATCCATGTCACCTCTATGCAGTCGACTTTCATTCATATATATGCATGCAAGCATGTATATGCATATGCACATGTGTGTATATGCGGGCATATGCAGATATCTGTGTGGGAGTATTGCATATTCCATGTACACATATGTTTATGTGCACACCTGTGTGTACATGTACGCGTGTGTCTACATGTGTGTCTAGCCCAGACGTCTCTCGAGTTCCAGTCATCTAGCTGCAACTCGCTAGTGGATATCACCCCGAAACCCTACCAGCATATCAGACTTAACATAACTGAACTGAAAAATGAGGATGAAGACAAAAACTTACCCCATAGGTCTACCAAGCCCGGTACAATAGAGAATAGAAGGGAAGACTAGAAGAGAGAGGACTGATAAGATTCACAAGAAACATTATACAAGAAGATAAATACAATATCAAACCCGTGGCCTCACTTGTCTCTATACAAATACACAAAGTCTTGTAATAAACAGGGTAGAGATCATAAAACAAAGAGGCAAAATTTGACATCGTAGTTATGTCACTGGGATTTGGTGTAGGTGACTTATGACCAGAATATGACTCCAGAAGGACACGACATATTTAAAAGAACCGGAATAGTTTTTTCTTTTCTTTTCTTTTCTTTTCTTTTCTTTTCTTTTCCTTTCTTTTTTTTTTTTTTTTTGCAGGGCAGTGAGGGTTAAATGATTTGCCCAGGGTCACACAGCTAGTAAGTGTCAAGTGTCTGAGGCTGGATTTGAACTCAGGTCCTCCTGAATCCAGGGCCAGTTCTTTATCCACTGTGCCACCTAGCTGCCCCATAGTTTTTTTCTTTTTTTTTTTTTTTTTTTTTTTTTTACATGTAATATCTTTTTATTTTTATTTATTTTTTTTTTTTACATTATGAGATAGTTTATTTTTTCCGTTACATGTAAAGATAGTTCTCAACTTTTGTTTATACATGCTTTACAATTTCAGATTTTTCTCCCTCCCTCCCTCCCCTCCCTCCCCCCTCCCCTAGACAGCAGGTAATCTGATATAGGTTATATCTATATATATCTATACATATAGATATATATATACACACACATATATATACACATAATAACATTAATCCTATTTCTGCATTAATCCTGTTACAAGAGAAAGAATCAGAGCAGTGATGCAAAACCTCAAAATAGAAAAAAAAAAAAACAACAGCACCCAAAACAAAAGAAATAATATGGTTCAATCAGCATCTATACTCCACAGTTCTTTCTTTCTTTTTTTTCTTGGATTTGGAGATCCTCTTCTATCATGAGTTCCCTGGAACTCTTCTGTACCATTGCATTGGTGAGAAGAATATAGTCCATCACAGTAGGTCAACACTCAATGTTGATGATACTGTGTACAATGTTCTTCTGGTTCTGCTCATCTCACTCATCATCAGCTCACGTAAGACCCTCCAGGTTTCTCTGAACTCTTCCTGCTCATCATTTCTTACAGCACAATAGTATTCCATTGTATTCATATACCACAACTTGTCCAGCCATTCCCCAATTGATGGGCACCCCCTCAACTTCCAATTCCTTGCTACCACGTAAAGAGCAGCTATAAATATTTTTGTACATGTGGGTCCCTTTCCCCCTTCCATGATTTCTTTGGGCAAAAGACCTAAAAGTGGGATTGCTGGGTCAAAGGGTATGCACAGCTTCATAGTTTTTTTCTTAATCGCATTTTCCCCAATTACATGTAAAGAGTTTTCAACATTCATTTCTGTAAGATTTAGAATTCCAAATTTCTCTCTCTCCCTCCTTTCTCTGCCCCTTCCCCAAGACGGCAAGCAATCTGATCTGGGTTATATATGTCCAATCACGTTAAGCATATTTCCGTATTAGAAGGACCAGAATAGTTTTTTTTTTTTCAAGTGGTAGAATAGAACTGTCCATTGAGAAGATATACTCAAGGGAGGAAATCCAGGAACATGGTGGGGGAAAGCACAAAGCATTTGAGTGAGGGATAGCAAAGTGACAAATAGAAATGATGCTGTCATTGAAATTGTTGCAGGTCACTCAAACAGAACTAATTAGACGGTGATTTGGGGAAAGAGCACCAAAATCTCATAAAAGCAGGCTATCACATAGTATCTGAACATTTGCTGTAGTGCTCTCTCTGTCTTGCCCTGCCTTTTCTCTTCTCGCCCCTTCTCGGTCTCCCTCTTCTTCCTCTCTTTCTCCCCTCTCCTTTTCTGTTGTTGTCTCTGTCTCCATCTCTCCCCCTCTGCCCTTGGTTGAGTCTCTATAAGCAGAGACTAAAACAAGGCCTTTTTATTTTTTATTTTTTGGTTTTTGCAGGGCAATTAGGGTTAAGTGACTTGCCCAGGGTCACGCAGCTAGTAAGTGTCAAGTGTCTGAGGCCACATTTGAACTCAGGTACTCTTGAATCCAAAGCCACCTAGCTGCCCCTTAACAAGGCCTTTATATGTGTGGGGATGTGAAATGGGGTTGGATGAGCCTTGAATTACACATACCTGATCCCTCTTGTTATAAAACAAGCTCCTTGGAAGCTGGGG
Source organism: Dromiciops gliroides (assembly GCF_019393635.1). NCBI lineage: Eukaryota > Metazoa > Chordata > Mammalia > Microbiotheria > Microbiotheriidae > Dromiciops > Dromiciops gliroides. Next base: position 699,650,087 of record NC_057861.1, on the reverse strand, counting down.
CTTTTTCTCACCTTTGTATCACTAGAAAATAGTGTAGGGCCCTGTGCTGTTTGCTGAGTTGACCAATCATTTTATTACCAGATAAATGAACAAATTATACATCCGTTCAATTAGGTACTGGAAGAGTAATATTCAACTATTGAATGCTTTCATTCACTTAACAAACATATACTGAGCTTTCCACAAGGCAACATATTAGGAAATATGGGGGGAAGGGTGGCATTTATCAAGTTCTATATCGTCTTTATTCAAGTATCTTACACTTTATTTGGGGGTCAGTGCATTAACGTTGACTGTGCTTTAGTGAGGCTATGTTTGTATTTTACATATTTACATGTAGTTGAACTCTTATCTCCACACACACATAAAATATTTGTGGGGTGGAGGTTCTGGAGAAAAGTAAGGGGGAGATAGACACATTATAATTTCATACCCTTTAAGAAGCCCCAGAACCAAGTGTGGGGGGAGTACAAAGCTACCAATGACAGAATTAAGAGATCTTTTTTTAGGGGTGTGGTGATGGTAATATTTGGGGGAGGGATTCCTGTTCCAGCATGAAGATGATTGAAGAACTGTCCCAATGATCTCTTATAGGATCGATGCCATCTGTCAGAGCCAAAAACTGAAGGATGTCATAGAAAGAGATCTGTTGCCTTCTTCAGCAATGATAAAATGCATGAGCCAAGAGTTTGGGATTCCTGTGAGTAGGTCAGAGTTATTAACTCCAATCCCAATGAAGAAAGTGCCATGTACTGTTTTAAAGACAGAAGCACCAGAAAAAAAAGTGCATGGCCTTTGTTCCCTCATCAAATTACATGAAGAAAATTATCTACAATGGAAAAAGGACATGGAGATAAAACGGGTCATAGGGCCAAACTACATTCAGGTAGGTACCACCTGCCATTATTTAATTGAAGCTGCTGGCAGTATCATGCCTTCATATTTCTGCTACAGCATATTAAAAAACAGTTTTATTGGTACCTTTGATTTTTATATCAGTTGACATCTGGGTCAAAGGTCTAGACAACTCATAGTTCCAATATGTTAGTGTCCCTGTCTTTCTACAGTCCCTCCAACGTCACCTATTGCCATTTTTGACTCTGTCGATTTTCAGGGTGTAAGGCAAAACCTTATAGTTGTTTTGATTTGCATTTCTCGTATTAATGATTTCTAGCATTTTTTCATGCAGTCATTTATATAATTTACAATTCTTTTGAAAACTTCATACTTTTTGACTTGTCATCTACTTGGAGATGGCGCTTGGTCTTATATATTTGTACCAGTTCTGTATATATCATAGATGTTATTCTAATAGTGATATTTATTTGTTGCAAAGATTTTCCCCTACCCTAGAATTGTTGTTTTTATTGCCTTAATTGATTTTATTTGTATAAAAAGTTTTTTAGTTTCATGTAATCAAAATTGTCTGTTTTGATTGCCTCTTTATATTGATTAGAAATTGTTCGCTTAATTGCTTACCACCTCCGGGAGGATGGAGGGGAAGGAGGGAAAGAGGGATAAAAATTGAATCTCAAAACTATAAAAATGTTTATTACTTAAAAAAAGAATTGTTCACTTAAACATAAATGTGAGAGGTATCTCTTTCCCTTGTCCTATAACTGCTTTATTCTTTCATTTTCAGGTCTTATACCTATACTTCATGTCCTACATGTTCTTCATGCCCTGTATTTAAACATGACTTCCCTTGAGATTATAGACCCTTTGTTCGTCTAAATAAATAATATTATTTTTGTCTGATTCTATAAAGTATCCCTTGGTAATTTGATTGGCATTGTACTAAAATCTATAAGTTAAACTAGCTTCATAATTTTTATTAAATTAGCACAGCCAAACCATGCACAGTATCTTTACAATTCTTTATCTTCTCTTATTACTATAAAGAGTATGTTGTAGTTGTGTTTATATAAATCTCCAAAGTGTCTTAGTAAGTCAAATCCTAAATATGTATTCATAGTTATTTGAGGAAAATTTTTCTTAACGATTTCTCCTAGGTTTTGTTAGTACCATAAAAAACTGCTGCTGATTTTTGTGGATTTATTTTAAATCATAATCTAATGAAATTATTAACAACCTTAGTTTTTCTGCTTGTTCTCTTGTGTTTTTTAAGTACAGCATCTTGCCTCCTGCAAATAGGAACAATTTTGGCTCTACTTTGTTGATGTTTATACCTTTAATTTCATGATCTTGTTATTGCTATAGCTAGAATTTCTGGAACTATGTCAAACAATAGAAGGACACCTGTTTGAACTAGAAAAGCTTCTAGTGTTTCTTCATTACACATAATGCTTACTTTCAGTTTTAGATCCATATTAAAGAAGGGCCCTTCCATGTCTATGCATTTTATGGTTTTTAACATGAACAAATGAAAAAAAACACATTGGTTGCACTCCTGATATATGCCAGGCATTATCGTAGGCACCGAGGCTACAAAGACAAAAGTCAGTCTCTACCCTCACATAGCTTATATTCTTTTTTTTTTTTTTAAGTGAGGCAATTGGGGTTAAGTGACTTGCCCAGGGTCACACAGCTAGTACGTGTTAAGTGTCTGAGGCCGGATTTGAACTCAGGTACTCCTGACTCCAGGGCTGGTGCTCTATCCACTGTGCCACCTAGCTGCCCCACATAGCTTATATTCTAATAAAGGACCAGGGAGAGCAACATAGACAGGTGACAATGGAAGGACTTTTTCTATGTGGGGTCATGTATAACAAAAGGGCAATACTTTGTCACACCCTTTCTTTTTTTTTAAAAAGAAAATATTAAATTTTTAAAATATTTTTTAAAAATTCAGAACATAGGGGCATCTAGGTGGCACAGTGGATAAAGCACTGGCCCTGGATTCAGGAGGACCTGAGTTCAAATCAGGCCTCAGACACTTGACATTTACTAGCTGTGTGACCCTGGGCAAGTCACTTAACCCTCATTGCTCTGCAAAAAAAAAAAAAAAAATCAGAACTAAACACCAAACAAATATCCATAGAAATAGTAGAACATGAGAGGAGGATTATACATGAAACTGCATGTGTCATATTTTCTAGAAGTTATGGGAGAATTGATCTGATTACTTTTCTCTGAGCAGAGAATAGAAAGGGAGAGAGCTGTGTGTTTCACAGCCAGGGAAAAGAAACATGTTTCAAGGTGTCTGGGGTGGATGAATATGAAACATGGTCTGGAGAAGCCAAAATAATATTTTTGGTGAGTTTGTACTATCTAATCAAGTATATATATACATATGCATATACACATATGTATACACATGTGTGATTTCTCTCCCTTGTTTGGTTATGATTTACGCTGATAAAATCACAGGTGCAGTCAAAACGGACCCTTCTCTTGATGGCTGGAAGGCTAATTCTATCCCTCATCCTTCCTCCACATCGAGGAAGTCTTTAGTGACCCATCTCTTGCTGGTAGCACTTCCCATCCCTTTCCTTGATAAGAACCAAGGGAACGCTTCTGAGAAAATCCAAATCTTCTGTACCACCTAAACCAGTTACAGGAAATAGAGACACCCCTAATTTAAACTCTACTGTTTTCTTTCTCTCACCATACTCAAGATCATTCAGTCCCTCCCCCCACCCCCCACCCCCGCAAAAAACAAAACAAAACAAAAAAAACCCATGTCACAAAAATGTCACTTCACATATTAGGAGGTAGGTAAAACTATCACAACTAGAAATTGGCCAGCAGGTGTTTGGCTCACCCAGCCTTAGACTACTGTTTGCAGCTATAACAACCCACAGAACCAGAGCTGGTCCCAAGGGAACTGAGGTGCTTGTCCTAAGGACGTCCACCTCTGGATCGACACGTGAAAGCCCTAGAGAGAGAAGTGACATGCATGCACATTGCAGAGACAGAAAGAAAAAAACAGGACAGAATGAGCCCTTCAAAGGTTTGCAGAGTGGGTGGCCAGTCTTTTCTTCTAATGCAGGTTCGCTATCTCCACCCTCCTCCTCACCGATCCCCGCCCCCCCAGACCACTGACCCTTCTCAGCCCTCCGAGTGGGAGAATCGGGATCTTGCTGCATCATCTCAAAGTAGAAAGTGCTTCAGCATTGAGGACCCACGTCCTGGAAATTGGCAGGACACAGGCTCAGCATTCCATGGGAAAGGCTTCACCCAGAATTCCTGTGACCAGAAGTGGTCAAAACTCAGACTTATCTCCACATGCACTCCATGCTATGGCTATTATTGCATAACCAGAGACATGGGGTGTTGAGCAGCAAGCATACCCTTTTCCTCTGTTGATTCCCAGTTTGCAGGTTAAGTGTTGGAAACCAGTTAGTGTTGGAACTCAGCTTTGATGCTCTCTCCACTATGCTATCTCACCTTTCTAAAAAAGGGTAAGGGGCAAAGAACTGTGGGGCAAACTTGAAAAGGCATTTAGGAAGCTCCTCCATCTCTTCTCTGTATGGCTGACAGCCTGTGGATGTGGGATATGGTTTATACTGTCAGACCCATTTAATATGATGGCTTTTTTGAAGGGCTTTTAAAAAATTTCCCTCTTTCTGCTGAAAACTTTGTCACAAAGGATGTGACATTGGGTCAGGGCCTGAGAAGGATAGATCCAGAAATAAAGGGGATGTAAAAACAAACGTCAACAAAAATGCTGAATGAAATAACAGAAGTGATCTAGGAGCTCGCTACGAGAACAATGGAAGGAAAATACATTTGTAGGAAATATGCTGACTCTTATGTCTGCCCTCTGAGCCTCCCCTATGGTAGTGACTGGATCAGGGAGTACCTAGTAGTAATACTGCACAATGAACTTTTGATAAATACTCCCATGAAACAGGGAGGCTTGATTATGCAAGATCTAGGAATGACATGGACAGAAATCTGTTGCCACCTGAAAATTAAAGTCTGGAACACTATGGTTCACAGAATGAAAGAAGGTAAAAAAACGTGTTTTCCTATTCAGTGCTACTTTTCATCTTTTTCTTCCTTGGAAGTCTTTCCTCTCTGCTTCCTAATATGTTATGTCTGTATGAACGTCTGTATTGTTTATGTTATATGTGTTATGTCTAATACGAATGTCTATATTGTTATGTTATAGATGTTATATCCAGTAGGAATGTTTATATTGTTATGTTATATATGACATATCCAATATGAATGTTTGTTTGTTGCTATGTTATTTCTAATATGAATGTTGATATTGTTATGTTATATCTTATATGAATGTTTATATTGTTATGTTATATACGACATATTCAATATGAATGTTTGTATTGTTGTTATGTTATTTCCAATATGAATTTTATATTGTTATGTTATATCTTATGTGAATGTTTATATGGTTATGTTATATATTATATCTTATATGAGTGTTTATATGGTTATGTTATATGTTATATCCAACACGAATGTTTATATAGTTTTATATGTTATATCTTATATGAGTGTTTATATGGTTATGTTATATCTAACATGAATATTTATATTGTTGTTATATATGAGTGTTTATATAGTTATGTTATTATATAATATATTATATATCTATAATGTTATATCTAATAGGAATGTCTATATTGTTTTAATTCCTAACTTTAGATATATTTCCTGGAGAGCTGCTGCTGCTGCTAACTAATATTTACATAGCACTCAGTGCAGTAATATATCCATCTTGGCAGACATTACAGAATATTTTAGACCGGAGGGATAAGAATATTGTACATTTCTAGAGCACTATCAAATTCAAAGCCCTATCTCCATCCATAGTGCTATTGCTACCCAATTTTATTAATGAGGAAGTTAACCCAGAGAGGGTGTGGTTTATTTCAGGTCTATGACATGTTCCTAACTCTCTCCGGGGCCAAGATTCTTGGTCATTATTATTACACAGGGCAGCTATGTGGCATGGTGGAGACAGTGCTTGCCGGGCCTCTTCTTGACTTCAGATCCAGCCTCAGATATTTATTAGCAGTGTGACACTGGGCAAGTCGCTTCACCCTGTTGCCTTCAGTTTCCTCCTCTGTAAAATGAGCTGGAGAAGGAAATGGCAAACCATTCCAGTATCTTTGCCAAGAAAACCCCCAGTGGGGTCGTGAAGAGCCAGACATGACTGAAAGACATTATTATACATCCTTCAGTTACCTTTTTTCCATTTCCATTATTTCATGGTTCTCATTTGTAGAATGAAGGAGTCAGATGTTAACTTCCTGAAGGCAGAGATCATTGTTCATTTTATTTTTGTAGTTCTTGCTCCAAATATAGAGCTTTGTTCCTAATAGGTGCTCAGTGTTTGTTGGATTGTACGGTTGTGAGTTAAATGACTGGATGTCTTTTCTGTTCTAGTTCTGCAGACATCATAAATAGTTGGAATGGCAAGTATAATATTAAAAGATCCTTGTGCTTAATATAGCTAAATATGACAACTTAATTTCCTGAGTTAAATAAAATAGTTAACATGGTAGCCTTGGAATGGAATTGTATTATGTAGATGATGGGTAAAAATTTCAGCCCTGGATAGGTTAGTCCCTTGAATTTTTTTTTTTACTTATTAGTATTTTTTTTCCAATTACATGTAAAGATAGTTTTCAACATTCATTTTTATAAGATTTTGAATTCTAAATTTGTTTCCCTCCCTCCCTTTCCCCCTTCCTAAGATAACAAGGAATCTAATATAGGTTATACATGTACAATCATGTTAAACAAATTCTCACATTAATCATGTTGTGAAAGAAGAATCAGAACAAAAGGGAATGAATATGAGGACGGAGAAAAAGTGAAAATAGTATGCCTCAATGTGCATATGCAATATGTTCTTTCTCTGGATGTGGATAGCATTTTCTGTCATGAGTCTTTTGGAATTGCCTTGGATCATCGTATTACTGAGTAGAGCTAAGTCTATGATTGTACAGTGTTGCTCTTACTGTGTACAATGTTCTGTTTCTGCTCGCTTCACTTAGCATCAGTTCATGCAAATCTTTCGTGGTATTTCTTTTCAGAAAAACCTTGTTGGAGCATCTCTACCTAGAAGAACCTACCTGCAGCCTGAAGTGAAAATAATCAGAATTATTCCCCCGGATGGGAAGTCCGTCTATAATTACAGCATTCAGACTTTGAACTCTGGGGAGCTTGCAAAGCAGCAGTTGGTTGCTCAGATGAACAAGGTATCAGATAGCCACTTCTTCGCGATACCACATGTTCATGTATGAAACACTCGGATTGGGAATTGGGGATCACTTTCCCTACCTTGCTTGCTCACACCTAGAGGCTTACTGACCATCCAAAGGTTCCCAGAGCCTTTTAAATTTTTTTGTGGCTAAAAATAATTCCACATTTCCCAAGTCTTTTAAGGAATAGAATGGAAAGGAATTATAGCTTCTTGAACTTTCTGCAAACTTCCACATAACAGGATGATTATTAATTTATCTGAGCCTAGGTGGAAAACTGGAGCAGCTAGGTAGCAGAGGGGATAGATTGCTGGCCCTGGTCAAGAGCACCTGAGTTCAAATCTTACCTCAGAAACTAGCTACGTGACCCTGGGCAAGTCACTTAACTGAAATTGCCTTAAAAAAAAAAAAAACAACATCCAGGGCTATCTCTAGTCGTCCTAATGTATATCTTGCCACTGGACCCAGATGGCTCTGGAGGAGAGAATGTAGTTGGTGACTTTGCACAGACCTCCCTCAATTAAATCCAATTCACTGCAAGTCATGACACCAACTCGATGTCATGGTCCTCTTTGAAATAAAGGACAAACAACAAAAATATGGAAAACTACAGGAACAAAGGCTATGTGCTGCCCCCTAACCCTCTCCCACTCCTCCCCCTCCTCAGGCCCCTTGAGTCAGTTCTACTGAACGGAACTAAGTCATTTTCCAAAGGTGTTTTGTTTTTGTTTGTTTTTTAAATTTTGGTTACATTCTTTATAGGAACGAGGCAAAAGGTTCACTTACTCTCAAGACTACCTCACATCCTTTCCAGAACCTTTGGGCCTGCCCCACCGAAAGTCCAAATCTAAGTTCTGGCTTACTCCCAAAGGATTTCAAGTTCCTGGATATCAGAGCAGTTTTGAAAGTAACCTACACCCCAAGAAGCCCGATCCGAACCGGGTAGAAGAATTGAGAGAGGTACTTACTATTTTGCTTGGCAAATTAATTCACCTTCAGGGATTTGTTTCTTCATCTATACCAACAGCATTTCTTACTGCCTTTTTTTTTCTTTCCATTTTAGTCATGGCAAGAGAATAGTCTCTTTGCTAATATCATGAAGCCTGTCCTTGATAGGGAGAGGATGGGTTGGGAGCAGCGGCATTTGGATTTTGACATTTACAAGAAGCCACCGCCTACTGCAAACATTTCCCTAAAAGGTAAAAACCCCATTTAAAAACTCAGTGTTGGGGGCAGCTAGGTGGCACAGTGGATAGAGCACCGGCCCTGGATTCAGGAGGACCTGAGTTCAAATTTGGCCTCAGACACTTGACACTTACTAGCTGTGTGACCCTGGGCAAGTCACTTAACTCTCGTTGCCCCACCAAGCAAAACAAGACCCCTACCTCCCCCCCCCCAAACAACTCACTGTTCCTTCCTGCTTTCCCCAGGGTAAGTAGATAATATCTAGCAGTTATAACATCATTATGACATTTATGAAACCTTTTAAAGGTTGCAGATCACTCTGTATGGGAATCCCATGGCATTCCTGCAAGGTAGGGACTAACGGTATAGTTTTTAATTCTTCCATTCTTTTCTTAAAAGATGAGGAAACTGGGGGCAGCTAGGTGGTATAGTGGATAAAGCACTGGTCCTGGATTCAGGAGGACCTGAGTTCAAATACGGCTTTAGATACTTGACACTTACTAGCTGTGTGACCCTGGGCAAGTCACTTAACCCTAATTGCCCCGGAAAAAAAAAAAAAAAGATGAGGAAAACAACTCAGAAATGAAATGACTTGCCCCTGGTCACACCCCTGGTGTCAGGAGATAGGATTTGTTTAAATCTTCATGAATCAACACCTATGCCCTTCATTTGTCTTTGTACTCAAAGTTGCTTTTTTGAGATATTTTTTCTTAGTACTTTATTCACTTGGATATACTCAACAAAACACAAGGAAATGAGGCCCTCAAGAGGTAAAGTGACTTGCTTGCTAACAGCAAGTTAGAGACAGAGCTGGGACTAGAAGCTGTGTGTCCTGAAGCCCACGGTGGCATGATTCCATGCCACCCTAATTATTCTAAAACTCAAGAAGGTGGTTAAGGAGATTCTGTGTGTGGGATCAATTTAGATTGGGAAAACCAGTACTATATGGCAAACCAGATATAAGGTGATGAGCTTCTGGTCCAGGGCAGTGACTTTTAATAGTCAAAGAGACATTTTGGGAAAAGGAGGAATTCAGTTTTAATGGTGGATCGATATGAGAGGATTTGATAATCAGGTTATAAGGACTGTGTAAAGGTCTGTCATGGGCTAATCTTTGGGAAATAAATCCCATTAATATTTGTCAAGTGCTTAGCATAGTGCCAGGAATATGGTAGGTGCTTAATGGTTGTTCTATTCCCACGAATGAGAATGGATCTGTGACTTCATTGATTTGGCAGATCCCTCCAGTGATGCAGATTATAAACCATCAGTATCTGTTCACCCTGTGTTCTGTGCCCGTGTCCTTCCATATATTCGCCATAAGAGATCCCACTTAATGAGCTAAGGCCTTTTCTCCTTTCTCCTGACATCACAAAGATACTACGAAGCCCTCAGACCTGATTTTCTTTGCTTCTGTCATGTGATCAGTTCAATCTTCATTAATGGCCTTTGTGATTTTTTTCCTTTCTGATCCTCAGTCAGTCAATAAGCAGTGCTTACAGGGGCAGCTAGGTGGCGCAGTGGATAAAGCACCGGCTCTGGATTCAGAAGGACCTGAGCTCAAATCCGGCTTCAGACACTTGACACTTACTAGCTGTGTGACCCTGGGCAAGTCACTTGACCCTCATTGCCCCCCTCCATACACACACACAAAGCAAAAAAAGCAGTGTCAGAGATGCAAAGAAAGGCAAAAACAGTCCTTGCCCTCAAGGAGTTTACATTCTAATGAGGGAGATACTGGCATACAAACAACAACAATGTACAAACAAGATAACTAGATGGTAGATGGAACGTAGTCATCTCAGGGGAAAAAGTAGCAGCTGGGGTACCTTTGGAAAGGGGTATGGTATATGAAGAACAGCAATAGCCCAATGTAACTGGATTACAGAGTATGTGGAAGGGTGGGTAAAGTCAGAAATAAAAATACTGGACTTTCCTTTTCGGTGAATATATGAAGGCTTTATTACACTATTACATTCTTGCAAGGATGGGCACACAGCAAACTACCTTTTTTCTTTTTTGGTGAGGCAGTTGGGGTCAAGTGACTTGCCCAGGGTCACACAGCTAGTAAGTGTCAAGTGTCTGAGGTCGGATTTGAACTCAGGTCCTTTTGAATCCAGGGCTGGTAGTTTATCCACTGCGCCACCTAGCTGCCCCACAAACTACTTTTTAAAATACCTAATCCTATCACAAAGGTGCCTCCCCTCTTCACCTCATTGGTTGGGAATAAGAGGCTCCTGGAACTCCTCCCTTAATATGTCCTCCCCCCCCATTAAGTACAGCGCATGTCTGAGAATGGCAACAGTCTTCACTTTTGGGGTGTTGGCAGTTAATATGCATAAACGAATTAAGCAAGCCTAGCTTTAACCTTTGGCACACTTGGACTAGCTAGACTACTAGCCTTAAGGTCTCTTCTATATCTACTTTTGGGCACCTGCAAGATTATCTTTTAGCCTTGAGGCCTCTTCCTGCCATTCTCCTTTCTTACCCAGACTCCCTCCCTGTTAGCCTTGAGGCCCCTTCCTGCCATCCTCCTTTCTTATGTCTTGTTTTCTGATATAACAACATTTGCGTGTGTGTGTGTGTGTGTGTGTGTGTGTGTGTGTGTGTGTGTGTGTGGAGACTTTATTTCATTTTTCTCAGAAAGGTAGCAAGTAGCTTGTTCAACTTTCTTGCCATGGGCCAGTAGTCTGATGGAAGAGGGGAGGAGTGGCTTAATGCTCTGTGACACCATTCCCACCTCAGCATCTGGGACTGTCGAGAACAAGGATATTGAGAGGCAGATCTGGGGCAGTTGAGGCAAACTGCCCTCAGGGGACAACCTTGTACCCTTTGGTCAGAAAGACCATAAAAGCAAATATTAAATAGACTTTGGTGGGGAGCTTCTGAGGAAATTCTTCCTAATTTTTTTTGGTTGTCTTCTGCCTGTGGGTATTCTGATATTTATAGTAAAAAGACTTTTTTTTTTTTTTTAACTCTCTGGCTATGAGTTTTCCATTGTGGTCCAAACAAGAAGAATGAGGACCTGAACTAGAATGTGGGATGGCAGTGGAGAGGAGACATATCCAAGAAGTGTTGTGAAGATGGAAATGACAAGACTGGGCAGTAGATTGGATACCTGGGGCAAATGCAAGGGAGAAGCTGAGGGCGACCTTGGTGTTGTGAGCACTGTGTGACTTGGAGAATGGTGCCCTTCACTGGCAGAGGGAAGTTCAGGAAAGTTGGGGGAGGGGAGGGAAATGCTGCCTTTTTTGGGATCTGTTGAGTTTGGGATGCTTACAGGATATCCTGCCACCAAGGACATGGGTTTAAGTGTAATCAGACGCTGCTGAGTCTATTTATAGAGATATTTAGGAATATGTAAATAAGCATTTTCATTGTCTATGAAAATGACTGGACTGTTTTTCAATGAAATTCGTTTTGTTGGTTGGTTAGACTTTTTTTTTCCAGTGACACTATTTCCATAGAGCTCAAGCGGTTCATTAAATGCTGTTCTAGAAATAGAAGTCATTTCACAGATGCTTCATTTCACTTGGAATGGTTTTTCTTAAAGACTGAAAGCAAGTTTGAAGAGAACAATTTAGTAGAACAGACTCCAAAAGAACTTTCAGAACACAGAAGGCTATCTCTCTGTCCTGCCCATGGTTTAGTTTGTGAAAACATAAAGAAACCTAGTAAATAGCATAATTATTCTGATGAACACCTGCCTTGAATTCTCAATTGATTTCCTAGCTTTGGCTCTTTGATTGTGGCTTCCAGTCTTCAGAACAAACCCAACCATGCGTGCAGTTGAGGACCCACAGGGACCTCGACATCATTTGCCAGTGCTCCCTAGATTCACCATTTCGACAAAGTGCCAGGATGCTGGAATTCCCACACTTCATCACGCACCATGCAGTTCCAAGGTTTGTGATGAAACCTCCAAATTGGAAGGGAAAACCACCCCCACAACTCATCCTACACCCTCTCCTTCCCAGGAATGTGATGGGAGATGTGTGTCCACTGATGTATAAAGCTTCCTAAGTGATCTTC